>NC_061864.1:25889065-26254371 GCF_907164915.1 Impatiens glandulifera
ATACTTAACCAACCGAACCGACTTCCAATTAATTCAACTGATATCTCTCTACTCTCTTCTTTAACCGATTTTTGTGTGTTGCTTCAGGCTGAAACAAACATTTCCGCCCTTAAACTCGGTTCAAGAGTTTGTGACAGTCTGTGAAGTGTTAAAACCAGTATTAATTCTTAACCAAATTAGTGCCAACCGGTGTGTGTGTGTTAAGCGGTCTCCTTTAGCTAGACTCCGGTTCTCTATCGGCGATCTCGATCCTAACAAGTGATATCAAAGCAGCTAGTTTTAACACTCAAGTAACACAAAGCTGTCACACATGACTCACAATGAGAAGCCCCTTAGGCTAGAAAGTGAGGCGTTTGTCGATTGGAATGTTCAGATGTTTAGATGTATATACATCTGATTACCATGGATGATGAAATGGCGGTCATCCTTAATGAAGGTCCGATAAAGATTGAGAAAGAGAAAGGTGAATGGAAAACTAAAGATAGGAGAAGAAACAACCTAGACAACCATTGCATGAGACATATCTTCAAATCTCTAGACAAAAATACGTTCGGAAAAAGTCAGAGATTGCGCTACTACAAAGGAAGCCTGGGAAACGGTGATTCAACTGCATGAGGGAAATGAAAGATCAAAAGAAAACAAAATACTGGTGGCAACTCAGAAGTTTGAGAACATTAAGATGAAACCGGGTGAAATCATGAAGGAGTTCAGCGACCGGTTCACAAATGTGGTGAATGAGTTATCTGCCCTTGGAAAGAAGTATGACAACAAAGAGACCATTGTCAAAGCATTGAGGTCTCTTCCTACTGTATGAGACATAAAAACAATGGTGATGCGAGAATCTAACAGTCTCAGGCAAATGAAGCTGCATAATGTGTTTGAAGACTTGAAGGCATACGAGTTCGAGATGAGATCTTGGATCGAAGATGAATCCTCAACGTCAACCGCAACCAAAACTTTGGTGACATCCGTAGATCCAACCGTTCCGGCACCAATCAAAACCGCTAAAAAATTTACCGAGGATGTGATTGAAATGCTTGCAAGAAAATTCGAAAGATTTCTAAAGAAGAACCAACCATCAAACAACTTCAACTACAACTACGGTGATAAATCTAACGTTAGATGTTATAATTGTAATGTTTTAGGTCACTACAGGTCGGAGTGCAGAAGACCAAGGACGGATGATCGAAGACCGGATGACCGAAGACCAACTGATAACAACTAGAGAGGTGAATATCAGCAATCCGGTGAAGGAAAAGAAGTTCAGAAAGCATTGATAGCCGACGATGGTGGGAGCTTGTGGGCTTATTCCGACATGGAGATCGATGATGACGTATTTCCATGCCTCATGGCTAAGGAGGAAGAGGTATTTGATTTTTCCTCTAAAGAGTTTACCAATAAAGATCTGGTCAATGCTCTCAATAACATGGTCATTGAGTTCAAGAACCTATATGCCCTTGTACCGACCCATCTAAATGTTCACACTGATGAACCGAGTAACTTCCAAACCGGTGAATCAAGTGGAACTAAGACCGATGAACCGACTGAACTATCCTATGAGAATGAGAAGCTCAAGGAGACAGTTCAATCGATGACCGAAGAAAATGAAAGATCTAAGTATGTCATGGCTGTTTGGAAAAAATCCAGTGAAGCTGTAAGTCAGATGTCTACCTACCAAAGACATCCCAAATGCAAGTTTGGCATTGGATACAAAGGCAGTAAATCGGATAACCGGAAACATTCTAAAGAGTTGAATCTCAACAAGAACAAGCTTCTGTTCATAAGCTTTGTTAAGAGTAGTTCAACCGATACTGAGGCAGATCATGAACTACCACTAGCTAAGGAAATTAAATATGTAAGTCCAACCGGCACGGCTAAATGACTTCATCCTGAGAGAAGGAAAGCCAACCGGCTGGTAAGAAAAGAAATTGATAGACGTTCATACAAAACAAAATCAACATTCACCACGACGACACAATGAAATACCTACTAGGAAAGTCATCCACCTAATTAAAGTGTGGATTCCTAAGGTACTAATCAACCACGGACTCAAGTAAATGTGGATACCAAATAGGTGTAAATATTTACTTTTGTAGATTAAGAAGAACAAACGGCTAGGGAACTCGGAATGGTATCTGGACAGTGGTTGCTCTAGATACATGACCGGAAACAGTGGATTACTAACCGATATTATTCAAGAAGTTGGTGCAATGATCACCTTCGGTGATAACTCTAAAGGTAAAGCCGTGGGCAATGGTAAGATTGTCCATGGAAACTTAAATAAGTAATGTACTTCTTGTTGAAAACTTGCATTTTAACCTACTAAGTATTAGTCAAATGTGCGATGTAGGATACACGGTTGAATTTCACAACCATGCATGTTTAGTTAAGAACACTTAAGGTAACATTTTATTAACCGGAAATAGGTTAGGAAACATTTACAAAGTGGATTGGAGAATGAAGACTGAAAACTCGGTTTGCATGATAGCTAAAAAGGACTTAAATTGGCTCTGGCACAAATGGCTAAACCACTTGAACTTCAAAAACATTAATGTTATTTGTACTAAAGAATTAGTTCAAGGAATGCCTAACATGAAATTTGCAAAAGATAAAGTATGTTCTGCATGTCAAATGGGGAAACAAATAAAGGCAACCTTTAAAAGTAAAGGAAATTATCAATCAAATCGATGCTTAGACTTACTTCATATGGATTTATTTGGACCGGTTAGGGTCACAAGCCTAGGCGTTATGCATTATACTATGATTGTTATTGATGATTACTCTAGATTTACTTGGGTGATATTCCTGGTTTCTAAAAGTTAAGCTACTCCAAACCTGATTAAACTTCTTAAAAGATTACAAAATGAGAGATCAATACGTACAAATAAGATTAGAAGCGATAGAGGAACCGAATTTACAAACAGTACTTTAACTACATTTCTTGAGGATTCCGGTATTAGGCACGAGTTGTCTAGTGCTAGAACCCCTCAACAAAATAGACTGGCTGAGAGAAGAAATCGAACTCTAAAGGAAGACGCAAGGTCCATGATAGCCGATTCGAGTGTTACTCAAAGATTCTGGACCGAAGCTATCAATACTGCATGTCATACACAAAATCGATCTATGATCAACAAACAGCTAAATAAAACACCGTTTGAAGTATACTATGACAGAGTTTCTAACATCCGGTATCTTAGGATCTTTGGCTGTAAATGTTACATTCACATCAATGGAAAACATTATTTGACCAATTTTGATGCTAAATCCTATATAGGTATAATGTTGGGCTATTCGGTAGTTAGTAAGGCATATAGAGTATACAATACTAGGACCTTAACTATTGAAGAATCTTTGCATGGTGTTTTTGATGAATCAGTTGAAAGCAATACCGCATCACCTTTGATCTACATAATTGGTTGGAAAATTTAAATATCCAATCCGACGATGAAGATGAGGTTCTTGTTTTTAAAAGGTTTGTCTATGATCAAGCGGTTAATGCTGAAACTCAGCCGGATCAAGCTGCCTCACAGCAGGAAGTTGACAACTCAGAGTTCACTAAGGAAACCGGTTGGCTTAACTATGTTCAGCCTCCCGATATGTCTATCCTTGATCAGATAACCGGTCACTTAGGAGACATAACTGGACCGAATCTTAAAAGGAATAGAGATCATCCTCCTAAGCTTATAATAGGTAACCCCTCATCACCCACGCGAACTAGGCATCAACTTTCGGAAGAATATGAAAACTCGACTTTCATATCACAAATTAAGCCGAAAAAGGTGGATTAAGCATTGTGTTAGGATCGGGATCGCCCTTGGAGGACAGGGGTCCGGCTTCTAAGGGAGAACGCTTACACAACACAAACACACTCACTGGTAATAGTCCGGTTAGAGACTAGAACCGTTTCTTAACACTACACAAACTGTCACAAACCTCTTGAACCGGGTTCAAGTGCGGAAGTACTTTGTTTCAGCTTGAAGCAACACACACAGTTCGGTTTTGAGGTTATTTAGAAGGAGATGTCGGTTTAAGGAGAAAGCCGGTTTGATTTAGGAGGATATTAGTTATTTCAGTTCGGTTTAGATGTTTCGGTTAGGTTTGAGTAAGTAAGCCAGAATATGAAAGTAAAGAACATGAGACATGATTTTATGGATGTTCGGAGTTTAATCTCCTACGTCACCCCTTCTTCTCAAACAGTGAGAAGAATATTCACTAAGGAATATTACTCAACCACAACACATAATCCGAACGAGTAACAACTCGTCGGTTACACCACTCACACAATGATATAATACTTTTACACTTGGTAAAATACCCACAATACAAAGACACTTTCAGGAATTTCAATTACTATTCGAGGTCGTGCGTAAGATCTTGTGTTACTATTACTTCTCTCTTGTATATGCTTTTTCGTAGTGATCTCACGCGTATTTTTCTTCGGCACCGTGAGCTTCTATTTATATGGAAAATATGACAACGGTCATAATTTTCTCTCTCCGCTGGATTGGTCATTTGAAGCCGTGCTGATCAGGTTCAGAGGATTGCGTGCACACTTTGTTATTTTGGACACTTGTCAATCATGCACTTAGGTCGGCTTGCGTTTTGGACACATGGCATACATGCACCAGGTCTGTCGCCTAAATTAAATGTTGCTTGTGGATCTGGATAAACAAATCATCATTGTTTTTATTGCATGCTTTTGATCCGGATCTTTTCTTCTTGTATATTTCCGAGAAATCTTTATATCATCATATTATGTCATTTTCTCAGATTCATCATTTTTCAAAGTTTTTCGTTGAGCTTATGATCTTCAATAATAAAATGAGTCAACCGGATGAATCAACCGGATGAATGAAATTTTTACTAGCCAATCCGGTTGAGAGAGTTCATCCGGTTTTACAGACTATGACCGGATCATGTACTTTAGCCGGTAAGATGCGGCTTGATCTGTACTTGCACATGAAAATTGAGATTGATTAAGTTCTTTGGACGGCTAAAGTTAATCTACTTAATTTTTCTAACACATTGTTAGATCCCAATTGGATCTTAGCAATGCAAGAGGAACTAAACCAGTTTGAGAGAAATAAAGTCTAGCATCTAGTTCCAAGACCGAAATATCAATCGGTTATACGAACATGATGGTGTTCAGAAATAAACTCAATGAAAATGGTTTGGTTATGAGGAACAAGGCCAGATTAGTGACCCAAGGATATAAATAGGAAGAAGGCATTGATTTTGAAGAATCATTTGCTCCTGTGGCTAGACTTAAAGCCATTAGAATTTTTTTTGCGTTTGCGGCTTTCAAAAATTTCAAAGTATTTCAAATGGATGTTAAAATTGCATTTTTAAATGGTGAGTTAAGTGAAGAGGTCTATGTTGAACAACCTCCTAGTTTTAAAAAAACCAGAATTAATAAGTCATGTGTATTGGCTGGATAAAGCCCTTTACGGTTTGAAACAAGCTCCTAGAGAATGGTATGATACATTAACAAAATTTCTGCTCAATCATGATTTTACCATAGGTTCGGTAGATAAAACCTTGTTTAAATTTGAGAAAAAGGGACATATTCTACTGATTCAAATTTACGTGGACGACATAATTTTCAGATCAACCGATTCTAATTTGTGTGAAAAATTTTCAAAGTTAATGATTGATAAATTTGAAATAAGTATAATGGGGTAGTTGAGCTTTTTTCTAGGTCTCCAGGTTCGGCAGATCGAGGGAGGAACATTTATCAACAAATCCAAGTACACAACCGAATTGCTAAAGAAATTCGGAATGGACACCTGCTCATCAGCCACCACTCCCATGAGCTCATCTATCAAGTTAGACAAAGATGACGACGGTCAAGGAGTAGACATTACGGTTTACCGAGGGATTATCGGTTCACTATTGTACCTGACAGCAAGTCGACTAGACATATTGTTTGCGGTCAGAGTATGTAGAAGATTCCAGGCCAACCCCGAGCAATCACACTATACAGTGGCAAAAAAATCCTAAAATATTTAAAGGGCACTCAAGATGTGGGATTGTGGTATCCAAATGATTCAAGCTTTAACCTAATTAGCTATTCTGATGCAGATTATACAGGCTGTAAAATAGATTGAAAGAGTACCAGCGGTACATGCCAATTCCTAGGTGACCGACTTGTCTCTTGGTACAGCAAGAAACAAACTTCGGTTGCTACTTCAACCGCAGAGGTAGAATATCTTGTAGCCGGAAGCTGTTGTGCTCAACTCCTCTAGATCCAACAGCAACTGAAAGATTTTGGTATAACTGCTGAAGAATCACCGATCTTTTGTGATAACACCAGCGTGATAGCTATCACATACAATCCAGTGTTGCACTCAAGAACAAAACATATCGACATCAGACATCATTTCATCCGGGAGTATGTGTAGCAGAAGCACATCCAGTTGGAATACGTCTCGACCGATTAGCAAGTATCTGATATCTTCACCAAGCCACTACCCGAAGCTAAGTTTTCCTTATTTAGAAACATTTTAGGACTTGCTTATATCAGTCAACTTTTGTCTTAAATTCTTCTGCATGTCTTCAAAAATAGTTTTCTCATAAAAAAAACTAAGGTATGGTCTCAGGGAGAAGCTCACGCTTCTCAAATCATGCTCCTAGAACTCTTTGAAAAACTGATCGGACATATTTCAAAAATTTGCATTCTATTTAAAAACCGATCGGAACCTTATCCATTATGTGCATGAAAAATCAATGGGATAAAGAGTCAAGTATGTTAAACCGGACAGTTGTCTCTGGTTGAGATTGACTAAATCAACTTACCAAATTATTTGTACACAAATCAAGCGGTTCAAGTGATTCGGATAAAACAGATGGAATTATTTTCTAAACTAAATACCTACTTCCTAACCAGCGAGTACTTATTTAAAATTAAAATAATCTATCTCGAAAAACCGGTCATGAAAAACCAACCGATTATGTACATCTTAATTTCGGTTAGTTTACTTTCCAACCAACATGGGACAGCTGGACATTGTTTGTTATGAATGCTTGAAAATAATCTGAAAAAGAAAATAGTCTTAATCTCAAACAACGTGAAGACACGTGTCTATCACTATTAAGAGAAAGACCAACACTCTATCTATGCCTTGAAAACATAACAAATATCTAATCCTCATCATTACCTCTCTTGTAAATAACAATTATATTTAACCATAAGGATAACACACCCAGAAATGATAACCGATTTCTGACTATTTAAATATCACAACTTTTATCATCTTTAATCACACCTCCTATCCAACTTAAGAGAATCATCAAGCAAAATATCTTGCCTTCTTATAAACAAAGTTATTCTCGTCGATTTTAAATCAGTCTCCCAATCTGAAGGCGTTGAAATCCAATGTCTATTTCGATCCCTTGAAAGTACCAGTCTACGAAAATTCGTGGAGGACCGATATGTTATTTACTACAACATAGTCAATGAGTTCTTCAGAACCGTCAAGTTTATTGAGGGGATATTATCCTTGCTCTCAGTGAGATAGATTTTGCTCTAAAAGGTTTCACAAATCTTACATTCTCTCCAATAGTCATCGATGAGATGCGCCATCACTTTTCTGACTCTATGACTCCAATCAACACTTAGGGATCCAATAGCTCTCTTCAAAATGAGTTCAAACTTTTGAGTGAATTTCTATACAAAAACATTCTTGCAAAGACTAACACCCAACCATATACCCAGAAAGTATTCAAAATGATGGTTGTCATCACCGAAGGCACTTCGGTGAATTGGTCCCGGATCATTTTCAATAATTTGAAGAGATGATCATCTCCAAAAGAGGACAAACCGGATACGCTCCTCAGCTATGCGGTCTGTTCTTCGATCTCAACATCTATCTCGGCCCAAGCACCACCCTCTATTCGAACCAGTTGCTGACAAATGATAGGATCCAAGCATGCCTTAACCGGATGGACAAAGCAAAATCTAAAAAGACTCCGGCTATTGGTCCATCTCACTACTAGTTTTAGGATCCATCGGTTCAAAATATGTATCTCAAAATTCATAACCGACTATTTTGTTGGTCTTTCGGTTATGAAAATTTTCGGTTTTTAAATGAAATTAGGTGTTGAATAGTTTTGGTGTTAAATGAAACTCAGTGTTAAAAATTTTGGTTTACTGCCTTTTCAAATGACAAATTCTAACCGAGCACATTCTCAGGGAGAAGCTACCACTTCTCAAAGATTAAAACCGAATATGTTTAAAATAAAGTCTACACTTAACCGCTTTTCAAAATCTTGACCGGTCAACCTAGGCAGGACAATCTACCTTACACTTTCCAAGATACATTTTTGAAAAAGGAATATATTGTTCAAATCCCAAAAATCATTCAATTTGGGGATATTGAAAAGACTCTTCATAACGGAAAAATCTCCTCAATAAATGAAGATAATAAATGTTTTCAAAATCGTTCAACTATTTAAGGAACCCTTCACCCACAAATCAAATCACAACATTCCTTGAGTCTCTCTCTCTCTAAGCTAAATTTTTGCATCCAACACTTTTTAAGATGAACCCATAAATCATAAACTCTCTAATCATCGATTTCAAATCCGTCCTATCCTGCAGAGCAAAAGACGTCATTTTCTACCCTCTTGTTCATTTCGGCTTGCGGAAATTTCTTAAAGGATCCGACTCCATCCTAGATGAGGAAGTAACCGAATTCTTCAACAATGCTGATGTAAGGGATGATGGGACTATCAGCACTTACGTAGATTGCAAACGCCTTTGGATCTTTGAAGATTCATTTGCGGAGTTCTTCGATCTACCATCCGAATGATTTTCGGATTTTCCATCTCTCCTCATCCAGGCGAATGTGGATTTCTCTTACATACTCTCTGGAACCCCCAATCCGGTTCATTGTCATGGCTGCAAATCCAAAATCTTCAATGACATCATTCAACGTTCCATTCTGGGACATATGAATAACCAAAACTACACTCGACAAGTCTATGAAATGAAAATCGCAATAACACAAGACACGCCCATCAACTGGGCCTCCCTCATCTTTAACCACTTGAAGATGTTGATTAATGCTTCTAGAAGAAGGATTGGCTTCAACCCTCAGATTATCTTATTCCTTCGCTCTATCATCCCAAATCCCGGACCGAGAACCCCACTGAGTCCGGCCAATATTCTAACCGATGAAACGGTGGAAAGTTGGATTGAAAGAATAGAATCAAGAACCGGTATAACGGTTGAAAGCTGGATCGAGAGATTAAGACCTAGGAATTAAATCTTTAACTTTTCGCACTTGTACATTTTGAACAATCCGATCTTTTTGTTGTACGACCGATTGTTATATCTATTTAATTTAAACTGCTTATTTTAAAATCTCAGTTAACTCAAAAGGATATTCACTTTAACGTTTAAAACGGTTAACTCAAAAGATTCGGTTAACTTATCAATTTCGGTGAACTTCAAGAATTTCGGTTAAAGTATCAAATATTTCGGTGCATCTCAAATAATTCGGTTCACTTCACTTTAACACTTAAAACTAACCGCCGTTACCGCCCTTAGTTTACCGCTCATTTTATTACCGCCCATAGTTTACCGCTAAAAAGTTACCGTAGTAGTTTTGGAGGGAAATTTTGGCGCCTTTTCTTAGAAGAACGTGACGGTTCAGTTACGTAACCGTCAAAATTGTGTCATATATAAAGACATGTTTGCTCATTATTTATTCACGCTTACTCTCTCTCTCTCTTGCATTATAACTGCTCTTGTTATCAATATGTTCTATATTTTTAAGCTCCTTTCTAAATCTCAATATGGGACGTGATAGTGCACTTTTTGTTCACATTGTGCAGGTCGATTTCAAGGATATCAACGACAACGGAACTGCGGAAATCAAGAAGATGATGGATTTGGTGAAACATTCTGGTCTAGAATCTTTGTTGGACGGACCATTTGTGGTTCATCAGGAGGAAGTTAAGGAGTTCTTCGAAAAGACTAGTCTGAAGAAAATGGTTATTTCTTCAATGGTGAGAGGTACCAATTTCCGGATATCGGAGGACATATTTGCCGCAGCTCTTCGTCTGCCCACTGAGGGCGCGACTTTTCGACAAACATACTGGAAGAAGATGTTGTGAAGATTCAGAAAATAATCTCCAATTCGGATAAACTGGTGGAGTTCACTGGAAAGAAGAGCTCTCTGAAGTTCGAATATCGGTGGCTATGCGAAATCGTCTCAAAATCCCTTCAAGGGAAATGAGGTGATTTTGATAACCTGACTCGGTACAAGTTTAAAATGATGGTCGTCATCATTCGCGATGACAAAATCGACTGGGTCGGTGTATTATTTGAGAACTTATGTGAGATGGTGGCCGGAAAGAAAGACTGGTCTCTAGGATACGCCGTGCAGATCGACAAGATACTACAACATCTTCACATCCCAACCGGATCAGGTACTCCTCTCCTAAACTCCAAAATAGTAAATACCGTGAATATCGGGAAAAGCCTAATTAGAGCCGGGAAAGCACCAAGAGAGAGGGCACCAAAAGAAACAGAATCGAAGGCTAAGAAACCTAAGGTTAAAGA
This sequence comes from Impatiens glandulifera, assembly GCF_907164915.1. NCBI lineage: Eukaryota > Viridiplantae > Streptophyta > Magnoliopsida > Ericales > Balsaminaceae > Impatiens > Impatiens glandulifera. Next base: position 25,899,633 of record NC_061864.1, read on the forward strand.
AACCAATGGAAAAGCGAAGAAAGGAAAGAAGTCGGTGGCTGATAAATCGGTTAGTTAGTCAACCGACACTAAAAGAACACCCTTTGTGATACCCTCCGGGTCGGCGAAATGCGCGGCCTCTCCTAATCCCAATTCGGCTGAAGAGGTTCCTATTTCCAAACAAGCTAATGAAATTCACATTCAAGCCGAACCCGTTCAAAACCAGGAGAATATTCAAAATCCAGAAATTCTTACTCGTGTAGAGTCGTCGGCCAACAAAACTGGCCGATCTAAATCAAAAGAAGTGTCCACTCATGAGGTAAGTACTCTCACTCCGACTACTACTAATGTACCTAGGAAATCCCCCACTCAATCTGTTGGGCCTACGGTTGTAGAGGCTCAACAAAGGACCTCAGACAGGATTATTTATATAGTGCACGATGTCAATCGGTTGGCTGAAACTGAGGTAACAAGTAACCAAGCTGAGACCAATCAGATAACTGAAACTGGCCGGGAAGACATTGTTGAGAAAGCCGATGAGACGGCTGAAAGGAACATTGAGCAAGCCGAAGAGACGGCTGAAATAAATATTAAACAAGCCGACGAGACGGTTAAAGAAAACGAAGAAGAGATGTTAGATGAATAGTCTCTGGTGGATAATGCCCACACTGGTGAAAATCCAATCAGCCCAGTTGAGGGTGAAAATATCTCAACCGGACTTAATCAAAATCTGACTCATGAGGAGGCGATTAACAACATAGTCACTCCAAAAACTAAGATTCCGAACTTTAGAATGACCAACGAAACGATCGATGAAATTTTTAATGGCGTTCTCAGAATGGTTGCGGATAACGCTGATGTTCTATCAAACTTGTTTTATGAATGGTCGATACTAAGGAATGAAATACTATTTTAGAACATGCTCCCAGATTGCCCAGAAACCGACATGTGGGCCAACCTAATAAGCTTGGAAAGAAAAGTGAACGAGTTGGCCAAAACATCATCAGTACCGTTGGCCATGTCAAGAACAAAGTTGGTAGAAACAAATGCAAAACTAAAGGTACTCACCTCGATAATGGAAACTGCCTATCAGAATCATATGGTTAATGGTGGAGTAACCTGGGTAGACAAGAATGTGTTGGATGCACTGAATATAAAGCGGATGGAGGAAAAAACAGAGAGGAATATCGAAATGTACTTCAATCCGGTTGAAGAGGCCAACCGACACAAAAAACTGTCGGAGGCGAATTTTGAAATTGGTCAGTCATCCAGACCGGCAGGAGATGAACCTGAAGAAAGTCAACCAGAATCTTCCTCCTCATCCTAAGAAAAAGATGGAAGAACGGCTTCTCCATCCACCGGAAATATTGACAAATCTCTAGAGGGTAAGTCTCCTAACACTTCAAAACAGACCGGCCCCACTCTATCATTATCGGTTCACTCTAGGTCTTCGGTACAAAATCAAGTTGTCTTTCTCCCGGATAAATTGAAATTATTTATCCATAAAACGGTTCAGAATTCCATAGCCTTGTGGCAAGCATCCTTGGATGATAAAGCTAATAAGTGGCAGGAATCCCTAGATGCTATGGATGCATTGTGGCAAGCATCCTTCGAAGCTCGGGCTTCCTCCACCGAGTCTAAAATTGAAAATGTCGAAAAGGCCACTTCCCAAATTCTAAAAACGGTGCAAACCGTGTCGGCTCAGATTGCCAAATTCGCAGGAGTCAAAGTCGCTGCCAATGAAAAATAGATTCGAAGGGATGAAGAAATGGCTAGAAAGATTTTGGCCGATGAGGAGGAAACAGTTCGGCTAGCAAAGGAAATCGTGTTGACTGATGCACAGCTCGCCTAGAAAATTCAAGACGAGGAAGATAATCCCGAAGCGGTTGTACAAGAAAACACTGATGCGGCTAAAAATCCTCAGCAAATCCTAGCCGGGGCAAATAAAGAAAGGAGGCAGCCATCCTCCCTGATTGCCAAAAACACAAGGGGTCAAGCAAAGAAACGAAAAAGAGCACAAGCAGCAAAAATTGTAGCTCTTACTGAACGAACAGGTACTCAAACGGGTGCAAATCCTTTCATATACCCAACCGTTGAAGAAGAAGAGGAAGATGCTGCTCCTTTAAATCCAAGAAGGCGTCGGGCTGCAATCCCACTTACACCAATCTCACCAGCTCCAATACAATTTGTCTGTTCCAATGCTCAGTCAGATCAAGGAACTAGAGCACACGTGGTTGAACAAATCATGCAGAGTCACCGATCCTCACCACTTCAAGCCCATAATCAACAGTCGGCTGGACCTTTAGATCAACCGAGTGACAGTTTCGATGATCCCACTGCTCCGGGAACGGGCTTCGTATACAGATGGGTTCACCACATGATCAACATGCCGGAGAAAAGGGGCGAATGAATTCTTTAAGGCTTTCCATTTCAAATATTTATATATCTTATAATCTTGACTTATAATATTTATAATATTTCGGTTCAAGCCTATATATAATATGACTTAAGTCTATTTTGGGAAATTAATTATATTTTTAAAAATACAGAATTTCGGTTTCAATATTTTAATTTACTGGTTTTGACACTCTTATATTAAGAGTATCAAAAAGGGAGAAATTGTTAGATATGCAATTTTTTTTCAAATCCTTCTCTCAAACCGTTTTTACAAACCGGCCAACGATTACAAGTTTTGAATATTTATTCTAAAAAATCAAAAGGGGAGAAATTGTTAGAAAAACTAGATAGTTAATTAGTAAATAATTAACTATCTAAAAGAACTTAATCAAATTCAACTTTATGTGCAGGTCATCAACTAGACCGGTCAAACCATTGATATGTACATATCGTCAACTAGACCAGTCAAACCGATTCTCCTAAAAGAGCTCAAACCAGAATTCTTTATTTAATCTATCCTCTCAGAAATCCGGATCGACTTAACTCTAGGACCGGTTGAATTGCAAACCGAAAGTATTCGGCTGGTTCAACCTTTGAAAATCGTAAAGCTATCATATATCTCCAACGGGCATATTATTCATCAATATGAATATATTGGAGTTAACGTGTTGACATAAACAAATATTCCTTAGGAATATGCAAAAGAAGGTTCTAAAACAAGGCAGCATGCAGGATAATGATTATCTGACTTTGCCTAAGTCTACAAGTAACCTCCAAAAGCAAGCGGCTGCCCACTGCACAGTTGCTAAGTGTACAAAAACATAAACGTGCAAGCTACCTAATTCCAAACCGGCACGACATCATCATTTGGGAAGCTTCTACCGGATTACTCATCATTTTCGACCAATCATCTAAGAGAGAGAAATATGACCGTTGTCATATTTTCATTATAAAAGGAAGCAAAAAGGCTGAAGAAAATCTCTCTGGTTTTACTCTCTCTCTCCCGCGACCTGATCTTTTTCATTTTTGAATCTTGTGGATATTGAGTGATAAGAACAAACTGTTGAGATCTGTGTGTTTACATAATCTGTAAAAGTGTATTGCAATATTGTGTGAGCATTGTAAAGTGAACATCGAGTGGTAAATAACACTCGAGTGAGAATTGTTGTGTGGTTGAATATTCCCTAGTGAATACCATTCTCACTATTTGAGAAGAAGCGGTGACGTAGAAGCTTTATCTCCGAACATCCATAAAACTGTTGTCTTGTGTTATTTCCATATTTCATATTATCTTATCAACCGAACCAAATTAATACTTAACCAACCGAACCAACTTCCAATTAATTCAACTGATATCTCTCTACTCTCTTCTTTAACTAATCCGTGTGTGTTGCTTCAGGCTGAAACAAACATTTTCGTCATTGAACTCGGTTCAAGAGTTTGTGACAATCTATGAAGTGTTAAAACTGGTGTTAATTCTTAATCGAATTAGCGTCCACTAGTGTGTGTGTGTGTGTGTTAAGCGGTCTCCTTTAGCCGGACCCCGGTCCTCTATCAACGATCCTGATCCTAACTAAATAGGATTGGAGAGATGGAGTCGTGCCTTTTTCACTAGTTTGCGATACAATCAAATGACAAGTAATTACGCTGAGATCTTTAATAGTTAAAGCAAGAATTCTAGGAAATATCCCATAATAACATTACTTGAGTATTTATGATTCACACTACAAGATTGGTTTCATAATAGAAGAGTAAAAGCTTTCAACCACACAGAACGTTTATCTCCATATTATGAAAAGTTCATACGTGAACAAGCCGAGAAGGCCAAATTCTATAACATTAATCCTCTTAACTAATTCGAGTTTCATGTGAATGACCGTGAGATTTTCAAGTTGACTTCCAAACTTGAACTTGTACTTGTAGGGTATTTGATATATCTGGTCTTCTTTATACACATGCACTAGCTACTACCCGTTCCCGAAAATCTGTTCCCTATGAGTGTTGCTCAAGGTTAGAGAATGATTGAATGTTTAATTCTAAGATTGAATTTATATGACTTAAATATCATTTTTCAGGTTTTACTCTACTAAAGCGTGGTGCATGGCATATGCGGAGACATATTATCTAGTTTGCAATGAAGGTTCATGGGATATTCTAGAAAATATTTGCCTAAACCTCCCTACCAAAGTTAAGAAAGGTCAGACAACAACAAAGCGTAGGCCATCACAAGGTGAGCCTTGTAAGGAACAAAGACGGTGCAGCTCATGTGGCGGTCGAGGCCATAACATGGTAACATGTTTAGCAGTGATGCCTGTACCATCTACTGTAAGACAACTTGTGTCACATTCTTTAGAACCTTCACAGTTTAGTGCACAACCTTTGGCACATTCTCTAAAGAACATTTCTTTTGATTAAATTGTATTATTTGGATTAAATCTCAATTGTATTGTTTGTTTGTTTGGATTGAATTTCAATTGTATTGTTTGTTTGGATTGTATTGTTTGTTCAGATAACTTGGGGCTAGGGCGTGGACTAGGGCGTGGAGTGTGGGGCTAGGGCGTGGGCTAGGGCGTGGGGCGTATAGTGTTCATATAGTGTTCTAAGGTAATTTGAGGGATCATATTTTGTGGTTTGGCCTAATTTCACCTATTGGTTGGAATGCTTCTTGATTTTATTTTTAAACAATTTGGTGGATGTCATTGTACTTGGTTATTTCATAATAAATCTATATCTATTCTAAGCCAAAAATCGCATTGTTTTATACACAAATATTTTATAACAAAATGTATATCTATTCATGACAAAAATGTATATTTATTCAATGTAGATTACGAGTCTATTATTTGGTGGAATAACCTTACTGCCCATTTCTTTCTCTAAAAAGTCATGTATTTGGTGATCACATTTGATACATCTAATGAGGCAGTATGGTATTCCATATACATAACAGTAAAAATACCACAATCGTCAGTTTTTGTTGTAGAATTTGGTTATAAAATATGACATATTCTCCAAGTGGAACTGCGGATAATTGGCCTTTTCGATATAGGTGAATCCCTAATCAAGCAAGTATGGAAACATTTGACACATTGGTTTCATGAAGTCGTAATATACATCCTTTGGAAAAATTTTATGATCATAGTCATATACGTATATACACCAATCTTGTAGATGAACCTGACACGGGACCCAGTGCATCAATTTCAGGTTCATAGGGATATATATTATATCAACTGTATTCCAAGAAGTCAAATATCTACCAGCATCACAAATTAAATATTCCATGAATGTTATGAACTTGAAGCTTTGAGGATCAGCGATAAAGGTATCTTAGTGATTCTCGAACTTCTAAGAGGGATGACAGTCAGCTATTGTGAAATTATTTGGATATGTATTAGGGAACTCCGTAACCCTTCGTTTCATTATGAAACATATGGAATTTATCTCCTACAAAAAAAAGTTATGGATTAAGCGTGGGGCGCAAGTCCAAAGTCCCATGCAAAATACACCTTGCGTGGGACGCACGTCCAAAGTCCCACGCAAAATGCACATTGCATGGGACGCAAGTCCAAAGTCCCACGTAAAATGAACCCTACGTGGGACGCAAGTCCAAAGTCCCACGCAAAATGCACCTTGCATGGGGCGCAAGTCCAAAGTATAATAATGAACAAAAATACTTACAGCATCGTTTAACCATTTTTGAGGCGTGATCAATCTGTTAAATAAACAACGATTTGCTTCGCAAGTAATCACATCCTTCAAGTCTTCATCCTCACTCTTCAACCATTTCTTCAACTCCTTCATCTTTTCCTCGTCATAATGTAAAAGAGGATTAACCGTTACCGGATCATTGAGTTAAAATCCTTTTTCCATTAGGGTCGATGTAGTCCCCCAATAGTTTCGACTTCTTCTTTCTCCGAAAGTGTTTTTCAACAAATTTTTTTGAAGCCAATTCTTTCACATTCTCCTCATTCTTCTCATCATCCTCCTTCTTCTCCTCATTCTCAACAGTCTTCTCCTCAGTCTTCTCCTTCTCCTCATCTTCCTCCTACTTCTTCTCCTCATTCTCAATAGTATTCTCTTCAGTCTTCTCCTTCTCCTCCTCCTCCTCCTCCTCCTCCTCCTCCTCCTCCTCATTCTCAACCGTATTCTCCTCCTCCTTCTTCTTCTCCTCATTCTCAACAGTATTCTTCTCCTCTTCTTCTCCTCATCCTCCTCATTCTCAACAATATTCTCCTCACTCATCTCTTTCTCCTCCTCTTCCTCCTTCATCGGTAAATTTAGGGTTGGGAAGTTGGGGACTAATAAGTCTCCTCTTCTTGGCCGGCGGTTTGGAAGTCCTTTCAACTTCTTTATCCTTTCTCTTCCTCTCATCCAATTCAAAGAATTCATCATAAATGTTGCCTCGTGTATCTTCAAAATCCTCCCCAAAGTACTTCCTCTTCTCCTCCTCGGACTCATCAATTTTGCTAAGAACATTGCACTTCTAGAGGGCATTGAATATCTCCTGGAGGGAATAACTCTTGTAGGATGTATAGAGCAATATCCTTGGGCTTGTAAGATCTTGTCATGTCCTTTCCACAAATTTGGGGACAAATGTATTGATTAGCTCATAGCTCCACACTTGGAAGGCTAGTGCGAACCCATGTAAAGTATAAGCGACATCACAAACGTTTTTCTTCTTCCAGGTTTTCTTCTTGGCGAGATATAACCCCCAAAGGTGTTTCATATCTTTGTCAATGCCCTTCAGGGTTGCTCTGAAGGACACCTTTCCCCATGGAAATTGGAGGAACATCTCTATGTCCTCCACCATGCGAAATATATTCAAACTTACCTTCTTCATATTATCAGCTACGATAGATACTAGTAAATGAGGAATATGAGCCTCATCTTCCATGAATCCTCCTTTTTAGAGCATTCGACGAAAATGGATTCAACCTCTCTCACTCTAACATCCATTTTACCCTTAAAATATTTGCGGATAATGGGTGGACATTCTTCAACCTCCATGTTTTCCATCAAAAGAAATCTGTCAAAGTTGAGGCATGTCACTAAGGTATAATCCTTCATACCCCAGCATACCTCCTCACCATTGACCAACAACCTCATCTCTTTTGAATTTGAGCTGATTTTCTTGATGAGCATCTGATGGAGTATGGTTCCTGAGAAAAATATTGTCAAGGCTGTGAATAGATATTGGAATTGGGTTTGTAAAGACCTATCCAAAAGATCATGGTGAGTAAACCTCTCATGTATCTTTGTCAAGCTAGTGCCGGTGGATTTCCATGAAACACGTCTAGTAAAAATATTAATAATGGTTTCGGTTGGTGTCATCTTCAAAGAATTAGTTGGTTAGATTAATGTCATATACACAATGTTAGACGCAAACCAATACAAAATGTAAATTGCATGGGGATGCAAAGTGAAAACTACAATTTGCGTACCCACGCAAATTGAATTTTGCATGGGTACGCAAAATGCATTTTGCCAATTTGCGTACCCCATGGGAAAATGTTCACAAATCATTCACAATATACAGAACTCATATCTCACACCATTTTAAACCATTCATTCAACATGCAAAAACTATAGAACTCACTAAAACCCTAAAACCTTTAATACTAAACATGCAAGAGAGGAGTAGTCGGAAAAAAATAAAATGTAACCTAAATGCGGGAGAATGTCGGGGAGACGGGCTCGCGGGGGAACAGTCTGGGGCTTGGAGATCGTCAGGGAGTTGGGCTCGAGGGGTAAGCGTCAAGGCTTGGCGATTGTTGTTGCGTGTCCTATGGCGATCATCGGGGATGATTGTAGTTAGGAGAGTCAGGGAGATGAGAAGGGGAGGGAGAGCAAAGGTTTTCGGAGAAGAGAAAAAGAAGAAATGAGAAATAGGGGGAAAGAGGTTAACGAAATAAAAATTAATGTGTAAGGGTAAAATGGTTAAAATTTTAAAAAAAAAAGTTATATTTGCAAATAAATATTATTAGGGTTAGTTTTGAGAATGACCCTCTTTTCAGGGTCATTTGATCAAATTTCCCAATACATGTGCATTTCCAATTCATTTTGTTACTTTTTGGTAGAAATTTTGCTATTCTTTTCTCACTTTGGACATTTAACTTCTGTTATCGTTTCATTCAATCTCGTTGATTTTAAAATCTCACCTATAATGGTGATGTTGTGGACTGGTTTATTAATGAAACAAGACATGATAATTGATTAACTTATCTTTGTCATTACTCTTTCCATCAAGTAGTTTCCTCTCTTTTTATTGTTTTGTGAGTTGTTGGTCTCTTAATACCATATTTGGATTCAGGTGGATAAACCTAGATCTTGATTTCAATTCTCAATAATAACGTCTTCTCAAAAGAAATGTGCGACACTTTCGAGTTCAATTTTAATTTAGGGCAACAATGGATTTCACATGATTTAATCAATGTGCTTAGAACATAGTCCTGAAAACATGTTCATAGATATTTGAAAAACTAAATGGCATGCTCTAACTAAGATATACTTTACACCCTTGAGTTGTAACCTTATAAGTATATGCTAGTTTATTGTTGATCATACTTTTATTTATAAGAAATAAAATTACAAACTTATATTATATTTTACAACATCCAAATACACTCGTAGCTGCGCAATTTTTTATTTTATTTTTTTAAAACCATTTCACCTATCTATTAGAAATCTCTCAAGTAAAATATTCTCACCGTCGGCAAAGACCAGCTTCCCCTGCAAAGGACAAATGTCACGTTTGGCTCCGGGTACCCCACACCTAGACATGCCGTAGAAGAACTTCTTTCTCATCTGTTGTGCCTTAATTTAATGAAATGTTCAATGACCAAAGTATTTAGAAGATCTCTCCTACGTTCACCGTAGCCTGACCAGAAAAAAAAAGGGTTTGTTTTTAGGTAACAATCATTAGATTACACCCTGTATGATGCAAGCGTTGTATAAGTTAATCGAGAATGCTAGTTTTTTCTTGTATGTCAATAATGTCAAATTCACATTGCTTAGTTTATGCATCAACGCGATGTATATATAATAAAATGAAAGAATTAACTAAACTTGAAAAATGAATATTATGTAGAAAATCAAAAATCTTACCTTAGTCTACCCATTGCTTAAAAACGATCAGGAACACGACTTATGTCCATAGAATTTCTCGTGATTTGGATGAAATGCTTAAATTCACCAATATCTCTTATTACCCCGTTGAAATTTGGAAGTATCTCATAAGGGTTTACTATATTATTTAAATTGTTGTTATCAAATGATAATACATGTGATTTACATGAATTGATCAATGAGGCCTTTGAGATTAACCCCTTTGAGCTTATGAAAGAGATATAATGCTTTGGGACAATGCTAGATCCCCTGTTGCTGTTCATAGTTGCAGTAAAAGTCTGGTTGAGATGGAGAAAGATTCTTATCCGACAGTTAACTAGTTCTAGTGAGATTTTATTTGGTTCGATTCTATTACTTTGTCGTGGCGTCTCATAAATCAACCTTGCACCATAAGGCCAAAATAGAAGCATTATCATATATTAATCTTTATTAGAGTTAGAACCTGTATCGATTAACTAACTTAATTTATAAAACATACATGAATTTGAAAGACAAGAATAGTAAGGTTTCACAACTCTGCAGTACATTATATGTCTAAGAATAAACCACGCAAAGAATAACAAATTTTGCAAAATAATCCTTAATTGATCAAATCAAATAGAGTCGTCTTCAATTTTCTTCTAAAAAAATTCATTAATTCAATGATTATTATTATTATTAATGTTCACCTGGGGCCAAATCGATTGAGATTGAAGCCTGATAATGGTTCCATCTTCCAGCTCTCATGAGGAGCCATACAATCTTTAAAAGGCACATATTGCTGTCATTTTTTGTTGGGATTAGTGTAAATAACAACCGGTGGGGTTTGAGTATTGTTGAACGACTATCGACTTCTAATTCAGCTTTAATCCTGTTAGAGGTTAAGACCTGTTTCTATTCTCGTGACAAAACTTTGCGAGCTCTTGAAGTGGATTTAAGTGCGGAATTACTCGCTAGATTTAAAGCGTATTGATGCAATATGAATCAGACAGTAAGAAATGGACACGAATTTGTTTCTGAATGTTTAGAGATAAACAACTCCTACGTCACCCCTTCTTCTATTTCCAAAAGAATACACTAGAAGACTTTAACTTGTATAGCGTCTATACAAGCTCGGTCAGAAACCCAGGACTTAACAATGCATGTTCTGAACTCCTAGTTCTCACTATGATAAACAGACACATTCTGTTCAACTTATAATGATTAATGTTTGTAACATATATTACAACAAGTTCTCTCTCAACTTATCTTTAATGGAAAGTACAAATAGTATGAATTACAACTGGGATAGTGAGAGAGTAAAGTGGCAACGAGTGCTTTAAGAACCGAGGAGAATCTTCTTTATTAAGATCCACTTATATAAGATTCACAGCTGCTTTGCATTTAATGGTGGCATATTGTAGAGCTCTGCATGCTGATGTAGCGTAGCTCTACTTGAGTGTTGTAGCCACACTTGAGTATCGTAGCCCAATCATAGCCCTACTTGAATGGCGTGTGACGGTTGAGCTTCTTAGAAGCTTTGTATACTGATGCACGACAATTAATGCAACGGTCGATTCTAAATATTGACATGTGGCATTATTTCGTTGATTATTGTGCGTGTTGATATGATAGTCTTCCGTTTATTGGACGATGATCAAGGAAGTTAAATGGGCGATGCTTTAGTCTTCTATTGAAGTATAGACATATGCTAGCGCTTCTTCAGACCAGAGCGTTTGTTGAAGCCTAGACGTCTGCTAGCGCTTCTTCAGACCGGAGCGTCTATTGAAGCCTAGACGAATGCTAGCGCTTCTTCAGACTAGAGCGTCTGTTGAAGCCTAGACGTCTGCTAACGCTTCTTCAGACATCCCGTCTGTTGAAGTTCAGACTTTGTCTGATCGCGCTTACTTCAGACTGCATCTGTACTTGTACATAGGCAATTTATACAGCTTAGTTTTATTCACAAATAAATCCTTAAATCTTTATGTGAACACATCATTAAAATCATGTTGTATTGATTAAACTAGTTCTTATTTACCTAAGTTTATTTTAATCAATTTACACATTTCTCCTTAATTAATTAATTCTTTCTTTAATTAATTAATTTATTCTTCTTTTCTTGGTTAATTAGACATTTTTATAGAAATGAGGATAATTAGACAACTATTATTCAATAATTATATATGAATTCCTATTTGAATTGACAAAACACATCAAAACTTGAAAGTAAAATCAACATATATGTGATATGACTTAGAAACACCAAATTTTGTAGAAGAATGACAATGGGTAATAGACTTAGTAATTGAGAGAGTTGTCATATTGTTTGGTTATGCATCATTTTCATTAAGAATGTATTAACAATAACAACATATTCATGTTTGATTCTCACTAAAAACGCTCGGAATCAAGGTGCCGTGCTAGTCATCTAAGGTAAAGGGATATAATCAATTTTGCTCAAGATCAAACATTTCATTTTAATGCCTCTTCAAATAAGCTTGATTAGAAACTTTAGTTGAATTTTTTGAGTAAAAATGTACAGAGAAATAGAAAAAGCAAAAGGTTGGCTTTCTTTGAGAAAAAAGAATATCAAATAAGTGGCTTTCTTTGTTACTAGTTTGAATAAGATAAAAAAAAGGTATGATTTTATCATTACCTCCATCTTCATTAGAATCTCTTTAGCAATTCGAGCAGAAAGGACAATTCGACGAGCATCTGGCTTAATGAAACCCTCTTCAACACCATTATCAAACAATGTCAGCAATTTATTATAATACCCATCAACATTTAGCAGACTAGTCTAGAAAAACTCAATACAAATTAGACCATTAACCATCAAATATATCTTCAACATGGTAAAAAAAAGTTGGATACTTTTTACCGTTTTTTATGAATTCCAAGATGGGACCATGTTACCATCTCCAATAGTTCTTCCATTGTTCCATATCCTCCTTAAACAAATAAAACCCCATTAGAGAGGTCATTATATAGATTTTTTTATCATTTATGTTCTTACATAGAAGAGAAATTAAATCATAGACTCTCTAACCATTAAAGTTTTATGCTCATACATGTCTAGGATAATCCTAACTTCTCCAACAGTTTCACCAGATATCTATTATGATAAACTATGTCAGTCATTAATGGCTACTATTGACATAAAAATTGTCACTCAAAAGATAAAAAATAGAATCGATACCTCAAGAGGCACAAGAGTTTTATGGATTACACTACATATATCACAATTTGAAGATATAAATATCAAAAAAAATTGATTAGAAAAATCGAAGGAAGATATTAGATGTTCAGTTACATTTCTTACTAACCCAATAACATGGAAACCACTACCTTATGGGAAATTAAACCCATCCGACCAACATTTCCTCCTCCATATACCAATCAAATATTCTTCTCAACCTGCAATCCAAATTCATTACTCAAAACACTCTACACATACGGTTTTTATAAGATGAAAATTTATTTGTGTCTTATACAACTCAAAAAAAATTTGTCATCCAAACTAAATCTAGCTTAAAATTCAACTGCATTTGAATAGAATGTTTGAAGGGAATAAACTTTTCTTAATATATTGGATAAAAGGAAGAAAAAACAAATTCCGAGATAAATATAAATGAGTATTTCTTGAGAAGACACCACTATTTGGCGAATGCAGCAAAAATTATGATGTTGAAAAAGGTTATTTTCTGTGATGGTGAGTTTTTCTCTTCTCTTTGTCGGTTATGCGAGGAAAGTATGTTTGAGATTCGAACTTACATAGTTTCCCATTTTCTTGAGAAAAGAGGGTTGAGCAACCATCGTCTTTGCGACATCCATGAAGAAAACTAGATCTGATTCCGAAATTTGGACAATCGGAAGCAGGCAGAGAGAGTCAAAGAGAGTGATTATTTCTTAGATGGGTAGATTTACAGTGAATGGTAATGAAGACAAAAACTCACGGACGATTTCTAACAGAGAAATCGCATATCTCAACAGCAAATCGCTACACACTTCAAGGGATCTAAGGTTACATTAGCATCATCCTAAATATCACAAAGAACATTCTACGTCACCCCCAATAAAGGCCATTTTCGCGAGAAGATTATAACGGAGAAGATTCATGTTATGATTTGAAAAATCGATGAGAGAGAAAGTGAATAATGGGAGTGCATCATGAAAAAATTCTATTTATTTAAATTATTACTTCAGTAAAGCTATTTTCACTTTTATTAACAATATAAATAAAAGTGAAACAAACACAAATATGTGATTGATTAATGTAAATACCTAGTGAAGCAAGTCTCACCAAGTAGCGCTTATTTCACTCATATCAGTACTGTAAATACCTAGTGAAACAAGCCTCATTGAGTATAATTTGTTTCATTCTTATCAACGTTGTAAATACCTAGTGAAGCAAGCCTCATCAGGTAGCACTTGTTTCACTTCTATCAGCGTTGTAAATACCTAGTAAAATAAGTCTCACCATGTAGCGCTTGTTTCACTCATTTGAGCGTTGTATATACTTAGTGAAACAAGACTCACTATGTAGCGATTGTTTCATATTTTTTATTCTCTTGTAGTGTTGAATGAAGACATAAATATTTTTACAAGAGCACATAAATATTTTTACATGAATGTCTTAGTGATTTTTTACATAAATCGTTTATATATATTTAATATATAATTATATAAAATATAAATAATTAAAATAAATTTATTTAAATATCTTATAAATAAATTTAAACTATTTTATTTTACAAAATCATTTAAATATCTTACACAAAATGTGTTTGAATATGTTGTTTTATATATGTTTAATATATATATTTAATATATAATTATATAAATTATAAAATAGTTAAAATAAATTTATTTAAATATCTTAAAAATAAATTTCAAAATATATTGTTATATATATATATATATATATATAATATATATATATAATATATATATATATAATATATATATATAATATATATATATATAATATATATATATATATATAATATATATAATATATAACTAAATAAATTATGAAATAATAAGTACAATTTAATTTAAATATATCACCGATAAATTTAATTATATAGTTTATAAAATTATTAATATGTTATTTCAAAAATAAAATAATTAATATAAATTAATTTAAATATCTCACAAATTAATTTATAATTATGTTTTTTATATTTATATATATAATTATATTAATTGTAACATAATTAATACAAATTAATTTAAATACAACAGAAATAAAACTATAAATATATTTTATATATAATTATATTTAATATTTAATTATAAATAAAACATATTAATTATTTACATTGATGAGGCGGAGTAAGTGAACAAACTTCACTAAATAACGCTTCATGATGTAAAACATTTAATTCCATTCTTTGCTTCTCAGACTTGGAAGCTAATTTAATAATAAAGTAGCCAAAGATCTGGACTGGAATTTCGCTCTCCATTCACAAATTTACCACATAGTTTCTCTCCCTAACTTATGATTTAAAATATCTAAATTACTTATTGTCATACTTTTAAAACATTAACATTGAAAATATTTAAAATATCTAAATTACTTATTGTCATACTTTTAAAACATTAACATTGAAAATATAAATACAATAATTGTGTCATTAGAGACTTTTATATATATATATATATAGGGGAGCGAAAAAATTGTAGCGAAGCAGCGAATGATGTGGCATTGTACATGTCACCTAATAAATAAGAAGCGTATTAATTTTTCTCTCTCTTTCATTTTAAATTTGTACATGTCACATTGTATTTAATAATTTATCTCTCTTAATTCTTTTTTATTTAAATAAATTATTTAATATTTTCCCTTCTTTAATTTTATTATAAAATTATTATAAATATTTACTTAATTTAAAATAAAAAAAAATAAATTTGTAATTTTAACTTAAAATACAAATTATTAATATTTATAATAAATAAAATTCAAATTACTAATTTTCAATATATGTATATAAACAAACGTTATATAAAAATGAAAGTTATAATATTATTTAGAAGGTGAATTTTAATATATATTTTATAAGAAAATTAAATAAAAATAAAAAGAAATTTTTTATTTTTTAAGAGAAATAAGAATGATTTAAAGAAGAGAAATAATAATTTAATATGAATATTTTTTTAAGAGAAATAATTCAAATTATGAATATATATATTTAATTTTTATTATATATATATATATATTTATATTTAAAATTTAATATATATTTTAAAAAATATGTGCATTTATATATTTTATTAATTTGATTTATTCGTTCTCCTTAGTATTATTTATATTAAAAATACATAAATAAATTAATTAACTATTAATCGCAAAAAATTAATTAAATTAAAAAAACTAATCATATTCATATTTAACTTCTTATTCTTTTTTATATATATGTTTATTAATTTTTACATTTATTACTTTTAAATATATATATATATATTAATTAATTTAAATTTATAATTATAAATTAATATATAAAAAGAGAAAAAAAAATATAAATAAAGAGAAGAGAGAGAAATTATTAATGAAAGGAGGAGATATAAATAAATATATTAAAGAAGACTTAGTCATCAATCCTAATCACTTTCACACGTCATTCGCTACACTTTCGTTACAATATTTTCGCTCCCCCTATCTTACTCATATAATAATAATAATAATAATAATTTTTAAAGTGAACTAGCACCACATTAATTCACGCATAATGTATATAATTCACGTCATCAATTTTTTCTCTCTCTTTTCTACTACTCTCTTTCTTAATTAAATTTTATTTTCTATTATCATATATATATATATATATATATTATATTTTTTTATCATATATTATCTAAAAAATTATCTATATTAATATTAATTAAAGATATAAACAAAAAATAAAATTGTTATAAATACACCCACCTTCATAATTTTTATATATGTATATATAAATAATTATTTTTTTTATAAATGCACCTATATTCATAATTTTATATTTATTTGTTACTTTATATATATATAAATATATTATTATTTTCATCATTAATTTTATATGTTTATATAAAAATTAACTAATAAATATTAAATGCAAAATATATATACATACACAAAATAATAAAATTATTTCAACAATTATAAGTGATCTAGCGGTTCAAGTGTTCACATTTCATACTAAAGACCAGGATTCGAATCTGAAAACATGCAACTTTATATTTTCAAGGTGGCGCAACTTTTAAACAAATGATAGACATTTGAAAGAGTGAGAGTGGAATTAGTGGTTGGTTTGGCAAACATTTGAAAGTTTGAGGTCTCGAGATGGAGGTCGGGTGGTGGGTAGTTTGTTGAGTGTGAGGTCGAATTAGTGGTTTGATATGATGAGTATTTGAAAATGTGAATTCACGAGATAGAGGTCGGGTGCTAGGTGGTTTGTCGAGTGTGTGGTCAGAATTAGTGGTTGGTTTGACGAGTATTTGAAAGTGTGATGATGGCACGAGATGGAGGTCGGGTGGTGGGTGATTTGTCGTTTATGGTTTGAATTAATGGTTGGTTTGACGAGCATTTGAAAGTGTGAGGTCACGAGATGGAGGTCGTGTGGTGGGTGGTTTATCGAGTGTGAGGTCGGAATTAGTGGTTGGTATGACGAGCATTTGAAAATGTGAGGTCACGAGATGGAGATCGGGTGGTGGGTGGTTTGTCGCGTGTGATGTCGGAATTAGTGGTTAGTTTGGAGAGCATTTGAAAGTGTGAGGTCACGAGATGGAGGTTAGGTGGTGGGTGGTATGTCGAGTGTGAGGTTGGAATTAATGGTTGGTTTGACGAGTATTTGAAAGTGTGAGGTCACAAGATGAATGTCGGGTGGTGGTTAATGAATTGTTTGACATTGGATAAGAGGTCCGTGGTCAATTGGGATTGGTTGTTGATTTGTTGAAGTATGAGTAAAAGTGATGATGACTAAGATTGGTGAGTGGATTGTTGAGGGATATAGACATATGCAAAAGTGTGAGTCACAAGATTATGGTCAGTGGGTGGTTTGCCGAGGGGATAAATAAAATAATAAAATTATTTTAACAATTATAAGTGGTTTAGCGGTTTAAGTGTTCACATTTCATGCTGAAGACCAGAGTTCAAATCCTAAAACATGCAAATTTATATTTTCAAAGTGGTGTAACTTTTAAGCAAATGATAGACATCTAAAAGTGTGAGAGCGGAATTAATGGTTGGTTTGGCAAACATTTAAAAGTGTGACGTCACGAGATGGAGGTCGGGTGGTGGGTGGTTTGTCGCTTGTGGGGTTGGAATTAATGGTTGGTTTGACGAGCATTTGAAATTGTGAGGTCACGAGATGGAGGTCGTTTGGTGGGTGGTTTGTCGAGTGTGAGGTCGGAATTAGTGGTTGGTATGACGAACATTTGAAAATGTGAGGTCACAAGATGAAGGTCGGGTGGTGGGTGGTTTGTCGAGTATGAGGTCGGAATTAGTGGTTGGTTTGACGTTGGATAAGAGATATGTGGTCAATTATGATTGGTGAGTGGATTGTAGAGGAATAGAGACATATAAAAAAGTATGAGTCACAAGATTAAGGTCAGTGGTGGTTTGCTGAAGGGATAAATAAAATAATAAAAGTATTTTAACAATCATAAGTGGTCTAACGGTTAAATGTTCACATTTCATGCGAATCCCAAAACATGCAAATTTATATTTTTAAGGTGACGTAACTTTTAAATAAATGATAGACATTTGAAAGTATGATAGCAGAATTAATGGTTGGTTTGGTGAACATTTGAAAGTTTGAGGTCTCGAAATGGAGGTCAGGTAGTGGGTGGTGGGTGGTTTATCGAGTGTGAGGTCGGAATTAGTGGTTGATATGACGAGCATTTGAAAATGTGAGGTCACGAGATGAAGGTCGGGTGGTGGGTGATTTGTCGAGTGTGAGGTCAGAATTAGTGGTTGGTTTGACGAGCATTTAAAAGTGTGAGGTCACGAAATGGAGGTCGGGTGGTGGGAGGTTTGTCGAGTGTGAGATTGGAATTAATGGTTAATTTGACAAACATTTGAAAGTGTGAGGTCATGAGATGGAGGTCAGGTGGTGGGTGGTTTGTCGAGTATGAGGTTGAAATTAATGGTTGATTTGACGAACATTTCAAAGTGTGAGGTCACGAGATGAATTTTGGGTGGTGGTTAGTGGTTGGTTTGACGTTGGATAAGGGGTCAGTGGTCAATTGGGATTGGTTGTTGATTTGTTGAAGTGTGAGTAAAAGAGATGTTGACTAAGATTGGTGAGTAGATTGTCGAGGGATAGAGACATATGAAAAAGTGTGAGTCACAAGATTATGGTCAATGGTGGTTTGTCGATGGGATAAAGAGGCATATAAAAAAGTGTGAGTCACAAGATGAAGGTCAATTGGAGAGTTAATGGTTGAGTTTGACGAAATATAGGAGGCGTGTCATCAATTGAGGTCGACTAAGATTGGTGAGTGGTTTGCCGAAAAGATAAAAAAATGAATATGAAAAAATGTGAGTCACAAGATGAGGGTCAATTGAGGGGTTAAGTGTGGATGTCGAAAGGGATAAAATATATGTTAATATTAAGTTTAAGATCAAACTTAATTTTATCTAAAATATTTATAAATAAATAATATTTTATATATATTCTGATCCGTTCAAATGACCCTAATAATTGGATAGATATTTATTGATTTTAATTAAATTTATTATATATAATATATTATTTTTATAATTATATAATAAGGGAAATTTGACAAATGATCCTAATAATGACATCATTTTAAGAAATGATTAGGGTCGGATAAAGTTTGCAAAAATGACCATTTCAGACGAATAATATCATTTCGCGTCGCGTGATGCGAAAGGGATGGCTGATAATATTTGTAAAAATGACCTCGTCTGATGCACCTTTCCCGTCACGCGATGTAGCATGTTCATAAATTACTAAGTTTCGTTGAGGCATGATTCATTCTATTTTAGGTTTGGTTCATTTTTTGACTACGGAGGAAAGACTTGTCTCCAATCGCCGGCCGGTTGGCTTGGTCCAGAAAGACATGGGAATTTTGGGCGTCAGATGAGTGGCGGGGTGGAATCAAGGTTGTACTGGTAGTAGTGAGATGTCGCCTTCACGGGTTGGGTTCTTGGGGTTTGGAATAGTAGGCGAGCTTCCCCGCCTTGTTCTCTACGGTCATTCTCGCTGTCTTATAGGTCATTTTTACAAACAATATCGCGTCACACAAGGTCGTTTTTGCAAACATTATCAGGTCATTCATTAGCGTCACGCGACACAGCGTCCCTTGACGCGACGGGTTATTTTGTCATTACACAGACCAAAATGGTCATTTTTGCAATGTTTATGAAGCGCCGATCATTTCCTATAAAGAGTACATTATTATGGTCATTTCGTCAATTTTCCTTTTAACAATTACATAGATTTAGATTCAATTTTAAATTAATTTTTTATAATGTTATATATTAAATATCAAAATATCAAGTATTAAATACATATAAATTATATTTAAAATTTTCTATCTTTGCATTTATTGTTATGTTAAATTTTTAATGTTATTTTTTTTTAAATAATATAAAATAAAACTAACTAGTGGTGAAGTGGGGCTAGGGTCGTGCTTCCTTACTATATTGAAAATAAAAAATAAAAAATAAAAAATCAAATTAATTCCTAAAATATAAAGATTTTTGAAGACTCATAGAAACTAACTATAAAGAAAGAGAGAGAGCCGACTGTTCATCTTCTCTTCTTTCTGATTTCAATCGTCTTCTTCACAAAGTATTGTCCCGATAAAGATGAACCAGGTAAAACCCTAAAAATCTTATCTTATTTCTTAACAGATACAATGGCGGCCTTCTTCAACAACTATTGGAACAAAAAAAAAAGTTCATGTCATTCATTATTGATCAACATTATTACTCTGTAACTCAGAAATTTGTTTATTTTTCACATGCAAAGAAGGAGGATTATGTATGCTGTGAAATATGTGGGAATGAAGGTTTTAATGAATGTCTTGTTATTTGTTCTTCCTGCGATTCTCACCAGCATATGTAAGTTTAGATCACTCTGTTATATCAAGTCTCTTTACAGATATGAAAATTTCTTCTGCTTCATGATAATAGATTATTAAATCACCGTTCTTTCATTTCTTTTAGGTATTGCATGGTGAAAGTAACAATGGAAGTGCCAAAAGAATGGCACTGTGAAGAATGTCACACAAAGATTCAAGGTGGTTTTCTGTTTCTATCAATTAGGGCTTCAATGTTCATCAATCCCTTTGTCATTCAAAACATTTACCAAAAAACCCTTTATTTCTTAAAAGAAATTGTTTTAATCATTAGGTGTCTTTTACCCAAATAATTCATTTTTCAATAAGATTATAGAATGGCAAAAGGGTAAAAATGTATTTTATCCTAGAACTTCTATAATTCTTTTCAATAATCTAAAACAAGTTTCTAGATTATGATTTCAAATTCAGGGTATCTTTTCTTTTTATGCAGATCATTTGGCTCCGAAGGGAGTCGATGAAAGTGTAGTTGAGCGTCCTTGGTAATTCTCTATTATGCTTCCACATTCATATGCCTCAACACAACAAGTTATAAGTTCTTGCTAATTACATGCATTCTTTACTTATGGTAAATCAAAAGAAAGTTCTAATTGTGAAATTTCAGTATATCGTATCATCTGTGAAACTATATATCAGATCAAAGATCTCAAATCGCTTAAATCTACTTTAAGATGAACTCCATCACCTTTAGAGTTGTCAATACCCCCCACTGTTAAAGAAATTTTGGTTTGCTTTAATTCAAGATGTTAACCATATTCACTTGTCAAGAATTACTTCCTTTTGAGTTAACATAGTATGAATGATTACGTGTAAAGAATGTTGTTCTCAGGTTTAGTTCTCACCCAAAGCACCTTAATTGAAGTGGGGTTCATGGAGATGGAATGATCTCTTAAGGCTTAACTTGTTGATATCTAATTTATGTTAATCATTGAATATGTTTTATATGATGCCTGTCTTTTTTCCATCTATTGTCTTAGGGGAAGTTTCAAGATTTATATAGGATTAATTGATTGCGATTGGGAAACAAATTTTAAATGAATAAATCTACAATTTAATTATCATGGCATTGTTTTTTTGAAGGAACGAGATGCTTAAAGTCTCTGCGAGAAAACGAGAACATACGGGGGATGAATCGGTTAATGTTGATGATGATGATAATGATGTATGTATCTTGTTGCATTGCCTGTTTATTTGAAATGAGTACATGTTATAATAGAATGATGTATAATTATTTGTTTTAACTGTTTTAGAGGAGAACAAACAAAGATATCCTTTGTGAAAGGGAGAATTCTTCATGTGCAAACCAACCTAGCTTTCAATCAGCTTTTGAAATTGTTGATACACAATTTACGCCCCAACCATCTTCTAATGTACAACAAAATATCTTGTTTTCATCACCAATAGTCGACACTGATCTTACCCAATCACCATCACAACCTATGATTGATGGAGACGAAATGGATGATGTTGAGAATACTCCGATACAAAGCGCTAATGTTGTTCCCCCGAAGCCTAATGAGCCAAAAATACGTATTGTGCCTGATGGGAAGTAGTGAGTATTAGTTAGGGATTTATTTTCTTACATATATTATATATAAGTTAACTTTTGCAATCTTATGATCGCTTAACTAATTATACCACATATTTGTTTTCTTGTATTTATGTAGTTTTGATCCAGACATTACTCGTCCAATAAACAAAATCGTCACTTCACTATGGAGGGGACATTACCTAAATTGGAATCAATTTCCTCAGAATGTTAAAGATATGTGGTGGTGTTATTTCAAGGTTTGATTAAATTTAAGTTTCATAGGCATATCATTAATGAATATTGTACAATAATGGTATAATTAAGTTTGATGATTGATTATAGGAACGTTTCGAGTGGGATACAATATACGAGGCGGATGTTCATAAACTTTTTAATAAAAAGTTGGTGCGAAGATACGGAATTTTGTTTCAAGGGCAAAAGAACATAAGAAACGGCCATCACACGTTACCGTTGAAGATTGGGATATAATGAAAATAAAATTTGGTGATCCAAAGTATATAGATAAGTGCAGAAAGGCTAAAAGTACTCGGCACAAGACAAACAAAGGAGCTACCTATCGTGGAGGCTCAATTAACTTAAAAGAACATTGTCGGAGAATGGTGAGTAATAATTTATTATTTCAAATTTATAGTACTCGTTAAACATTGACACCAACATTTTATTTGTTTTAATTATTTTTAAACAATGGAACTTGGAAGATCTCCGAAAGTCTTAGAAAGCTTCACTAGAACTCATCAAAAAAAGATTTCCATTACATATTCATAAATTCTTTTCGATAATGATTATTATGTTTAACTATTGTAGGATGAAATAGGGATAGAACATGTACAATGGAGGAAATCGAGAAAGATTGCAACAAGCATGAGAGTTTTGAACAACACACCCAAACAAGCATCAAAATCGAATTGTAGACCATCTTCGACTAGTATCCCCCATCGTTCTTCATCAGTTTGTCAGTCGAATAATACTTCCACTAACATTCAACCAAGTTTCCAACCATTAATATCAAAGTTTTTTCATACGAAAATTGGTAACCAAACCACCAACGTACCATCTATTACCCCATCTTCAATAACTTTTGACGACCACCATCTAACCCAACCACAACCACAACCTCTATTAGAAGAAAATGTTGTAATGGATGATGGTGAAATTCAACCTCAAACTACAAACTCAAAAATATTTATTGGGATCGAGGGGGACAAGTGAGTATTTTCTTTTTGACTATTGCAAGTATATGATCGATATAAAATACTTTTTATTTTCAGTTCCATACATATTTTACTCTATTTATGTAGTTTCGAACCAGACATTACAAAAGAAATCAACAGTATTGTCACCAGATATTGGAGGGGGCCTTTTTTAAACTGGAACAAAATCCCTCAACAAATAAAAGACTCGTCGTGGGCCCACTTCGTAGTAAGTTAAAATTGACTATTATGAATTTTAATGTAGTTAGTAATTGCATGTTAATTTTATAATTAACTTAAATTAATTATTTTAGGAAATCTTTCATTGGAATCCCATAATGGAGGGTGATGTGAACAAGATGTTTAAGAAAAAAGCTAGTGCAAAGATTCGAAATTTTGTGACTCGTGCCAAAAAGCTTTTGAAAAGGCCCTCACATGTAACCCTAGAAGACTGGGCGGTAATGAAAACTAATTTTGATGATGATAAGTACATTAAAAAATGCAACAAAGCTCAGGGTCACAGACAAAAGTATAAAATCGATGGTGGGGCTTCATATTGTGGAGGGTCAATAAACGCAAACGAACATCGACGGAGATTGGTTAGTAATACACCAAATAAAAGTTTGATGCTGCACTTCTTAACATCTGAAATATTAATTTTCAGATCATTGAAATTATTAACCATTGATTTGGTAAATTTTTAGACCATGGAACTTGGAAGACCACCAACCGTGTTGGAATTATTCACTAGAACTCATAAAAAGAAAGATGGGAGTTGGAGCGGGGACATGGCTGCAAAAGTAGCGGTATGTTACAAATTAAACTCATTTTTTTGCTATCTTTTTTAATTAAACTCACTTTACTATTTTTGATATTTAAAATTAACCAATCTGTTTTGTATGTTTACAAACATCATTCATCTTTACTATTGTTAATATTTATCATTGTTGTGATTATCTTAAAATACAACTAGTATACATTGTAAAGTGATATGTGTAATTACCTTGATTGTGTTTAGATGTAGAATGATTTTTTAATAATTAGTCATCATACAAATCAATTATTTGAATTCATTTATTGTAACACTAATAGTAATATAAAGAACTTAGACTTGTAATGTTCTCTATTTCCTTATGAAATAGTGGCTTATATTAATTTCTACAATTGATTTTTTGTTGTGTGTGCAGAAATCGTTTAAAGAACTCTATAAAACACAAGAAACTGTAGTAAATGAAAAGAAATCAGAAGAAGAAATGTGGGTTGAAGCAGCCGGTGGACCCACAAATGGTCGCGTTTTAGGTTTGGGGTACGTGGGTAAGAAACGTATGTTAGACCAAGGCTCGTCCACGAGCAAACATAATTTAGAAGGCTTGAGAATGAAGAAGTCAGTGGCAGATTTACAATTGAAAAGTGATGAGAAAGATGAAGAAATTGCAAAACTGAAAGAAGTACTCGAAAAACAGCGCGATGCAATTAAAGTGCAGGATTTACAACAACAGATTGAAACTAAAGAAAAGGGGAGTTTGCAAATGCAGATTGATGTGCTTCGAGACCTTGTTGAGGCATTGCATAATTCTAAGATTCTCATGAGTCAGAATCTTCCAAGTTCATCACAATGATAAAAGGTAAGTTGTTTGTATCTTTTCAATTAAAATATTTTCTTTTTTTTTTTGTTAATAGGGGGAGATGCATTGGCATTAGTATATTTTAATTGAAGTAGTTTAGAATAACTTTTAATTTTATGTTTCTCACTAGGATGCTTTTAAGATAAAATTAAAATATTATAGATTAATATGCTGCATTTTATTGATTAACTATACATGAATTCTAATGTATTTATTGGTTTTGTTTCCAGATGCAGAAGATTGGAAGATTGATTGATGAATTAAACTTATTTTTGTTATCTATTAGGTTTGAATCGACTATTTATAGTTGGTTTATTTTTGAACTTTCAAAACTTTAAAATGATTGTTTTTTTGTAATTGGGTTATGCATGATTCTGAAATGTGAAGCAATGTCCTCAAAATTGAATGTTTACAATTAAAATAGTTGTTTGTATATTAGTAAAATTAAATATTGAGATTGAATTGTAGGAGTTTACTTTAAGTTAATATTATAAAGTATATTACAAAAATGAGTTGTAAAATACTAAAATATAATATAATGAAAATGAAAAACTTTAATGTATTTTAAAATATTAGTAACATTTTTAACCATATATTTAAAATGTATAATTTCTAGTTAAAAATAATTTCTTTGGTCTTTGTAACAGAATAACAGTTTGCAAATAATTTAGATTGATTAATTTAATTATTTTTAGTGATTAAAAAATAAGTCTAGGTAATTAATAAAAAAAATCAATATATATTAATTCTGAACGTATATTTGGTAAAAAAACTAAAAATAGATTCAAAAGTGTACTTTTAAAGTTTAGATACAAAATATATTTTCAAATAAGATAAATGTAAAATTATTTAGTTTGTTGGTTTTTTTTTTTTAAATCAAGCATTAATTAAACATAATTGTATTAATGGGTTGAGAAAATTATTGATATTTTTTATTTATCAAAAGATCGTAGGACAAAATTTTAAAAATATTGATTTTGTTGGTATATCAAACAAATCAGTAAAGTATAATATTGATACCGAAATTATCAATACCATATGATATCATCGGTGTGAGTTTTTTAAATTTTCGGTTATCAAAATAATATTTATAAATTAAAAATATATGTAATATTTTTTTAGATGTCAATTTTTATATATATAAAAAAAAAGAACATAAAAAGCATTCAATCATTACAAACGAGGGAGAGAAAAAAAAAAAAAAAGACAACTTTGAGCTAGATCTCAAAATTTATGACGCATTGATATTTATGTTTTTTTACTAGAAACATTTTTTTTATGCATTTTCAAGGGCGATTATTATCGGGCATTCTGCTTTTTTTATTTTGTCAAATCAATCTTTCACCTCAGCTGAAAGTGACACATGTTATACTTGATCAAAACACTGCAATGCTTTCGCTTTTTTCTCTGAATAATTAAAATGTTATTTTTATTTAATAGTATTTTAAGTATTATAAAATTACATTTTTAAAATTATTATAAAATTACATTTTTTAAAAACACTAGCATTTAGTCCGTGCATTTGCACGAGTAATAATATAAAAAACCGTGAAAAAAAAATACGGATAACATTTTTAATTTTATTTGTAACCGTTTTAAGTTTATGGGTGGGTCAACCCACAATCCGACCCAAGTATCCATTTACTCAACATCATTATATATTAGTTAGTTAAAAAATTGAATTTATATTAATGTTAAAACGTCTCGCGTTCATCAAATTTGGTGTTGAATTTAAAATATAAAGTCTTAGTAGCCTAGTTGGTAAAATGTTGTACTTGTTTTTGTTAGGTTGCAAGTTCGAAACATACCTCTAACATTTTTTATTTTTTTTAACTGTTTTAAGTTTAAGGCGGGTCAACCCACAATTCGACCCAAGTATCCAAATTAACCACAACTCTCGACCCGACAATCCGGACACTTTAAAAATTAAGCATCGTTATATATTAGTTAGTTAAAAATTGAATTTATATTAATGTTAAAACGTCCCGCGTTCATCAAATTTGGTGTTGAATTTAAAATATAAAGTCTTAGTAGCCTAGTTGGTAAAAGGTTGTATTTGTTTTTGTTAGGTTGCAAGTTCGAAACATACCTCTAACATTTTTAATTTTATTTTTAACCGTTTTAAGTTTAAGGCGGGTCAACCCACAATCCGACCCAAGTATCCAAATTAACCACAACTCTCGACCCGGCAATCTGGACACTTTAAAAATTAAGCATCACTAGCATTTAGCCCGTGCATTTACACGATTAAAAATATAAAAAATCGTGAAAAAAAATTACGGATAATATTTTTAATTTTTTTTATAACCGTTTTAAGTTTATGGGTGAGTCAACCCACAATCCAACCCAAGTATTCATTTACTTTACATTATTATATATATATATATATTAGTTAGATAAAAAATTAAATTTATATTAATGTTAAAACGTCCCGCGTTTATCAAATTTGGTGTTGAATTTAAAATATAAAGTCTTAGTAGCCTAGTTGGTTAAAGAGTTGTACTTATTTTGTTAGGTTGCAAGTTCGAAACATACCTCTATCATTTTTAAAGGCGGGTCAACCCATAATCCGACCCAAATATCCAAATTAACCACAGCTCTCGACCCGGCAGTCCGGACACTTTAAAAATTAAGCATCGTTATATATATATATATATATATATATATATATATATATATATATATATATATATATATATATATATATATATATATATATATATATATATATATTAGTTAGTTAAAAAGTTGAACTTATATTAATATTAAAACGTCCCGCGTTTATCAAATTTGGTGTTGAATTCAAAATATAAAGTCTTAGTAATTAGTTGGTTAAAGAGTTGTACTTGTTTTGTTAGGTTGCAAGTTCGAAACATACCTCTAGTATTTTTAATTTTATTTTTAACTGTTTTAAATTTAAAGGCGGGTCAACCCACAATCCGACCCAAGTATCCAAATTAACCACAGCTCTCGACCCGACAATCCGGACACTTTAAAAATTAAGTATCATTATATATATATATATAGATTAGTTAGTTAAAAAGTTGAACTTATATTAATGTGAAAACGTCTCGCGTTTATCAAATTTAGTGTTGAATTTAAAATATAAAGTCAAAGTCGCTTAGTTGGTTAAAGAGTTGTATTTGTTTTGTTAGGTTGCAAGTTCGAACCATACCTCTAACATTTTTAATTTTATTTTTAACCGTTTTAGTAACGTCCTAGTTGGTAAAAGGTTGTACTTGTTTTTGTTATGTTGCAAGTTCGAAACATACCTCTAACATTTTTAATTTTATTTTTAACCGTTTTAGTTTAAGGCTGGTCAACCACAATCCGACCCAAATATCCAAATTAACCACAACTCTCGACGCGACAATCCGGACACTTTAAAAATTAAGCATCATTTTATATATATATATATATATATTAGTTAGTTAAAAAGTTAAACTTATATTAATATTAAAAGGTCTCGCGTTTATCAAATTTTGTGTTGATTATAAAATATAAAGTGTTAATAGTCTAGTTGGTTAAAGAGTTGTACTTGTTTTATTAGGTTGTAAGTTCGAAACATACCTCTAGCATTTTTAATTTTATTTTTAACTATTTTAAATTTAAAGGTGGGTCAACCCACAATCCGACCCAAGTATTCAAATTAACCACAGATCTCGACTCGGCAATCCGGACACTTTAAAAATTAAGCATCATTATATATATATATATATATTAGTTAGTTAAAAAGTTGAACTTATATTAATGTTAAAACGTCCCGCGTTTATCAAATTTGGTGTTGAATTTAAAATATAAAGTCTTAGTAGCCTAGTTGGTTGAAGAGTTGTACTTGTTTTGTTAGGTTGCAAGTTTGAACCATACCTCTAACATTTTTAATTATATTTTTAACTGTTTTAAATTTAAAGGCGGGTCAACCCACAATTCAACCAAAGTATCCAAATTAACCACAGCTCTCGACCCCCGGCAATTTGAACACTTTAAAAATTTAGCATCATTATATATATATATAGATTAGTTAGTTAAAAAGTTGAACTTATATTCATATTAAAACATCCCGCGTTTATTAAATTTGGTGTTGAATTTAAATTATAAACTCTTTGTAGCCTAATTGGTTAAAGAGTTGTACTTGTTTTGTTAGGTTGCAAGTTCGAAACATACCTCTAGCATTTTTTATTTTATTTTTAACCGTTTTAAATTTAAAAACGGGTCAACCCACAATCCGACCCAAGTATCCAAATTAACCACGCATTTTTAATTTTAATTTTAACCGTTTTAAATTTAAAAACGGGTCAACCCACAATCCGACCCAAGTATCCAAATTAACCACAACTCTCGACCCGGCAATCCGAACACTTTAAAAATTAAGCATAATTATATATATATATATATATTACAAGAATAATGCAAGTACAATAAAATACATAATATTTTAAACATTTTGACTTTAAACATTTTGACATTTTGACGGATATTATGGAAGTGTGAAACATATCACTAATATTTTTATATTATAATAAAATATAAAATATTTTTATAATTTAAAATATATTATAATATTACAAATATTTTTATAATTAAATATATAACTAATATTCCTAAAAATTTAAAAAGTTGAGACACTTAAAAATAGGACCACGTATATTATAATATTAATAAAAAAATATTTATTAATTAAATATATAACTAATATTCCTATATTATATATTATAAGTATATTATATTATATAATAATTAAAAAAATCAGAGTTCAACACGCTGTCTTCCTTTTCTTTTACATATAACCCATAAAATAAAATAAAAAAATATCTGCCCTTTTACACATTGTCCGCGCCTTTTACACGTTGTCCATGCGGAGGTTATGCTCTTATGAATAATATAATTATGAATGTTACATGTTTATCGGGTATAACTAACTCAGTATTTTAGTTAATAAATGAAATATAAATATGATTAATTAGTTTGAAAATATTATATAATCCTAAACAAAAAGACCTTGATTTTGCAAAATATTGAATAATAAAAATTTATTTATTTTTTAATTTGAATTGAAGTAAAAATATATTAGAATAAATAAATTAAGATATGCTACCTTATTTTTTTTTTGGCAGTGTTCCTGCCTAGGAAATTGGTGTGAAAAAAATTCTTTCTTTTTCAACTTTTTGGAATTAGGGTACAGTTGGCCCTACTGGGTGGGCTTTATCAAGAACCTGATTCTTGAATACAACCCAGCAATGCAGTGGCGAGAGTAGTCCCAGACCAGGTCCGACCCTTCTCGTCTCTTCTCTTCTCGTTTTCCGTGAATTCTTTCTGTTCTTGTTCCATCAACGAATCGACGACAATCCTCCCGCAAATGGCGCAGATTATCAACCAGGTAAAACCCTTTAAACCCTTCTCCACAAAAACCCTCTAAAATCCTTCGCATTTGCAAGCCTATTACATAGGGTTTGTTGGTTTCATAGAGTAGACCTCGTTACATTGCAATAGTTCTTTCTTTTCGATTCATATATATGCATGATTAGCCCTGATTAAAGATTATCTACATATGTTGATTGAATCGTTATTAACAAAACGAAATCAGACTTTAATCATTCTGATTTATCTAAGGATATTATGCAGCTGCCATTAGAAGTACCAACATTATCTGTAACTATAAGGACATGCATGTTAGATGATTGAAGAAAGACTTATTTTCTTCTTGATTTGCAGGTTAATGTATGTCAGATATGTGGGGTTGAAGGCTATGATTGTCTAGTTCATTGCTCTTCCTGTGATGCTTATGAACATATGTAAGATAAAGACTAAAGTTTAATGCAAATTTCCATGGGCTTACATTACAAAATCAATTGTTCTTGCATTTCTTTTAGGTATTGCATGGAGAAAGTCATAATGGAAGCACCAAAAGATTGGAAATGTGATTACTGTCAAATCAAGACTCAAGGTTGGTGGTGTCTGTTTCTGTCATGTGTAGTAATGGTTTGTTTGATGTGGTTTATTTGGATTAAACTAATACTCCATCATCAATCACGTTAGAGGATACTGTAACTCTAGTATGACTTATATTAATATTATATTATAAGATATTATAATCTCATAACAGTATCCCATACTTATATGCCTTGTTTCCAATTCTCTAGATTCAAGAAGTTTATACATTATAATGTACTACAAATTCAGTGTAGTTTTTCTTATTATGCAGATCATTTGGATGGAAGTAGAATTGACCAAATTCGAGTCGAGTTTCCTTTGGGCCCTTCTAAATGTTTTTCTTGGAAGTGAGCTTTACAATTTGTTCTCTATTTACAACTGGATGTGGTTTAATGATGCTTGTTCTTCTGATAAATTTTCTTTTGTCTTAGAGGAAGGTTCAAGATTCTTGATGAAAGTTTTATGGATCTTCAGTGTCACTTGAAGGCTCATCTTCCAACAACAATAAAGAAAAAAATCTATCAGTTCTCGTTAAAAATGCCAGAAGAAGTAAAACTCACAATGGTTCCTAGATCCAACTTTGGGATAAATACGTTCACCAAAGATGACATTTCGTTGTATTTCTTCTGCGGTCATAATCTTGGGTATGTTCTTGATTAACTTTCTGGTTATAAGAGATAATTGAAAGGTCTATATTAATTTTATTTTTCTTCCTAAATTTTAGATGTATCAGATACCACCAGATATTGGATCAGATGGGGGCGAATGATTATGTAATGAGAAGCACTATGAATGGTGTGGAATTGATCGTTCTCAGTTCGAGGCTTCTTCCAGTGGATTCTCAACGTGAGTTTCCATAATTGAAGTTATTTTTTAAGACTTTTTCTATGAAAGTTGTAACTAGTTTGTTGGTTTTGACAGACTATTTGGGTCGATGGCCTTTCATGTGGGCAGTTCTTCGATCAATGAGAAAATATAAAACTGTAAGCGAACTGAATACAACATCGATTCAGGTGGTGGAGTCGACTAGTTTTCTTCCTCCAACTCTTCCAACTACAATTGCCATGAATTGTGATTTCCCACCTGGATTTGAACATGTGAAGTTGGAGAGAATAGAAGGTGGGACATAGATTGATCATTAACTAAACAAACCATATGATTTTGAATAGTGTTAGTTAGTGCTAATATTGTGTTTTTTGGAAGTTGCATATTACATTATTACATTATTGCAATTTGCATTCATGCTTATTTTAAACTATATATAGTCTTTTTTATATTCATTTCAGAAGCTTATATATTTCTACTTGTACATGTTTAATTAATTACTACCACAGTCTGATTACAAAATGACAAATTCAAAACTATTATCATTATTATCTTTAATTTTATCATCTCTAGAAAGTTGTCAGCTTGAAAGTAAACAAGGCATAATGATAATGTGAAATTAAATATTAAAAAAATAAAATACATCTTGACACTTTCTAATGCCTATCAAAAGGACAGTCAACAACAAGAAGTTCAGATATCTGCTTTCAATAATTTTAGCACAACAAATCAGCATGGACATAAAGTACATAAAGCTTTGTTTGTAAGGTATATTTAAATAATAGTTAAATAATGCTATTTTTATAAATTAAAGTGGTTTATAAAAAAGAAAAGTAAAGTAAACATATTAAACATTAATTAACAAAAAATAAAAATTAAACATAAAAAAATATATATTATTTGAAATCAAATCCGTATTAATCAATATAATATTTGAATTACGAATTTAATAAATATAATTTAGACTTAATATGAGTATTTTTAAAACGAATGGAATAATCATTTGTTCACAAGTTAACTCTATTTGAAAAATAATTTGAAGAAGTGTTTAATGGCAATTACAACAAAATACATTTTCAAATTGATTTGGTACTAAAAAAAGTGCCAAAATGATGTAAAACAAATAAAAATCATTATTAACTCCAAAGAAATGAATCATGAATCATATATTATTGCTCAATAGGTGAACATGAAACTTAAGGGGAAGAATATCATATTTACAATTTTCTTTATAAATATTTTCATATTTACAATTTACACTTAACTTTTAACATTTTTGTCATATTTACATCAAATGGACGAAATTTGTATACTCCTATAATGTTTTGTGAGGTGATACCTATAATTAATTTTGCTACGTCAATATTCATGTTTTTTAATAAAATTAAAAATTATAATTTTACTAAAATAACAAAGTCTTTTCTTCCACTCTTTAACAGAAACTCAAACTGTAAACCTCATCATCTCTCATTTTTCTCACTTCAATCCATCATTTATACTCAAACTTCACATTCACGTTTCAGGTTTCTATGATGGATGATGATGTGAACATATTTTTCTTATTCCCGCGACATTCGCCACCATTTCTACTCAAACTTTACATTTTATGTTTTAGTTTCTTGACGATTGATGATGATGTGAACTGATTCTTCATATTCTCGCGACATTCGTCACCATTTCTACTCAAACTTCACATTTCTGTTTCAGGTTTCTTGATGATTGATGATTATGTAAAGTGGTTCTTTCTCTTCCCGTGACATTCACAATTTCGCCTGATTGCATTTTAGGTTTCGTTGTTCTTTATTTTATTTTGGTGATTGATGATGATGTTTTTAAATTAAAATATATTTTTTTGTCGACAGTGAATTAGATAATACTTTTCAAAGGAGATTTCGTTGTTATTTGTTGAAATTTGTTTTCCGTCCTAGCCCTAATGTAAAATTTCACCTCAACTAGTAGTCAATATGGACATTGAAGAAAAAAGGTATGTCTATATTATTTTTACAATTTTTCTATTACAGAACTGTATGTAAATAGAGTTGGAAGAACAGTTATATAATTTTTCTATTACAAAACTTTCAGTACAAATTTGGATTTAAACATTCATTCTATGTTAACTAATAAATGTTTATTCTTATTTGTATTTAGAGTTAGAAGTTTTTATAAATTAACCAATTAAATACTATGAAGTAATCTCATTTCTATTAATCTACATATTATCATACTCTTATTAATCTGTATAATATTCCAATGAATTGAATTTCCAAAGATTAAAAAATAAAATATTATCACATAATAAGGAAAGTTAGGATCTCTATACAGATTAATAGGAGTGTGATAATATGTAGATTAATATGAATGATATTATTTCATAGTGTTCAGTTGGTTAATTTATAAATATTTTACAGTTAGGATCCTTATGTTATAGGTTAAATATAGGAAACATTCATTGCTAGTTGTTTTTTAAATAAATCTGGACTTTAAACATTCATTATCGAACTGAAAGGTTAATATGTAGACTTAATGAAGATAGAATTAGACATTGAAGAAGAAAATTTTGTACTTATTTGTATCTAGAGTTAAAGTTTTTAAATTAGAATCTATTTTTATTTACAAGAAATTATAGAAAATTTTGGGATAAAAAATTACATTGTTTGATCTATAATATAGAAAAAAGAAGTTGATGTAGAAGCTGAAATAGTAGTAGAAAAATAGTAGTAGAAGAAGAAGTTGAAGTAGTAGTCGAAGAAGAAGAAACTGAAGTAGAAGTTTAATAAGAAGAAGTCAATGAACGTGAAGAACTTGTTTCAGAAGATAGTGATGAAGATTCTATGTATGAGAAACCACCATCTGATTCCGAAAATCCCAATGAAGAATAACAAAGTGATAATATGAGTGAAAATATTTATGATGATTCTGATTGTGGAAGCTTTATATATGAAGTAGGTGAAGAAGATATTTATTATGAACATTTTAATCTAGAGAACTTGGTTTATGAACCAATGAGAAAACACAATCGAAGACGTATTTATAAGTCCACTGACAGTGGGAATACCAAATTTATGGTTAGCATAACTTTTAAGTCTAAGTAAAATGTGAAAATTGCAATAACAGAATATTGTTGTGAGAAAAACTTTCTTTAAAGTTAAGATATGCTGACAATAAGAGAATTAAGGCTATATGTAATAATGGTAAGTTCACACGGGTCATGTGGGTTAATATTGATAAGACTTGAATGATCAAGACTATTCAATCAGAACATACTTGTTATACAAATAACAAAATTGGCTTAATAACAGCTCAGTTCATTGAATTGAAGTTTGAGAAGATGATTAAAATATATCATACAATTACATTGAAAGTTCTCATAGAATTATGTAAGATAGAACTTAATGTCGAAGTCACACAAACCAAGGTTGTGAGAGCCAAAACTCTTGTTTTGTAAAACTTTAAAGGTGATGGTTTGAGATAGTACCAAAAGTTATTTAGCTATATTGAGAAGATAAAATCTAGCAATCCTAGTTCAAGTGCTAAGTTGAAATTAAGAAGAGATGAAAAATAAATGAGTTACAATTTCAAAGAATTTATGTATGCTTGATGTGATGAAGAAGGGTTGGTTGGTTGGCTGGTTGTAGTCTTGTAGACCTATAATTGGAGTGGACGGTTATTTTTTGAAAACTATTTGTAAGAGTCAAATGTTGTCTGCAGTTGGTTGAAATACGAATAATTGGATGTACCCTCTTACATGAGTTGTGGTTGAAACGGGAGCAAAGACTCATGGTGTTGGTTTTTTTTTTATCTTGTATATAAAGACATTGGATCTAATTTCTTTGATGTTTTTGGTTTAACTATTATGTCAGACATGCGAAAGGTAATTCTTTGATCTGATTTCTTCAATTAGAAATATTATTTTACATTTTATTTTTAATTCTTAAATTATTTATGATTTCATATAATTACAAGGATTAATAGCGGCGGTCAAAATTGTTTTTCCAGAATCGAAGCACAAGTTTTTTGCAAGGCATTGGTACGCCAATCTAATTTTCTAAAATTGAATACATTAATGGATGGTCTTGCTGCTAAAGTTATTTATGTATAAAAAAACATGGACAAAGGCATTTCAGCATGAGACAACGAAATATGATATTGATGAGAACAATATATGTGAAAGTTTTAATTCTAATATCTTTTTTGCTATGGATAAATATATTTTCACTATGTTGGATTTGATAAGGAGGAATGTCATGAACAAGAGAATTAAGAATAACATATTAGTGCATAAGTGGCCTCACAACATCTCACCCAAGGCCAAAGAATTGCTTGAAGTTAGTAAATATCAACATCATGAATGTCACGTATTTTTTTGTGGTAGTAAGGGTTATGAAATAACCCAAGGTAACCATAGACATACCGTTGATCTTTTCAACGAAAGATGCTCTTGTCGACTATGGAATATAAGTGGCATTCCATGTGTTCATGATGTTCTAGCAATTAATCATGCTAATAATGGCACTCTAGAAGATTATGTTTCTCATTGGTACAAGAAATATGCATACTTGAAAACATATTCATTTGACGTAAATCCTTTGAAGAGAACGAGTTTTGGTATACTAATCATAACTTAAAAAATTTACCGTCAAAAGTGGGAAGATTGGCTGATAGGCCTAAAAAGAATAGAAGGCATACTCGTACAGAATCTAAATCTCATGAAAAAATGTCTAAAAGAGGTATATTTATGCATTGCACTAAATGTGGACAAGAAGCTCACAACCAGAGAGGATGGAAAATGGTAGTGGTATAGCCAATGCTCTGCCAAAAAAAATACAGTTAATTTAATGTTATGATTTTTTCTATGTAATCGGCATTTTCTTGTCCTTACTATATTAATTTGATAATAATGCACCTGGAACATTTACACAGTTATAATATTGCAAATACATTTATACATAGTAATGATGGTGTAGGTATATCCACACATATCCATGACAATGCATGTACAACTATTAAAGTTAGTTTTATGGTGAAAGAATGAATATTTGCATGGTTTATGTGATACGTATTGAAAAGGTTTTTGTTGATTTTCATACTTTCAAATTTTGTTTTGAACTAATCTGCATTTGTTACTTTAATCTTTATTTTTCTTGTCCTTACTATACTAATCTTATGATGATGGTATATACACATTTACACTGAACTATAATGGTGCAGACACATCTATACAGAGTCACGATGGTGTGAATATGTCCACGGATCTATGAAGTTGGAGGTACAACTATTATAGTTGGTTTTATAGTGAAAGAATGAATATATGCATGGTCTATTTGATATGTAGTGAAAAGTTGTTCTTGTTATTCTCATACTTTCAAATGTTCTGTTTTAATGTGCATTTGTTGTTTTAATCTATAGTTTTCTTGTCCTTATTGCATTAATCTAAAAATGAATGTGCAGATACATTGGAGCAAGACATTGTAAATGGTTGCATAATCAATGCTCCTTAAAACAAAATACAGGTTTTTCTTGTTTAGCTTAATTTGCATTGTTTGCATAGCTATTAAAATTGGTTTTATTGCGAAAGAATGATTGTTTGTATGGTTACAAATGAGAATTTTATATAATAACTAGTATATATGTGTTATGTAGTGAAAATATATTTTTGTTGATCTGATATTTTGTGTTGAATTATAAGAATATTTACACATGATTATAATGGTGCAAGTACATCCGTAGACTTGTCAAAACGAGAAAAAGGAAGAGGAAATAATACCTCACATAGTGTTAGAAGAGGAAGTACAACTTCACTAGGTGTCGAAAGAGATGGAGGTAGAGGTAGAGAAGAGTGAACGGTTGTAATTGGTGCGAAAAACTTATAACATGGTATTACAATTCTTGATAACGATAATGAAATGCCTACTCTTTATTTTGAAGAAGGCAAGGTGTGGAACCTCGTGATCTTTTTTTATGTCGGAGGAGCCACCAAGATTTATGTGGAGAGGTAACGAAGCACTCTCAACTAGACATTTACAAGAAAAGGTTAATAAGAAGAAAAATAAGTTGTATGGTCAAAGCAGTTAAACTTTTGGATACAAATAGTATTGATTGATGGATTTGTAATAACTTATAAGCGATGATTACTTTTTATTATATCCTAAGTTGGATGAAATAGATTGCTATATTTTGTAAGTCACATATGGAGTTTATGTAAGTGTCTAAATATTAGATTATTATATTTTATAAGTGTCTATATGTTTATTATATAAAATAAGTTTATAAAATCTCATTTGTTAACATATTGAAAATTTAATCTAATGAATCGGGAATGATGTGTTTGTTAAAGTATTAGTTTTGTTGTGGCATTAAGTATTTGTTAAAGTAATGAATCGGAGATTAGAGATTAAGTGTTTGATAAAGTATTGGTTTTGGTTGTGGCATGAAGTATTTGTTAAAGTATTGAAAAGTAGGTAAAATTTAAAAAAATATAGTTAATTGATGAATATTCTAAATATTAAAATCATGAAATTGAGAAAAAAAATACATGAACAGTATTCAATATTGGGTAATGTCTTATTTTTTAACTGTATTATTTTATTTCCTATATAATTTACTTAGAATACATTAAATACAAACATTAGAATACATTTAATATAAATATTAAAGTAATAAAATAAACTCCAACAAATAACCATTAAATTCAAATCACAAATCTTATTGACCATATAATTTAACTAATGTGGAGTTCATCACAAATCTTACAATGTTGCATATTTCTATTTTTATTCCATTATGGTACTAAGAACACTTTAAACATCAAATATACTAGCATAAAACAAATAAATAAATATTTGACAAATTTCATCTTCACTTCAATCTTCAATAAGTGATTTTCCAATTGATTAACTTTATTCGAGATCACCTCCAATTCATTCTCCAAATGCTTCAATTTGAATGAGATCGATTGTAACTCATTCATCAACTCAAGTTTCTTTATATTGTTTTCATATTCAAACTTTATTATCTAATCAAAGTACCTCCGTCCAATATCATTTTGCAATTATGAAAACAACATATTTATAAAAGTATGATAATATGTAGATTAATAGAAATTAGATTACTTAATTGATTAATTTATAAAAACTTTTAACTCTAAATACAAATAAGGACAAACATTTTAAAATCCAAATTTGTACCGACAATTTTATAATAGAAAAATTACATAACTGTTCTTTCAATTATATATATACAGTTCTGTAATAAAAAAATCTAAAAATAATATAGACAAATATTTTTTCTTCATTGTTTATATTGACTACTAGTTGAGGTGAAGTCTTGGATTAGAGCTACGACCGAAAACAAATTTCAACAACTAACAACGAAATCTCATTTGAAAAATATTATCTAATTTACTGTGACAAAAAATATTTTAATTTAAAAGCATCATCATCAATCATCAAAATAGAATAAAGAACAACCCAACCTAAAATGCAACTAGGCGAAATGGCAAATGACACGGGAAGAGAAAGAACCAGTTCATATCATCATCAAGAAACCTGAAACAAAAATTTGAAGTTTGAGTAAAAATTGTGATGAATATCACGGGAATAGGAAGAGTTCACATCATCATCAATCATCAAGAAACTTAAAACAAAAATGTGAAGTTTGAATAGAAATTGTGACGAATGTCGCAGGAATAGAAAAAAATTGTTCACATCATCAATCATCAATCATCAAGAAACCTGAAATGGTGGAATGTGAAGTTTGAGTAGAAATGATCGATTAAAGTGAGAAAAATGAGAGACAAAAAAGACTGGGAAGAGAAGGTTAAAGGCTCTGTTTTTTTTTTTAGTGAAATTACATTTTTTAATTTTGTTAAAAAAAAGTGGATATTGATGTGGCACAATTAATTATAGTTTGTGGTATCCACCACCTGGCAAAATATTAACGGAGTATATAAATATTGTTCATTTTGTGTAAATATGACAAAAATGTTAAAAGTTAGGTGTTCAAATACTGGCAGAATTCTCTGCTCTCGATATCTACTCTTTTTGTTCTCTTTCAAAGGGAGGGGTAAAAACGTATTTTTTTTTAAAAGTTATTGTTTTCCCCTTCCCTGTAAGAAAGAACATGGAAAGCAGAGATATGTCGAGAACAGATAATACCGTCTAGTTAAAATAGTATATTGTAAGTTAGATGGTAAATAAGAAAAATATTTTAAAAAATGTTGTAAATATAATATTCTTCCCAAACTTACATAAATAAGAACATCTTCAAAATGAAAAATAACATAAAGTTAATAAAGTCCAAATGCGTTTAACAATTTATTTAAGACTCTTTTAAAATAGGCTTTCTTTTTCATGTTGGTCTACTTTATCAACTTATTATAAATTTTCAGTTTTAAAAAAATCATTAGAATACTTTAACGATAAGACCCTTATACGGAATATAAAAATCTCATATTCGATTTTCATTAAAAACGGTTAATTTAAAATAGTTAATGAGTGCATCGTGTCATTAAAAATAAATCGTGTCATTAAAAATAAATGTTACAAAATATCACACTTATGATCCACTTAAGAAATTGATACCATTTTTATTTATTTACATTTTAAAATAAACATGAGTATTTTTAGTTAACCAAAAAAATAAAACTTAAAAACATCATCATAACCTAAATCTTATTTGAATAACTTACTCGTTTATTTAAATATTATCA
The DNA here is from genome assembly GCF_907164915.1 of Impatiens glandulifera. NCBI lineage: Eukaryota > Viridiplantae > Streptophyta > Magnoliopsida > Ericales > Balsaminaceae > Impatiens > Impatiens glandulifera. Next base: position 25,940,013 of record NC_061864.1, read on the forward strand.
ATTAATTATTAATTAAAATATTATTATTATTTTTTTAATTTAATTTGATTTTTATCAATAACTCAACTTTTAATAATAGCTAAAAAAAAAAATCAACTAATAAAAAAAAAAACATCACACATAAACAGATCTGAAGATCCCCTGTGCAGCAGCCGACCTTCATAGATCGAAAGAGAGATGTCTCACAACACTTCATCATCGTCTCCGGTGAATGATCCCCGGCAACCTGCCGCTGCCAGGCGATATGTGGCTCCCGTCGTCGCTGCTCAAGATCTTCCTATTGACTACTCAGGTTTTTTCGGGATCATCTTCGGCGTTGCCGGCTTCATGTTCAAGGTTCTCTCTCAATCGATTCGTTAATTGTTCCAATTTGAGTTATTATGTGTCATATATGCTAAATCTGCAATATTATCTATCTATTTGTTAATGGTTCAGTACAAGCTTTGTTCTTGGTTAGCAATCATATGCTGCGCTCAATCATTGGTGAACATGAGGAATTTTGAAACTGATCTCAAGCAGGTCTCCATGGCAATGATGTAAGGTTTTTTCAATTCATCATCATTTAGTGGTAAAGCTAGATTAGTAGTAAATTGGGTATTTTGAATATGATGATGCTCAACTTTGTATATGAATAATCATGACAGAATCAATATGATTGGTTAAACCCTAATAAAGAAAGACCAGAAGATCTTGTTTGTTACAGTATAAGAATTGGTTGGTTGATTGATTGTATGTTTTCTTGTGTGATGAATTTTCAGGTTTGCTATCATGGGACTGGTGAACCATTATCTTGGAGTTGCTAAACCGAAGAATAGTTAAATTTTTAGGAGTTTTATTATTGCATTTATCGAGTTTTTTGATTATATCCTTGCTCTCAAACAATAGTTCAATATTTATGTTTGGTGTAACAACTTATTCAGATGAATCATAACCCTTTTTTCTGTTTCCATTGGTTGTTCTTCGGCTTTATTTTCTAATTAATAAATTGGACTTGTTTGGAAACACTTTGTGAGTTGCTTGTTTAGCTGATAATATGTTTGAAAACCATTCTTAATAAATTGTGGGTAGGGCAGATGGGGCTCCAAATGCAAATTGCAGTTGATTTTTCTTTTATCAAACTAAGGTATGTGTCTTGTTCGTTGTTCAATTTCTCAATCTCTTCTTGTTCATCAGACCAACAACTGGGCAAAGATTGAACAACGAGTTCTTCATCCTCTTGTTTTGTTACTGGTCTTCTTCAACTTTTCGATTTCCTGCAGGAGGGTTGTCACAAAACTTCTCTTTTCTTATCTTACTCTATATATTATGACATTCCTCAAACTGCAAAATCAAGTGGTCAGACCTACTACCTGTTGCTAATTGTCAATAAACCTCTCAAATCTTAACAAGTTAAGGCTTCATTTTCTTATTGCAGTTGATTTTATCATTGTTCAAACTCGTTCTAAACGCATTTACGCAAATGTCTCAATTGGACATGGTTGTCAATTGAATACGAGAAGCTATCTAAGGTCATACCATGAGTATGATTAATGTCTTGTTCAAAGAAAACACAGAAAAAGACACCGCCAGAATAGAAAGAAAAAAAATGAAATGTTTCTAGACTCAGAAATTTTAAATAAAATAAATATTTTTATACCTAATCTAGTTGCACCACCATTATTACCAATTGTAACAAAAAAAACTATAGCATAAATTGTTTCTCGAACAGTTATGCAACATCCGATTAATCGGATATAAGGTTTTGTTATTATGGTGTTATATAACCTTATAATCTGATTCACATTTTAAATATATTAATTAAAATTATAATGTACAAATATTTTTTTTATTTAATAAAAAAAATTGTTTGAAATTGTTATTATGTTATGTGTTTCTATAGTTAATAACAAATTTAATTAAAATTAGTTTAAAAATTATTAGATATATAGTCGGTACTCAAAAAATTATCAAAGCGATTATACATTTGGTAATAGGGTCTTGATAACATGCCCGACCTGTAGTACAAGTGTAGAACCAAATTTAAATTTATCCTAAAAACTATCCAATACGATCAACAATCACCCGTAAAACAGAAAAGGTAACGATTTACCAAGAGTTGCAGTAGTAGAATGTGAAAGCAGAGTGCTCAAATTGAAATGGATATTAATCCAAATCATATGTTATCATTAAAACTTTTGTCTAACCAAGAGAGAAAAGAACAATACTACATGAAAGAAACAGATTAATATCATCATCACAATAAAGGTAAAATTTGTCTAAGCGAGAGAGAAAACAAGAAAAAACAATTGTGAACAACAAGCAGTTACAACTGACCTGCCTCTATAGGAACGAATTCTTTAAAATGTTTTTGTTTTGTAAACTGGAAATATAACTATATCACTACGAAGAAGACGAAGGAGAATCTGCAAGTCGATAGATTGTGATCTCCTGCTGCTTAAAATACCGACGATCTTCTTCATCTACTAGAACAAGGTTCAAATAATACTTCACACTGAATTTGTTGTTTATGTTTTGATGCGTTGGTGTCAACTCGTAAGGACTCAGGAATAATCTGACTGGTATCGATTCACCTGTTTCACAACCCAATTCCATAAATATATAACCATTTTTAAATCAACTCAACTTAAGATCATTTTTCGACATACCTCTAACAGGAGCACCATCCATCACCTCAAACTTTGCTAGTGTCTCTGTTTCAACGTGGGTGTTGGACCCTGATCCAGTCGATTCTCTACGCCTGATCTCAAGATCCATGTTTTTAATCTTGATTCTAACCAGAAGAAAATATACCTTTCCTATTATCACATCTTTCATATGGTACCTGCCAGTAAGTAAACACATCAACATTGTAGGCTTGTTTGATCTGGGGTTATTTCAAAATCAAAAGTGGTTCATTTTGAATTATTTATTATATTTTTAAATGTTAGAAACATTAAAGGGTATTTTAGTTGAAAAACGAAGAACTGATTGAAAATTCCAACTTCCATCCATAAGATGTGGGTTGAAAATTTCCAGAAGAACCAACAACTATCTGATCAAAATCATAAGAGTCACCAATAGATTTTCAGACATGTAGTAGAACTGAATTAAAAATAATAAAAATAAAGTCATAGAAACAGATTTTTTCCCTTTTTTCCAACTTACTTGCTTTTGTTATATTCAAACTCTATGTGAAGGCAATCTTCAATTCCAACTTCCATCTGCAAGACACAAATTCAGTGATCAGGATCATATAAATGTTGTCAAAACAGAAGGCAATTAATTATGTTTCAATACAGTAATGGGATTCATTTAAAACTGACCTTAATACTGTTATTAATTGAAGGAACAGGACTGAAATTGCGAACCTGGTTCAAGGAATAGAAAAAAGATCAACAGATAAGATATAAGTTTTCAACTATAACGCTCAATAAGGAAGTGGCAATATGTATGTGTTGTAATTATGCTTTATTTAGTAGTTAACTTTCAATTCTGTTTAACCTAAGGATTTTGTCTATAGATATCTCATGTTAGGATGGCAAAATGCATGGTAAATTCATGGGGAGCTTTCAGCCACTTGTAGGTGTTGAGAAGCCAGAGATAAATATCCTTATGATCATGACAGAGGATTGAAAAACAAAAACGCCTTTTCCTTGTCTCAATTTAGTCCCACGATTAAGACCAACAATTCCCCAATCCCCAAGTCAGAAGAAAATGATTCAAAATGGTTCTTGACGGTAACAAGAGTTCCTTTCTCAGTTGTTGTTTCATCTCAAATGAAAATGACATGAGTGACCACATACCCGACATTATCCTACTCATATATAATGATATCATAATTACATCTTACTTTTTTTACATATATTTTTTAGAACAATGTTCATTCCCTGGAGGAGGCTATCATGATCCTCACTGTCATGGCCCCCAACTTAAATCAGAGTATTCATAGTGTGAATCGAATTTTAGACATTTGATCTCTTAGGCAAGACTCTTTCTACTTGAGCTATTCTTGTGAGTTAATTACATACCTTAATATAATCTCACAATTATAAGGAAACTTATAATCAAAATCCTCAAGTAATGAAGTAACATTGATAAGAGAAACAAATTAGCTTTTTTTTTGAAAACCTAGCACAACCCCTGCTGTCATGATCCCACATCAATCAGGGTGTTCTTAATGGGAATTGAACCCAAGACCTTTAATCTCTTAGGCAACACCCTTTTCACTTGAGCACCCTAGTGGGTTATAAAAATGTGATTTCCACGCCTAGGACAGGACCTGGAGTAAGGTGAGCTAGGCCCATGCCTAGGGTGCCCCTTTTCAATTTAGGCGGTAGACTTTTTCCCAAGTAAGGAGGCCAAAAGAATTTGTTTCAACACAAATGAGTGATTTTAGGACAATCGTCGAACATAGGGTCGATGTTGAGATTCTGGCATAGTGGTATCGTGGAGTATCTGCATAGTAGTGACAACTTGAGTGACATGGGCGGTGTTGGAGTTTCTATTAGAGTGACATCATTGGAGTATCAACGAATATGATGGCAAAATTCGGTTGTTAGATAATCGACTCAATTATAAAAAAAAGGCGCCTCAAATGAGATGTTTTGTACTCTCGTATGAGATACGACCCAAATGTGCCTTGTTTTCTTCTGCATCTGCTAACAATCTCAAATTTCCTGTGTTTTTTCTGCTGAAGAACCAAAAACTGAAAACAAACAGTGTCCCCTAAGCAAAAATGCAGGCCTTTGTTCGACGCAGCAACAAACAAGTGAGGTAAATGTTGTCGATAAGGGTGCCCCTTCTGTTGACGACAAGGGCCAATAGACAGCTAGAAATTTGTCCACATTTATCATCGGTGACTGGCAGAAATTTGTGCTCAAGTGTAGCTAGCCTAAATGCAAAGTTTGTGGCTGTATGTTTTTTAGCCAGTGAAGTGATTGGCCTTTGAGAAGACAGAGAGTGTCTCCTAATCTTCTTCTTGGCAGGTTTGACAAATACAGTAGTTGCCGAAGGTATAACGAACAAAGGGCATGTTTGGTTTCAATAGGATGAAAAACACTATAAGATAAATAGAATAGTTGGATTTGTATTTGTGGAGATAAACTTTTGGAAACCTCCACCAAAGGCTACTCCGGCCATTGGTTGAGTCAGCAGGTGATGATTGATTTATGGCTCTGGGCATTGGCAGAGAGTCTGCAGGTAGTGATTGATTTGTGGCTCAAGACTGAAAACTCAGATAACATGGAGAATTTGAGAAAGGGGAGAGATTGATGAATGGTTATCTCATATATAATACAAGTAAAAGTAAAGTAACAATATTGATAAGAGCAAAACAAATAATGCTGAAGAAGCCGACAATCACCTCCTCCTCCACTGCTCCAGGACCAGTGACATATGGTCCCTCCTTCAGAGGGTGCTTCATTTCTATTGGGTTATGCTTTAAAAAGTCGCAGATTTTTGGGAGCAATTAGCTGGTGGGTGTTCGGGTGACTATATTAGCAAAGATTGAAAGATAATCCATCTAACCATGTGGTGAATAATCTGGAAGGAATGAAATAGCACTTTTCAAGGAAAGTGTTTAGGGAACGGACAAATCAAAGGATTCCTTCTTCAAATTTCCGCTTCAATTTAAAGATAGGATTCTGCAATGGATGAGATTACTTCGATCTCATCGGTTTGAGTGATTGCTTTGTATTATTCTAATGACTTTGTAAGCTGAATGCTCTCGTTCCCCTTTTATTTACCTATATTAGTAAAAAGTTGATCTTCTTCAAGAAAAGAGCTAAACAAGTTAACTTAATATACATACAAGAGTTAACTTGTGAGACTTACCTAAATTGTTATTTTCACTAAACTCTAACCCATTAGTATTCTGATCAGCTAAGATTACCTTCTTCTTTTTTCTTTTTCGGGTATGTCTTTATGAGTAACAAAACCAATGGTGAATAGATATTGTCTACAATTGCAAGGTCAATTAAAAATACCATATGAGATCCTCAACTGCACTTTTTCTTACAGAAAAAGCAAGGAAACCAACTTCAGGTATAGATATAAATATTGCAGCCACATAGCACATGTATTCTTTCAACTAGAAAAAACTAAATAAATGTTGGTTCACCAAACACGGTTAATATTCATGGAACATTCTCCTATTCAGTGATAGTGACTAAATGCTTGGAACTTTGCTAAAATGTGCTCCAATAACTTTAAAAAATGGGAAAAAGAACGGTACCAAAAAATCTTGATATTCTGTAATGCTGCCAGCAAAACCACGGTTGATTGTAACTTTCAGAATATACCTGGAAATTATATAATCACGAGGAATGTAAAAGTGAATATAGAACTAAATGTTAAGGAAAATCTTAAAAAGATTCTGGTTATTACTTAATATTGCTTTTTCTTTCACACAAGATCTTTTATGCTTACTTTGAACACCATCTCTAACATCCAAAGAAGGGCCTGAGGAGCTCTTTAAGATGTTCTATGATAGACAGATACCTCATTGAAACAATTTTGTATTTTACCATTTTACACTAGAATATAGAAATCTTTAAATTCATGAAAGGTTGTAAAAACAGAAATGATCAATTACTCCTTAGTATTACTGGTTTGTTCCCTTATGCATCAAGCACTCAATAGAGAGACCAAATTAAACAGGTGCACAAGAAACATTATTTGAGTCTTGAAAATTTGATATACTAATCCAATATTCTGACGAAATTTACACTTGAGAAAAAACTTATAGTAGCACTTGCACAAGAAAACTGATAAGATCAGTCTGAGAATACCATCTAGCAGAAAAATAATAGACGGAAGTCAAAAGGGGAGTTGATTAACAGTTACTTCTGATCTTATCAGTTACAATTCATTCCTTAAAGTAACAAGATATTTTTCTGAGCATTGGGTAAAGCCTCAACTGGAAACTAGATTTACCTGAGCCTTACTTTTGCACCATTGTATGTCTCATATGGCATTTCTACAGTTGAGAATTCAAATGGATAAGTTTTCCTTTCATATATCTCCCCAGGAACATCCAATTCACGAACTACAAACAATGGAAATGAACAATTGTGAGGAATGATAACACTGGTTGTTGCTGGAACAGCTACAACATATATCCCCCTTAAAAGAAAAAGGATGCTCCAGCAAAAGGATGAAAGTTCAAGATCATAGATACTCACCAAGGGATGTGAAGTCATAGAAGTTGCCTCTGTCAAAGTACATTTCTGCAACGTAAATTCAACAAAAATGTTAATCTTAAAAAAATAAAACAATAGCTTTTGGTGGGAAATTAAATGGAATTATTGTCAAATACACCATCCTATTTACTATGAACGTTGTGACATAATATAATTGGAAGAAAAGTGGAGCATAGTTTGCTGAGCTAAAAAGTTATAAGTTACTAATGTTAAGGAAAAAAAAAATTAATAATATACTGTTGAGTGTTTGGATCATATACATCAAAACAATTCCAATGAGATCTCAACATCTCAGAGACTAGGTACTTATTACAGTAAGTGGAGAATTAAGTTAAGCAACTCAAAAGCAAGCAAATTTAACAACAAAGACGACAATGTTAATATCATAAGCAGGCAATCAAAGGAAGTCATCACCATCTTAACATCAACATCGATTTGATTCAAATATTAAAATTTCATGTTGATCTGTCCTGTTAGAAATCTATGTGGTAGATAGATCCTGTATTACAAGCTGATTCTTCTATCATACTATGACATTGTTACCTAGTAAAAGATGAAACCCAATAGTCTTCTTCTAAGTCTATAATATTTAAAATAATTTCCATGTAGTTCTCATACATATCTAAAATATAGTTTTGTATTATATTTTATATCATACTATATGCACAACCTAGTTCATTTCATTTATGCTTACTCCCTTTGTTCCCGAAAATGTATCCCCAAACAATATAGTGTTATCTGTTGCTTATTTTATTTTTGTTGTTATAGTTGTATTTCTTTCCAAATTAGAATGGTTATAAGATAATAAGCATCAATATGCACCCGAATGTCAAGGACATAGAAATACAAACAAGGAAAACTGACTATGATTTTTCTACCTTTCGTGCAGGGGGAGAAGTATCAATCTTCTTAATTGGAATTAAGATTCGGATGAGTATTCTATTGCCTCGCATTAATATTGGTAGATAATGCTATAATGTCATGTAACAAATTGAAGTTTTTTTGTATGTTATATATACTTTGGAGTTTTAAGACAATCATTGATACAATTATTGAGCTATGCAAAACATTTGGGAAGTCTGGAAAATTTGTATAATTGGGGTATAGTAAGTAAAACTCACCTATCTGACCAAGGAGCTCAATTTTAATTCCATTATGTTCAATATTCTTCCCTTGAAATGGTTCTACAGAGACCTGCAATGAGAAGTAAACAACTAACTCAAGAGGCAACGTAATGCATCAAGAGGTGATTTCCAAGTCAATACATAGAAAGTGGAAAAAACCTTGCCGCCAACATTTTCTTGGCTTTGGAAGAGGGGAACCATTAAGTTTTGACCATTTTCCTTCTTGAATAGAACCTGGCATTGATGAAACATTTAGCTATTCTTAACTCCTCAACAAATACAGTTTTTCATATTCTCAACTGCAAAACATAAATGTTAATCCACATTTTCTACTTGACTTAAGATTTCCAAGATTAAGCTGATAAAGAAGCCATCCCTAGTTACAGAAACGATAACTGTCCTACTAACACCTAAATCTTGCCACTTCACCAACACTTTGAGACAATAGTCTCATCCATAGCTATATTTCTTTCTTACTTATATTTCTTTCACTACTAAAAACAATGCAGATCATGTTCGACATTCTTAAATACTAATTTAAAAAGTTCAACAGATAATAAACACACCATAAGTTGAGTTAAAACCAAACAAACCTTCTTACGTATTTTTTCATCTGAAAATGTAATTGAAACATTACATGCAGGTTTGAAAGCTCCAAGAAGATAATTCTGTTAAACCAAAAATGGATTATCAGATGAAAATTAATCACAAGTAATGAACATAAACAGTTCTATAACTAGGTGTCAGATAATCACCATGCTGTTCAATTAAGATCAATTACAGACACAAGCACACCGATCAGACCACCTGCAAGCACGAACAGTCAAGTAGAAACAGCATTGATATAATTTGGAACAAGCGAGTCGTTGAAGAAGATGAATTTGAAAACCTAAGTTTCAATTTATTCAGAGAAGTTGTAAATGAATGTTACTTGAGGATCATTATCAAGGTTTTGCAGTGAAAAGATGTAAATTGTTACCAGTTAGGTTAGCGTTGGATTTGCAAAGAATCAACAAGGCACTGATCAAAAAGGCAATGGCTTTATGAAATCAAGAAGGTACTGATAGAGACTTTGGGAAGTCGAGATCCGAACTCATAAAACCCGAAATTGTAATAGATAGTATTCAGTAAGGACAATAAATAAATGTTAAACAAAAAAAAAACACTATAAATAAAATAAAATAAAATAATAATAATAATAATAAATAAAAGGAGTTTTTAATCTTTAGATTTATTAATTATTCGATTTAAAATTTTGGTTTTGTGATGATATTTTTTTTATAATTATTGGTTATATTTATTATTTTATTTTTAATTGTTATTTTATAATATATGTTTTTTTGTTTAAAATAAAATTATTTGTTAATAATTGATAAAGATGATAAGTTATTCCTAAAAATATAGATGTCACAATTAAAATGTCTTAAATAGGAGTTCTAATTTTTTATCTTTAATTTTTTTTTAAGTAGATCACTAATTTTATTCGATTTAAAATATTTAAATATTTTATCATTTCACACTTTTACTTATAACAGTTTTAATAAAAAAAAATAGATATAAATTTAAAATATTTAAACAAGACTATATTCATTCTAATTATATGTAAATTAACTCAATTAATATGGCAGGGTGGAAAGAGTCGTCTAAAGTGTTCAAAAATTTGGCAGTGTGATGTTATTTCTCCTCGATTAAAAAAAATTATTTAGTAAATTAGTATAGAGGAGTGATGAAGCATATTTATAATACATTTGCAATGATGAAGCATTTTTGAAAAGTCACACATTAAAATTTAATAAAAAAAATCAATAATATTAATATAACCGGGTATCGGGTATCGGGTTTGGGTTTCGCACACTCCCCATTCCCGACCCCGTACCCGACCGGGTACCTTCTCCCTCTCCCCATGCCCGACCCCGACCCCGAACCCGATTTAAAATACCCGAACTCGACTATCGGTACCCACGGGTATCGGGCATACGAGTACCCATTGCCATCTCTAGGAGTGATATAGGAAATTTAGGAGAATGAATGATGTGTCATCACTTAGTTTAAAAAAAGAAAAAATGAAAGGAAATATAGAAATTATTTAATTTTTTCAGTCAATCAAATTGCGCTACTTTATTCGCTCGCCCAATCAATTTTCATTGGTATATGTATATTCCAATTATGAGTACAAATTGACAAATAATATATATGAACTAGATAAACAATTATATATATATATATATATATATATATATATATATATATATATATATATATATATATATATATTGAGAATTATAATTGTATTTTTATTTAGGTAATTATAAATAAACACTTATTTATATTCATTAGGTGTAAAGTGTAATATAAAAAAAATATATATATACAACTTCACGTGACTAAACAAGAGATTCGTGTGAAGTTTGTTTATGATCATTTTAGCATTTTTACATGTCACAAGATAATGAGAGCTAAAAGACTCAATTTGACTCAAGATAATATTAAATTATTTGATTATTTTCTTATGTTTCAAGATATGATGTATTAAAGCTCTATTTATGTATTAATATTATAGTTCATTTTATATGTAAGGTTTTAGATAAATAGGGACATGTTTAAAGCTATAATAATATTTTATATATAATAATCACTATTCATTTAATTAAAGAAAATGAAGAAATATGATAGAAGAAAGTGTTAATAATAAAGAGAAGATATGGATGCCAAATTAAAATGAGTTGCTATGATATGTTTTAACCCCAAGCTATCTAGTTTGAGATGATTTTTTTTAATTCGATCAGTAAATAATTGGGAATGATATTTACATAATATGTCTCGCAATAAATATTATTTGAACAAATTTACTATTGTAACAAATATGATTACCTATATTCTTATAATTTTTTCTTGAATTTTGAAATAAAGATAAATATTTAATACATTATACAATTTATATTATAAATTATTTTAGTTTGAAATATATTTTATATTGATAAAATATTATTTTTGTCGGCTATAACATAAACCATATTCTTGAAGATTTCTTGAATTTGCTATGTTGATATTCTTCGAACCGATTCAAACTATAACAAGATGGAAGAGTAAGTTCATTCTCCGTTCCGATCTGTCTCATTATTATTCGTACTCTTAACTTATATTGTTTGAGAATTATATCAAATAAATTAAATCTGTGTTGTCTCTACTAATAAATATTATTTCAATATAAATATACAAAATATAGTATTGTAAAAATGAATTAAAAATATTTTTATTATTGTATTTATTAGTTTTGAGGCAGTATATAAATACCATTTTGTCTCAGTAATGTCAAACTTTAGCCACCAAAGATGGTGTCACACATTAAGCCATTTTATGGATTGAGTTATGATATTTGAACACTTAATTAATGTGAACATGGAATAATCATATTACATTGAATTGGTTTACTTTTTTAGTATTCATAAAGCAAAATGTGCCCCACAATACACAATACACAATACACAAATATTGTTCTTACAAAATTTTGATCTCAGAACAAATATCTAAAATTCAAGTCTCAAGTTTTAAAAAGTTAATGGAAGGTAATGAATCACATTATTATAGAAAGTCGTGTTAATTTTATTAAATTCAAAAAAATATATTATCTCTATATATAAATTATGATTTGTATATAAGTTGTTCCGTATCTTAAATATATGAATAATAGTGTAACTCGAATGGAAGATGAGTTATACACATACTAAGAAGTTTGTGTTGTTTTTTTAATTTAAAATAAAATATAAAAAAATATCACCTATGCTTTCTTTGTAGATTTCTTGTTTTCAAATGAATGATGTTTATTCATACAAAGAAAAAATTCACTATTTTAGGTAATCATTAATTTCTTATATTATTGATCTTCTCCCCTATTTTATGGAGGAAGAAGCCAATTTCTTTGCTTTGAAGTTGCCTATAATATACTAGTAAATTTATATATATTATCACTTTGGTAAGCCCTACAATTCACTCACAAACTGAAGTTTCCTTTCCTAGAATTATGAAAACAAATAATATTGTTATGAAAATATATAGACATATTTTATGATTATTATCAAATTTGTGATGGATTTGAAAAAAATAAAATGAAAATTAAGAATAAAACGAATACAAGAACATAAATTTTATATTTTAGAATTATATTTTTTTTTTGAGATGAACTTAAACCCACCTCATCCTACATTAATATAAATTTTGTCTATTTTTAAGAATTAAAAAATTAAAAAGTAATTCACACAAGTTAGACTTGAGCTCTAATATAGATCCGCAAACGTCCAAATAGTATTGCAAAAATGTTTTTGCTAAAATGTTACCACTCACAAAATTATTTTAATTTTAAATAAATAATAATATAAAAATAATATATTAATCACATTATCCAAAAATTAAAAGAAATCAATTTACATTAAATAAAATAAATAATTTTTCTTCTTTTCTATAATTTAATATGTAATTATCATGATTCTGGAAATCGTTTTGGTCATCGAACCCAATTTTTTTAGCGTACATGGGTTCGACCGGTCCAACCGGTTAAACTACTAGTTAAACCATATTTTAATTATTTTTAAAATATGATTATATTAATATGTAAATTATATATATATATATATATATTTATAATAATTAAATACATATTAATTAAAATATTAAATTAAATATTTTCTCTATTAAATTAATATCAAACAAAACTTTCAATTAAAAGTAAAAAAATATAAGATAGATAACAATAAGGAAGAAACTTAGTGGGACCTAGAAATAAAAGGAATTGACAGCTTCATACCTTCGTTTTCAAGATTTTTTCATCCAATAATTTTTTCCTTTTATCTTGACAGATTTCAGATTTAGTTTTCTCTTTTTCTTTACACATAAATCTTGTTTGCGGTATAAGAGTATTGGAACAGACACTGAAAAAGAAGAAGAAAAATGAAAAAAATACTACACCATACCTTTTGAACCGGAAATTTCCAATTTAGTTTCTTGGTAGAATCGTCCGGTCAGACCGGATTTTGACCGGTTCATAAAGTTACCGTTTTAAAGTTAATAACCGAACCGTCCACTAAACTGTTTCGCGGTTGGACAGCCAATTGGACCGCGTATTTTAAAACTTTGGATTTTTCCACCCAACAATTTTCTCTTTCTATAAAATACTTCCGATTTTCTCTTTCTATTTAGCAGATCTCCGATTAAGTTTTCTCTTTCTCTTTGCACATAAATCTTGATTGTGGTATAAGAGGATTGAAGTAGACACTGAAAAAGAAGAAGAAAAATGAAAGAATACTACATCATACCTTTCGAACCGAAATTTTCCGATTTGGTTTTCCGGTAGAATCGTCCGGTATGACCGGATTTTGACCGGTTCGCAAGGTTACCATTTTAAAGTTAATAACCGAACCGTCCATTAAACTGTTTCGCGGTCAGACCGGTTAGACCGCCGGTCGGACCAATAGACCGCCGGTCGGATCGATAGACCGTCGGTCGGACCGCGTATTTTAAAACTTTGGATTTTTCCACCCAACCATTTTCTCTTTCTATAAAATACTTCCGATTTTCTCTTTCTATCCTAGCAGATCTCCGATTTAGTTTTCTCTTTCTCTTTGCACATAAATCTTGATTGCGGTATAAGAGGATTGAAGCAGACACTAAAAAAGAAGAAGGAAAATGAAATAATACTACATCATACCTTTCGAACCGAAAATTTCCGGTAGAATCGTCCGGTCAGACCGAATTTTGACCGGTTCGCAAGGTTACCGTTTTAAAGTTAATAACCGAATCGTCCACTAAACCGTTTCGCGGTTGGACCGGTTGGACGGCCGGTCGGATCGATGGACCGCCGGTCAGACTGCGTATTTTAAAACTTTGGATTTTTTCACCCAACCATTTTCTCTTTCTATAAAATACTTCCTCCATTGACAGATACAGACCTCATTCGTTTTCAAGATTTTTCTATCCAACGATTTTCTCTTTCTATCTTGGCTGATCTCCGATTTAGTTTTCACTTTCTCTTTGCACATAAATCTTTATTGCGGTATAAGAGAATTGTAGCAGACACTAAAAAAGAAGAAGAAATAATACTACATCATACATTTTGAACCAAAAATTTCCGGTTTGGTTTTCCGGTAGAATCGTCCGGTCAGACCGGATTTTGACCGGTTCATAAGGTTACCGTTTTAAAGTTAATAACCGAATCGTCCACTAAACTGTTTCGCGGTCGGACCGGTTGGACTGCTGGTCGAACCGCGTATTTTAAAACTTTTGGATTTTTCCACCCAACCATTTTATCTTTCTATAAAATACTTCCTCCATTGATAGCTACAGACCTCCTTCGTTTTCAAGATTTTTCCACCCAACGATTTTCTCTTTCTATCCTGGTAGATCTTCGATTTAGTTTTCTCTTTCTCTTTACACATAAATTTTGCTTGCGGTATAAGAGGATTGGAGTAGACACTGAAAAAGAAGAAGAAAAATGAAAGAATACTACATCATACCTTTCGAACCGGAAATTTCTGGTTTTATTTTCCGGTAGAATCGTCCGTTCAGACCGAATTTTGACCGGTTCGCAAGGTTACCGTTTAAAGTTAATAACCGAACCGTCCACTAAACCGTTTTGCGGTCGAATCGGTTGGACAGCCGATCGGACTGCGTATTTTAAAACTTTGGTAATTATCATATTTGTTAGGTTCTTACAATAGCTTAGGGCGACAAACGAGTCGAGCCAAGCTCAAGCCAGTTTGAGCTCGAACTCGACTCGATTAAGGATTTTGTAACTCGTACTCGAGCTCGAACGAGTTTATAAATTTGAGCTCGAGCTCGACTCGACTTGACTTGAAAAACTTGAACTAAAATTAAATTTTCAAATATTTGTGAAAAAAAAATATTTATTTTAAGTTTTAATATTAAAATAAATAAAAATATATATTATTTATTATCAGGCTCGAAAAACTTTTGACAAGTTATCGAACAAGTATTATATGAACTCGAGCTTAACTCGAATATTAAATCGGTTTGAGCTCAACTCGAATTTGGTCAAAGTCAAGTCGAGCTTTGATCGAGCGACTCACAACTAACTTGACTCATTTGCGGCTCTATGATGCCTGACTAATTAGTATGGAAATATAAACTTTGAGTTTATATTTGCATTTCAAATAGGTTTAAGGATTTAATTAAAACTATCAATAGTTTGAGGACTTGATACATAAGTTATTTTTTAGAAGACCAAGTTATTTGGTTCGGATTAGTATCCAACCGGTTGGACCGGGTCCATCCGGCAGCGGTCAGCCAACCTCGAATCCATCGCATTTCAAATTGCAGACGAAATATGGTGCCGGACGATTAAAGAATCAAAATTTCTCCGATTCAAATTCTCCGGCAGTCTTAGAAAGAGGTAATCTCATCTTCTCCGGCCCTTCCACACTCTCTCTAGGTTTTGATTTTCATGTTTGTATATTGAGGAATCATTTATATTCCTTGCGCGACGGGGCATGTGTATAGATGGATTCTTCTTTGAGTTTTTTATGGAATTTATCACTAAATTTTCTATTTCTTAATCGTTCTAGACTTGATCAAACTATGTGGCCACAAAATTTTGATTTTCATTAGATTTACGTTGTGATTAATGTCTTATGGTTGAGGGTTGCATTTGATTTGAGGTAAAATGATAGTAGATATTCAGATAGGTGGAAGAAAGAGGGAGTGTTTTCCTTATGATCCATGCAATAATGCTGATATTTGTGGCTATGTATGAAACTGATATACTGGTAATATGAATCAACAAGGCTCAATTGTAGAATGATCAATAATAGAATTTGAGATGTGAAGGGAATTGAGAATCAATTGGGAAAGATAGAAGAACCCTAGATGCTAGGGATAATACAATTGAGACGAGAGAAAGATAAAAATTCTAAAAGAGTTTTCAACTAATTCATTTCATAACTACAACATAACCACTAATCTTCACTAACCTTTGGATATTAGCCTTAATCATTGCCCCTTGTAACTGAAACAGACCAAAATCCATACAAACGTAGAATTCTGATAAAATGCTTTATTGAAGGTAGTTCTTTCTTTGAGTAGGTATTTCATAATTTCAAGGACGTATCTTCTCCACATTGCCTGTTTATACCACATCATATACATTTTACTTCAGTATATCCCTTTTATCTTCAGTTGCATACTTGTATCATATTGCTCTTTGATGGATTTCCATTTATTCTAATGTTGTTGCAGATGTCTAGTCTCTCCAGCAGTAGTGGTAGTGACAGTGCTTTTGATATTGAGGAATTATTACAGTTTCAGACGAGATGTGAAGAGGTATGATTACATCTCAGTTCTCCATTTGAATACACTTGGATCAGATATGGGAACATTTTGTATCAAGTGCCTCTTCTATTCTAAACTTTATTCTCTAAGATTGCTAGATACAAATGATTTCTGATTGTGCACATCTTAATGGTGTCAGAGAAAGAAAATACCAGGTCTTATTTCTAGAGAGCCTTTTAATCTTTAATAAGTAGAGATATATTCTTAAGATGCGGCTTTTTCTGGAAACTTCATTGGGGGAAATTGCACTCTTGTCGGTGTTCTACTCCAATTATAAAAGCCTATTTTTTATGTATTTGTCATTTTTTGGTACAAATAACTTGTATATGTGTACTGATTTTGTCTGTCAATGCAGCTAAGGAGGGAGAAGGACATTTTGAGAGAGTCAAAAACCCAAAGCTTTCAATTAATAAGAGTAATTTCCTTGTTCTTTTGCCTTTTTTTCCCCAAAAAAAGTTATGAGTGAGTTTTTTAAGTAAATATTTGCATCCAGGTGACAGATATATTTAGAATCTCATCTCAGTATAAATTAATTGCTTCTTTGGGC
Organism: Impatiens glandulifera; assembly: GCF_907164915.1. Taxonomy (NCBI): domain Eukaryota; kingdom Viridiplantae; phylum Streptophyta; class Magnoliopsida; order Ericales; family Balsaminaceae; genus Impatiens; species Impatiens glandulifera. Next base: position 25,957,199 of record NC_061864.1, read on the forward strand.
ACATTGATAAGATACATTCAAATTTATTGTATGCTCAAGCTAGAAAAGTGCTTTCAAAAGACCATAGATCAGGCTAGGCTTCTTCAGTGGTTGTTATGGTTACAATTAATCAATTTGTCTCATCAACTTAAACAGAATTCTCATTTTATAAACAATCCAGCTATCAGTCACTCAAACCAGATGGAGAAATCGTGTACATAGAGTATTCATGTTCCTAAACTCTTGAACATGGATACTTTTACTTTATTTTGATAGGTATTAATGCTTTTATTTGCTTCAAAGTCTCTGTAGATCCGAGTTAGTAGAAACTACTGTCTTGTAATATAGAACTAGTTTAATATTCCTTTTTGAAAAGCCCATGAAGATGTGGTTGAGGGAGGACTTAAAGGATGGCGTACACCTTAATGCAACATAAATTTTGAAAGGGTCAAGGAAAAAATAAGTTAAAAAGAACTTGTGGTTTTGTTGCAGAAGTTGGAGCTACATGTGAAGACATTATCTCAAACACACACTGATGGTATCAAACGCGCACAGGATCTGGAAAGAGAGTTGAGGAACTGCTCTCAAGAGATAGGTAATATTGAATCTTAACCTTCAGTCCTCCAGGAAGAAAAACATGGTCTAAAAAATTTTATACTGAATCTTAAGCTTAACACTTGTCAACATTTTTCATAGATTACCTTCAAGATCAACTGAATTCAAGGAATGAAGAAGTTCACTCCCTGGTGGAACATGTTCACAGACTAGAGATAGAACTTGTTGACACTAAAATTTTAGAGGAAAAAGTTGGCAGTTTGAAAGAAGAGCTCAAGAGTTGCAACTCAGAGAGAGTTGTATTAGAACAGGAACTGAAGAGAAAGGAAATAGAGCTGAAAAAATCATCTTCTCTGGTAGAAAGACTCGAGGAAACAACATCGTCTCTTGCATTTATGTATCAGTGTGAAACGGAGAGTATGAAGCTTGAGCTGTTGAACTTGGAGCGGAATTTAATAGAAGCTAAGAAACTTCAGGAAGAAGCTGTTCAAGAGAAAACGAGGATGATCGAATTGTTTCAGGAGGCACAAAAGACCAATGAACGTTTAAGGGAAGAGAATAAAGAATTTAAGGAGAAATTTCAAAGGTTAGAAATGAATACTAAAGTCTTTTGTCAAAATATTAAACAAAGATTCGTCAGCTTGCCTCAATTACAAGGCCAACCCTCATCCAATGAACTAGGGATGGATAACATCACTTCTTTTTCTTTACATTTAAAGTTACTTATCAAAATATTACTATTAGGCCTTGCTTGATCCAAGGTTATTTGAGTAACCATGTGCTTATTTTGAAATATATTTTTTATGTATATTATTGAAAAACAGGTTATTTGGGTAAAAATACATTAAGGGTGTAAATATATAATGATTTTAAAAACAAATACAAGGTATTTTAGTATTTTGTAGATGATTTGAATGACATAACTGGTAACTGATGAGTAGATTGTTGTATGGATAGTGAATTATTTGAAATTAATCTCATATAACCCACATCAAATGAGGCCTTAATCTAACATTCAGTATTGGTTTAGTGAAAGCACTTTGTGTTGGGAGTTTTTAATTCTATTAAACTTGACCTTCTTTCAAAATGAAAAATTTATTCTTGGTTTCTTTCTTTTCCTTTGAAGTGTTTGTGGAGATGATCTGGGACTCCTCCTCTCAAAACTGACAATAATAGGAGCTCCTGCTGGCACAGAATCCATGGATAAGTCCGAGAAATTATCATGTCATGAATACAAAATTCTTGTGGAGCAACTTAAGGTAAGGTCACATTACCCTGAGACTATTTGAAAACTAGTATTTTGTCACAATTTTTATCAATCGTCATATAACTAAAATTGAAATTGAATTTTTCTTTTCATTTGTTTGGTATAAGATTTTTTCTCCATTATGATCCAAATTAGTGTCACTTGTTGCTTCATTTGGTATAGATTCTGGATGAGATTATTTTCTAGATCATTGTGATTTTTAGCAAATGTAGATTCTCAGTTAATGAAATCCTAGAAATTGAGCATCTTGATAAAATCATCGTATGGAACTGATTGTTAGGAAGAACTTAAATCAGAAAAGTTGAAGGCAAAGGAAGAGGCTGAGGACTTAGCCCAAGAAATGGCAGAACTAAGATATCATCTCACCGGTTTGCTTGAAGAAGAATGTAAACGGCGGGCTAGAGTTGAACAAATATCTCTGCAGAGAATAACTGAATTGGAGGCTCAGGTATTACAATAATAAAATCCTTCTTATACCCGTTACGCATTAAAGTCGCAATTTTTTCTTTTTTAATCGAGTGTTTGTTGATGTGGTCCAGATACAGAAAGAACATAAGCCTTTTCCTATGGCCAGACATATAGCTGAAACATAAAGTGGATTTTTGCTGGAGAGATTCGGTTTGATGTTCAGTTTCTTGTTTATGGTTCCTTAATGTTACCATCTGCATTGGATTTGAGCTTCTTGAAGATTTCTCGACATTTATTTGAAAGATCTTCAAATTGAAAACAACCCGAGGGATTGCTACTTGTACATAGAGAGGTAAATTTTGGTATTTTTTGCAACACAAATAGATGATTTCATATATACAGTGTGTAGTGTTTGTTTCTCTCATATTTTTAACTTATCTTTGCCACAATTTTTTATCATTGTATTAAATATGGATGGAATTGAGTTACTTTTATTTTAAATGAGAATTGAATTTTAAATCTTTGGTTGAAAGGCGTTAGTTTAGTTCATTTTACTTGTTTCAATTCGAAATTAGTATTAATTATTTTATAACAAAATATTTAAATAGAATTAATCAAATATTTTAAGAATATAAAGATCACCGATTTAATTTTCATTTAGAACATCATTGAAGTGGAGTTGTACCCTCTTAAACAAAATTCATTTCCATATTAATTTAAAAAATATTTAAACAAAATTCATGGGTCTCTCATTTCAATTATTACAATTGAACATTTTGATTATATGTTACTCATTAACAAAAAGATAAATAATATAACAATTCTTCATCTTCTTTATATTTTTTTTTTGAAATTGATGCAATTAATAACAATAAATATATTTATTTACATAGGATTTTATGGAGTTTTATAAAATTTTAATTTATTTTAAATAATATGTCAAATTTGTGATTTTTATTAAATTATTTAATTAGTACGGTTATGAACCTAGTTATACCTTAAAGTAGAATTATGTATAAATTTTAAAAATAAAAGAATTATATTGAGACGAGAAGTGAAAATCAAAAGAAGGAGATAGATAACTGCTAAGATGAATATAATAGAGATAAATAATGTATTATACACATGTATAATGTAGAAGTTCTTAGTCATTTTATAGATTTATTGGGTATACCATTATATATGGACTCAATTTATTGCATGAGGAGAACATTTTTCCTTTGCTAGAATTAGTATTGCGGTGCATATTCGAAACACATTACCAGATAAAATGACAGTGGTTGACAGGAAAGTAAAATCTACTATAATGAGAATCACTTATGAGTGGAGGCCATACATGTGTTCATTCTGTAATATTTTCCAACGTGTTAGTACAAAATGTCATTAAGCTAAGGAAGAAGAGTAGAGAATACTAAAAGGAATACTGAAAGACCAGGAAAAAAAATGTAAAAAAATAAAACAAAGGAGTCTAACAACAAAGAGCAAAATGTGGAGGGAGAGCAGAAAATTGAAGCCAATAAGGACTCTAAAAAAGAAGAAACAGTGTGATTGAAGAAAATAAGGTAGAGGAGATTTTCATTAAGAAGAAGATAAATGTTGTAATGATACAGATGTTTAAGAAAAAAAAAAGAATTTGATTTTCAAATAAGTCAAACTGTAGTAGAGGAAACCAAAGAGGAAGATACTCAAACTAATCAAGTTGAAGCAGAGGATACCAAAGATGATGTAGAGGATACCAAAGTTGATGCTGAAGGAAACAAAGGCAAAATCCTGAAATTCAAGTAGAGGACAACAAACATAAGAATCTTGAAGTCCTGAAAAAGAACTTTTTCTATCAGATTAGCACGGTTTCGTACAAATAAATATTACATAATGCGAATAAGCAAGCCTTATCATCTTTTTCAATTCAATCTCCTTACATCGCAAGAAGAAGGGGAAAGGGAAGAAGATCTTATGAAACAACATGTTTATATGGAAATAAACACCCTGATTGTGGTACTTATGATCTGTTTTTTATTGTATTATTTTCATTTGTAATTTTTGTTGTTTGTTTTTGCTAAAACTACTAATCAGTTTCTATAAGGTCTTTTGATTATCAACATTTAATCATAACTATAGTTTATCTAGTTTTGATTCTTGACCCTCCCACTTTTAAATTTTTTAATGAAATGGTATTAACCATTTTCCCCCAAAAATATAATGAAGATGAGAGAGAGAACAAGAATTTTTAACTAAATCATTTCATTTCTCAGTCTTCACAACTAACTGTTCTATTTATACTATTATATTATAACTGTCACTTATTCCCGCCACTGTATTTAACCCTAATATCAATTCCCCTTGTATCATTACTCTCTCATTCAATTCGTCCGTTCACGAGCAACAATGGACGAAGGTTCAACTAAAATTCCCAAACACCTGGTGGCTCTTCAAACCATATAAATTGCCCAAATTGTTTTCATAGACTATTGAGTGGTTCTTCAAATCATACAAACTATCCCAAAAGATTTATCAATTGTAGCCCATAAGAACGGTTGAACTTTAATCAAGAAATCAAAATAAGAATCCAAGAAATAAATATGAAGAACAATTGTGTCTATTGATCAATGAAAACCCAATGTCTCTGTTTCATTACTTATATGAGAATTGGGGATCGGGACATATCATGATCCCTATATTGTAAAATTACAAATTGGTCCTTAAACTAATATTACAACTTAAAAAAGTGAATAAACTTTATAAAGTCTTGTTTGAAATTATAACGGTTAAATATGTAATTATAAGAAAATAAAAATTATTAATGCTTTCGTGAAAATATTTGTAACTTGTTCAGTTGTTTCTTTGTTTGTATATGAAAAAGTTGAATAAACCAGCCAAATATTGATTTCTAACTAAATGATAATCTATGTCGATATATTTCGTTCTTTCGTGAAAAATTGGATTCTTAGATATGTTTATGACAATTTTATTATCACAATATAAAGATATTGGTAACTATAATTTAAAATTCAGATCATTAAGAATATAGGAAAACCATTGAAATTCACAAACTGTAGCAACAAAACTACGATATTCAGATTCTGCAGAAGATCTAGAAATAGTTGCTTATTTCTTGGCTTTCCAAGATATAATTGATTTACCAAAATATATATAATAATCTGTTATATAGATTTTCTTCTTTCAACACAAGAATCCCAATCACAATCAGAATATGCAATTATGGAAGAATCATTTTTATATGGATAAAAAATACCTAATGATGTTACACCTTTTAAGTATTTAACTAAGTACAAAGCTACATTCCAATAACATAAGAGAGGTTTTTACATTAATTGAGATAATTGTTGAACAATATATGCAATATCTGATCTAGTATAGTTTAAATATAAAAGTCTCTCAATTATCCCATTTTTTTTAAATATTAATTTTTTTTAAAAAATATTATTATTTTTTTTATTTTCCCAAAAAAAACATAAAAGTCTCTCAATTATCCTTCTATACTTAAAAGAATCACATAATATATCTTTAGTTTCATCTTCAATTTTTATACTTTTAATCATTGGCGTGTTTGTGGGTTTAAAACCCATTAGACCCGTATCATGTAAGAAATCTAGAATATATTTTCTTTGGTTTACATAAATACAAAGATCATTTTGTACAATTTTAAGACAAAAAAAACTTTGCATTTTCAAGATCTTTTATAGGAAATTTAGTATCAATCATATGTTTGATCTTTTTGATCTCTTTATAGTCACGCCTGTTATTAACAAGTCATCAACATATATTAATAGACCAATCATATTTACACCATTTTTTTAAAATATAAACAATTATCATGTTGTGATTTTTTGAAGCCAATATTAATCAAAAAATTAAATATTTCATTATACCATTGTCTTGATGCTTGTTTCAAACCATAAAGACTTTTTCTTATTTTACAGACCATGTTTGTGTTATCAACATTGTTTAGACCTTGCAGAAGTTTTATAAAAATATATTCTTCTTAGTTTCCATGAAGAAATGCATTATTTATGTCAATGTGATTCAAGATCCATCTATTTGAGACTACTAAGGAAATTAACAATCTTACAGTTACACTCTTAGCCACTAGTGCAAAATAATGATGGAAATTAATATCATTCTTTTGATTAAAACCCTTTGCAACTAAATGCGCTTTGCATTTGTTTAAAGTCCAATCAAAATTAATTTGCTTTTATAGATCAATTTGCAACCAATAGTTTTCATGCCTTTTGGTATTTAGTTATTTCCATTGTTTGATTTAATTCAAGCGCATTTAGTTCATCATTCATTATTTTTATCCACTCTGGATCTTGAGATGCATGTTTAAAATCAAGTGGAGTTGTGGTTAGATCAAAGTTAGATAAAAAAATTTATATACTCTTGATCTTTGTACAAAGAATGAAAATGATAAGTTTGTGGAGTATAATCTAGATCAGATTTTTCTTTTGATTTAACATGATTTGCACTAAAGTGTTGCATCCAATTTGGAGCATATTTAGTTATTATACATTTCCTTTGAATTGTTTCAGATGAATCATTATTTTGATCATTTTTGTCAAGGTTGATATTTGTTTTTATAATTTCTATAATATTATTGAGTTTTGGTTGATCATTGATATCTTATTTAAAAGGTAGAATATTCTCAAAGAAAACAACATCTCTTGAAACTACAATTTCATTTGATTCAATCTAATAAAGAATATATATATCCTTTTTGATTTGAAGGATATCCAATAAAGACACATTTTATGACTCTATCTTCAAATTTTGATTTTGTGGGAAAATATTTGTCATGTAACATAAGAAACCAAAATTTTTTAAATCATTATATTTAGCTTCACGCTCATTAAGCATGAAGAATGGTGACTTCCAATTCAAAACTTTTGTTGGCATTCTATTTATTAGATATGTTGTAGAAATGATAGAAAACATGCCAAAATTTGATCGGTAGGTTAGAATATTTTAAAAGAGATATTGCTACTTCAATTATATATCTATTTTTTTTTCTACAACTCCATTTTATTGTGGAGAATATACACAAGTCTTTTGATGTATTATGCCCATTTCTTCAAAGAACATATTGCATTTTGAATTCACAAATTCAGTTCAATTATCACTAATGATTTTAATGTTTTTTGAATATTGAGTTTTGATCATTATATAAAATTTTGAATCTTGTAAAATATAACAGTTTTAACAGAAATTAGAAAAGTCAAGTGCATCTAGAGTAGTCATCTACAATTGTAAGTATAAACGGTGTTTTAGTGTATGATTCTTCTTTATAAGGTCCCCAAATATCAATATGAACAAGATAGAATTTATCTTTAGAAGATGAAGTGCTATTATGAAAAGGTAAACGATGTAATTTACAAATTTGACAAGTTTTACAATAATCCATATTATTAATAAGAGAAGGAAATAATATTCAAATAGTATTATAAAAACATCAGTAGAAAGATTTCTACATCTATAATGCATAATTTGACAATCTAAGGTAGAAAATGAAGTTTTAGCATTACTATTAGAATCTTTACTAAGAAAATCAGTAACTATGGAATAGAAATACAAGTTTCCTACATGTTTGCCAAACTCAAGGATATCATCTAATTTAGGGCACTACATAAAACATTATTTTTCAGAAAATATGCATTTAACTTTTTCATCTGCAATTAATCATGTAACTGATGTTAGATTATATTTGAAATCTGGTTCAAACAACACATCCTTAACAATCAATCTATCATTTAATTTGAGACTAATAGATTCATTTATTATCTTCTTAGATCCATCAACTAAAAATAAAGTATTTTTTTTTCTGTTTCTTATCAAAAAGTATTTTTCTATTATTGCAAATATGTGTACTAGCCCCCTGAATCTATTAACCATAATTGTTTTGAACTGTTTAAACTATTCATGCTCATTGTAAATTCTATATCAGTTATAAAATAAAGATTGAGTCTAAAAAACTTACCTAATTCGAAGTTGATTTCTTTATTTTTTGCATACATGCTAGCTTCAAGTTTAGTGTTTCCTTCAATTAAACTTTTCATCATGTCCTGCATATCTTCATTTGATTTTATAAGGAGACTATTTTTTCATTATTGTCAAATGATATTGAATTCACAACAATCTTCCTTTTGTTGTTATCACACCAATCTGGAATACCAATTAGTATATAGCATTCCTCTTTAGAATGACCCTTCATATTGTAGTGAGTACATGAGAGATTTCTTCTTTTGTCATTGTTGTAGGCCCTATCATCATTTCCTTTGAATCTATTTGAAGTGCCTTCTTTGAAATCTCTTACTATCATGGCAGATTGTAAGTTCGATTGTTGATTTTGTAGAATTATATGATTCTTTGATTCAACATCCAAGAACATCGTGAAAGCCTTATATACACTCGATAAATGATCCATAACTAGAATACTATCCTTTAGATTATCATAAGAATCATCCAAACCCATCAAGAACATTAGAAAATTATGTTTTTGAGTTTGTATCCCACACGATTTTCAATTTGGGATTTATCACAAGAGCATACCTAATGCGGTTCAAGATGTAACAATTCATCCCAGTTTAGACGTAACTTAGAATAATATTCTTCTAAATCAAGATTGTCCTACTTTATTGTACATATATTCTTTTTGACTCGATATAAGGTTGGATCATTGCTACCTTCATACATCACTTTCATTTCATTCCATAACTCTAAAGAGGTAGTTGTGCTCTGAAAGTGAGTTCTCTTATTTTTATCGATCGTGTTCATTATCTATGATCGGACCATTGCATAAATAATTTTCTAGCGAATAACATCTTGAGGTGCAGTCGGAACTATAAATGATCCATCAATGTAACACATCTTCATTTTTGCAGTAAGTGCCAATTGTATGCTGGTAAATCATTCAAAATAGTTCTGGCAGGTCAGAACTACGTGAGTCAATTTTGCTCCTGGAATGTTGATATGATGAACATAAAGAGGATCTGTGCAATCTCACTTCAATGGTGCCATTGGTGGAAAACTTGAAATGGAACTTGAACCGAATCAATTGCGCGTTCTTGACGAGCTTTGAAATTAGGGTTCAAAGAATGCATTGGCTCATCAAGATGACCGTCGTTGTCAAAATCAAATGGACCATCACTTATTGAAGGTTCTTGAGGGTGTAGGATCGCCTCCTGCTCTGATACCATGTTGAACTTAAATCAATAAATCAAAACAAAAATCCAAGAAAGAAAGATGAAGAACGGTTGTGTCTATTGATCAATGAAAACCCATGTCTTTGTTACATTACTCATTTGAGAATTGGGGATAGGGACATATCCTGATCCTCATATTGTAAAAATACAAATTGGTAACTAATATTACAACTTAAAAAAGTGAATAAACTTTATAAAGTCTTGTTTGAAACTGTAATTCTTAAATTTATAATTATAAGAAAATAAAGATCATTAAACTAATAATTAATTAAATAAATGTACTTATCTCAATAAGAACAATTACAAAAATCTACATCAGGTGATTCTTCAAACCATAATAAGTACTTGCATCTCAATATGTTTTATTCCATGAAAGTTTATGAAAACAAGATCCAACATCTTGTAATTTCTCGAACCATAAAAATTGGACGCAATTTGGACTTGGCGCTAAGTATGCTTGAGAAATGGGATCAAACGCCAACATCATATCTTCAAGGCCCAAAACATCTCCAAACATTCTTTTAATTTTAGCTTCTCCCAAGTCACCCCGATAATGATCTATCTTTTTCAACGTAGGTTGCCTTCATATTCTCTCGGTCATCGCACACTAGGGAGACTTACAAATGAATAAACGAAAAACATGAATTATCTGAAATTTCTTCATCAAAATTGAGATTGTCGTGTTTTGTAACATTAGTATGTGGAGTCTCCATTTCTTTTCATAACAAAAGTCTTCGAGAGGAGGCGTGTCTTCCACTTTAGAACAATCGTCATCAAAATGAGTTTTATCTTTGTATGGAGCTGAATGTATCAATGGGGAAGACGTCGATTGTCCCACATCCTCTACATGTTGATAGTAATCTTCCAATAACTCATCAAATTCGAAGATCAATTTTTTATGATCATTTTTTCACTTTTGACTTGTTATTTCTTCATCCGCCATTTGTTTATGCCTTTTTATTTCGTCAGCGATCCTCCATGATTCTAACAAGTCAGATATTTGTCAACACTATTTCGCAATTAACTTTCACGGTTCTGACTGCACTTTCTTTTGTTTATGTCAGGGATCATCCCTTGTACATGACCCAAACTCATGCCGCAATAGTTGTTTCACCTCTTTCTATGTTAATTCTTTGCTGAGAGTTTTCATGACCACATGTTCCTTAAGTCATCATAGTGCCTTTTTCCTCATGTGAGTTGTCGCAAGATGCACCTCATCTTCTTCAAGCGTATCATTAACCCGAAAAAATCTTTCTGCCTCATAAATCCAGTCTTCGACATCTTCAACATTTTCTCCAAAATTTTTGGGATAAATCATTTTCAAATCAACCTCACCCTAATTTCAACATGACCTTTTTGTTTTCTTTTTAAAAGTAATAAAATATTAATTAAAGCTACAATAATAAGAAGGAACAAATACAACAGTAATAATAAGGAATATGAAGGAGCATGTAAGGACAATAAGATGGTAAGGAGCATGTTCTTCTGATACTTTTGTTCCCTTTTTTAATTGTTCACTCATATTTTCTCTCTTTAATTATTCAGTCATTTGAGAAGCACGATTGGAACATAATTACAAAAATCAACACTATCTTCAAAATAAGCAATCACACGCAATAACCTAAAAGCAACAATTAATTCCCTATTGGCCTCTCAAAAATTTAAATTAGGAATCAAACCTGATTTACGAAGTCTTCTTCCCAGTTGACAAACGAAAGTCGAAATGTTATTGTTTATTTGAAAGTGGTTTGTGACTATAAAGTTAGGGTTCAGTCGCATCCGCATTGTTACGATGACGTCTCTAATCTCAGGTTCCAAACAACCTCCTTCCATGTCCTCATACGAGCACTAACTCTGATCTTTGTAATAATCGGAAAATAAGAACGACGTTGACAGTTGCTAGGTTTAACAAAGGCTGATCATAATCACATAAGTGATCGCAATCATGTGAATATCGTGAACTCAAATTTGTGATCGCGCCAAAAGAATACGATGATCTTCATCCTCTATAGAGCACTTTTTCTTTAGTGATCTGATTACGATTCTTGTGAAGTCTTCCATTTCGATACACAATAATCTCTTTTAACTATTGTCGATTTCAATTATGAACTGTTTCTAAACAGCGATTACTGAGGAAATTTCATATCTAACTTTCCGAAATTTGTAGATGACTTAAATTAATATTCTTCCGCAATAATACTCAATTTGTACACATTATTTTTCCAAGAACGAGCTTTGATACCAGTGTTATACCTTGAAGTAGAATTAGGTAAAAATCTTGAACATAAAAGAACAAAAAATTATATTGAGACGAGGAGTGAAAAATCAAAAGAAAAAGATAAAACCCTAAATGTTAGGGTGAATATAATGAGGATAAGAGAGAGAAACTCTAAAAAGAATTTTTAACTAAATCATTTTATATCCCACTCTTCACAACCAACTGGCTATTTATACTACTATATTATAACTTTCACTTTATTCCCGCCACTATATTTAACCAAAATATCATTTTCCGTTGTATCACACTCCATCTCAATTTAAGAAGTTTGTAGTAATAATTGAATGAAAATATTTGATTTTTTAAATAAGATTTGTACCCCCTTAAATTATCTTATTAGTTTTCTTTCTTAAATAAAATTAATAAAAAATAGAAAAAATAAAAAAAGCACAAGTGGTCTAGTGGTAGAATAGTACCCTACACGGTATAGACCCGGGTTTAGTTAGAATCGACGTTTTGAATATATAGTTTTTAATTCTAATATTTTTCGAGATTTACGCATTTTTTTGTTGAAAGTGGTTTGCGAGACTAAAATATGTATAATCTAATAAAATATTTGAGAAAATTTGAATAGAGATAAATTTGATATTTATTTTTTTTTACAGAATTTTTAAACGACATAACTTTGTGTATGATTTATCAATTTGAACGTATTTGTGTTTTAATTTGAATATTTTCGAGAATATGTATTTCAAACTATAAAACACAATTTTAATGTTTTAAAATATATGTGGCGCATATGAATAATTGAAAACTCAAAAAATAGATAATTATTATTTTATTTTACGACAAATTATTTCGTTTGAGAAAAAATTTAATCGGTTAAAACTGTGATAGCCAACCTATAAGATACGGGAAATTTGATCAAATGACCCTCAAAAGAGGGTCATCCTAAAAAATGACCTTATTAATTTCAGTTTTTATTTTTAACATTTTTTTAAAAATTTGGACACTTTTACCCTTACTAACTTTTTTTTTCTTTTTTTTCTTTCTCTTCCTTTTCCTTTCCCCTCCCATTTCCCTTTCTGCCCGTTTTCCCCTCTTCCCTTCCCCCACGACGCCGCTACCTCTTCCCTTCCCCCCGGTTACTCTCCCCCTCCGACTCCCACGCCCCACGCCCTAACCCCTAACCTCCACGACGGTTATAGCCCCAGTCGACTCCCCCACAATCGCCGGACGCCTATCCCTCGAGCCTGAATAGCCGTTGATCGCCAAGCCCTAGAGACGCTAAGCCCGATGTTCTCCCAATATTACTGAGGTTAGTTCGACTACTCCCCGATGATTTTACTGTTTTTGCATGTTGAGTATGAAGTTTTATGGTTTTAGTTTAGGTTTAGGCTTTAGTTAGGGTTTAGGGTTGAAATTCTTAGGTAGTTCTATTGTTTTGGTTTGAAATGCTTTGATCCGAGATATGTATAATTTAATATGAATGGGGCGTGGGGTTGGCGTGGATCATGGGGGTGGGGCGTGGGGGTTGTACGTGGGGCGTGGGGTAGTGCGTGGAGCATGGGCTTGGGCGTGGATGAGACGTGGGGTTGGCGTGGGGGTGGGGGTTGTGTGTGGGCGTGGGTGTGGATGGGGCATGGGGGTGGGGCGTGGGGTTGGCGTGGGGGTTGTGTGTGGAGCGTGGGCTTAGGCGTGGATGGGACGTGGGGTTGGCGTGGATCGTGGGGTGGGGCGTGGGAGATGGGATCAGCTGTCTCACTAAGTTGTCCATTTTCTGTCTCAATAATCAAAACAACGTCGTTTTTACCTTTCTATTCCTTTCTCTTATCGGCATGACTTTAGATCCACAACTGTTGTTCCGTCCACCGATCGTCGTCGCCGTCCACCGATTTCCGTCGCCGTCTACCGACCGCCGTCCATAGTTCATTGAACGCCCAAACATCTGGCGACTGGCGACACTGCTCATCCATCCATGCTTACCTTCTTCCCCGATTTGCTTATTATTTCACTCGAATGATCTTTTCAAGCTAAAGTTTGTCTTAAATTTGTACCCTCACTCGTTACATTCATTCAACGGAAGTTGATTTATTAGTAATCTAGGTTTGACAACATTTTTCTTAGCTCAACTTCACATTAAATTAGGGTTTAGGGAAAACTTGTCAATTTGGAAGAACTGAATCTTTGGCGCAATGGCCTCACTGGACATATTCCAACTGATATTATAAAGAACTAGGAAAATTTCTGTTTGATTCACACGGATAAAAATAAATAAAAAAATTATAATAATATTTATTCAATTTTAAAATTATTAAAATAAAAAATATAACGCTCTAATTCCACATTTTATTTACTTCAATAAAACAACTTATTTTCTCACATGTTTCATCACATATTTTTTTTGAATGAATTTCTTATCTCGTGACTTTACACTTTCACTTTGTCAATCAAATATTTGATTCATATTTTTTAATAATTACCATCGTGACCTCACACTTTGGTCAATCAAATGTTTGATTCATATTTGTTTAACCACTTTCAAATGATACCGGTCTATTATCACTCGACAAATCACATCTCAATCACACTTGGTTAAACGTTATACTTGTTTTGTTAGGTTGCAAGTTCGAAACATACAAATAACATTTTTAATTTTATTTTTAACCGTTTTAAATTTATGGGCGGGTCAACCAACAATCCGACCCAAGTATCTATTTACTCTCACATAAATATCCAATTTAACCAGAGTTCTCGACCCAGCAATCCGAACACTTTTAAAATCAAGCATCATTATATATATGAGGAGTGATAGGGGTAGGGAATTTGAGAGAGGGAATGGGGGAGGGAATGATGTGTCACTACATCACTGGTTGGAAAAAGGATAAAAGGTGAGGAGAGAGAAGAGAGAGAAATTTTTGTTATTTTTTTGGCTAATCAATTGCGCCACATCATTCTCTCCCTCAATTTCCCTCTCCCAATCATTTCTGTCTCTATATATATAGATTAGTTAGTTAATAATTTGAACTTTTATTGTTAAAATATATCGCGTTCATCAAATTTGGTATTGAATTTAAATATAAAGTGTTGTTAGCATAGTTGGTTAAAAGGTTATACTTGTTTTGTTAGGTTGCAAGTTCGAAATATACAAATAGTAAATTTTATTTTATTTTTAACCGTTTTAAATTATGGGCGGGTCAACCCATAATCTGACCCAAGTATCAATTTACTCTCACATAAATATCCAAATTAACCATAGCTCTCGACCCGGTAATCCATACACTTTAAAAATTAAGCATCATTATATATATATATTAGTTAGTTAAAAATTTGAACTTTTATTGTTAAAATATCTCGCGTTCATCAAATTTGGTGTTGAATCTTAAATATAAAGTGTTGTTAGCCTAGTTGGTTAAAAGGTTGTACTTGTTTTGTTAGGTTGCAAATTTGAAACATACAAGTAGCATTTTTAATTTTATTTTTAACCGTTTTAAATTATGGGCGGGTCAACCCATAATCTGACCCAAGTATCCATTTACTCTCACATAAATATCCAAATTAACCACAACTCTCGACCCGACAATCCGGACACTTTAAAAATTAAACATCATTATATATATGAGGAGTGATATGGGAGGGAATTTGAGTGAGGGAATGGGAGAGGGAATGACTTGGCATCACCTCATTGGTTGGAAAAAGGGTAAAGTAGGAGGAAAGAGAGAAGAAAGAGAAATTATTTAATTTTTTTAGCCAATCATATTGCCGCCACGTCATTCTCTCTCTTATTCCCTCATCAAATTCTCTCTCTCAATCATTTCTCTTATATATATATAGATTAGTTAGTTAAAAATTTGAACTTTTATTGTTTAAATGTCTCGCGTTCATCAAATTTGGTGTTAAATCATAAATATAAAGTGTTGTTAGCCTAGTTGGTTAAAGAGTTGTACTTATTTTGTTAGGTGCATTTTTTAATTTTATTTTTAATCGTTTTAAGTTTATGGGCGGATCAACCCATTATCCGACCCAATTATCCATTACTCTCACATAAATATCCAAATTAACCACAGCTCTCGACCCGGCAATTCAGACACTTTAAAAATTAAGCATCATTATATATATATATATATAGATTTCTCCTCAATTTGATAGAAATATTTTCTTACTGTAATTTGATTAAAGTTAAATTTGGAATTAAATGCTTAAATGGACAATCTCTTAAATGATTAATTTGACTTACCATTTCATACTATTTTGTTTTTATTATTGTTGTTTTGTTTAACTATCTCTTTAATTAATTATTTGTCTGTATATATACTCACATTTCACATCATTTTGTTGTTGTTGATTTATTTTCAGGATCAATATAATACAATGGAAGGTGAATCTATAACTTGTCGTCAATTAATTTTTGAAACAAATGAAGATTATCGAGAAGATTTGGGGAAACTGATTCATTTATTATAGAGGATGAACCACATATTGGCTTGGAATTTGAGACTGAAGAAGCTGCCTACCAATTTTATTTGTCGTATGCTAAAAGGGTTGGGTTTGACATAAGAAGATATAAAAGTCATAGCGATAAATGTGGTAAAATATTGGATAGAATTTTCTGTTGTTCTGCTCAAGGTAAAAGGGAAAAAGATAAACGATGAGAGCTTAATGTGAAAAATAGTCGTCCTGAATCAAGACTTGGTTGTGAGGCTAAAATGAAGATTTGTAGTTGAAGAAATGACAAGTTTAGTGTGATTCAATTTGTAAAGAATCATAATCATTACCTTTCTAGTCCAAACAAAACGCACCTCCATAGATGTCATAGAAAAATATCTTCTTCTGTTGCGATACAGATTGAGATGGCAAGTGCTGTTGGAATTTGACCAAAGGTATCTCATGATCTTATGGCGATAAAAATGGGTGGGAGAGAGTTTTTAGGGTTTATTCCTGAAGATTACAAAAATTATCTACGTTCCAAAAGAACACGAAATATGATGGTGGGAGATACTGGAGGTGTATTGGAATATTTGCAAAAAATGCAGTTTAATGATTCTAGTTTTTTTATTCTATCCAAGTTGATGAAGATGACTTGATAACTAATATTTTTTGGTCGGATGCTAAGATGAGAGTTGATTATGTCAATTTCGGAGACGTTATTTCCTTTGACACAACCTACAGGAAGAACAATGAAGGACGTCCAATTGCGTTGTTTGTTGGTGTTAATCATCATAAACAATCCGTGCTTTTTGGTGTAGCTTTATTATATGATGAAACTTCATTGACGTTTGAGTGGTTGTTTGATATATTTACCAAACCTATGGGTGGGAAAAAATCAACAACTATTTTGACAGATCAAGATGCAGCAATGGCAAAGGCTTTAGCTTCAAGATGGCATGAAACGCATCATCGGTTATGCATTTGGCATATTTATCAGAATGCCGCCATACATTTGAGTGGAGTTTTTTTCTCAATTCAAAGAGTTTGCCAAAGATTTTGCGTCTTGTGTATATGATTTTTATTAGGAAGACGATTTTATTTCAGTATGGAATCTGATGCTGACCAAGTATGCATTAGAAGACATTGATTGGTTGAGGCGTCTTTTTCAAATAAAGGGAAAATGGGCTTTAGTATATGGACGACACATGTTTTGCGCAGATATGACTACAACTCAAAGAAGTGAGAGTATGAACAGTCTTGTAAAAAGGTACGTCAATTATAAACACAAATTCTTAGACTTCTTCAATCATTTTGAAAGACTTCTCGATGATCGTCGATATCAGGAGTTAAAAGCAGATTTTCGGGCAAATACAAGTTTTCCAAGTCTATTGTATCCAGTTGTGATTTTAAAGGAAGCAAGTAATATCTATACTCTTGAGGCATTCAAGTGTTTTGAAATGAAATGGTGCAAATCTCATGATTTTATTGTTGAAATTTGTGAGGATGTTAGATAACTTCAAAAATATAAAGTTACTTCTCACCTGAAAAGATATCATCATATAGTTACAGTTGATTCATCATGTGAAAAATTTGAATGTGGCTGTAGAAAATTTGAATTTGGTGGGATTCTGTGTTCTCATATTTTGAGAATATTTATAGTGACAAATATCATGAGTATCCCAAAAGAGTACATACTAAAAAGGTGGACGCGAAAAGCTAAGGTTGAATATTTTGAAGTTAATGATTCAAATGCTAACAAAGCTAGTTTGGATCCAAAAGTACATCAAAATATTCGATATAAAGAACTGTGTGGGTTGTATGTTTAATTGGTTACCAAGGCAGCTGAGAGGGAAGACACTTACAAAGTTGTTAAAGATGGTATTTTGGATATGTTAAAATTGATAGATGAGAAGTTACAAGCTTTTGAGATAGATGATACCAATGTTTTAAACGAAAAAAATGTACAAATTGGTGAAGGTAACCCTCTTGAAGTGAAAGGAATTAGAACGAGGAAGAAAACATTTGCAGGTAGAAGATTGAAACGTGGCATAGAGAAGATTTCACGGAAAAAAAGGCATCGAGACAAACCAATCAAACTTCAACAATTGACAAGGTATCATCATTTTGTGTTCAATATGTTGTATATTTGAATTTACTTATCTTTTTAAATTTGAAAATCGTATACAATTAATTCAAGTACTTATTTCTCCACATAATATGGTATTGAAGTGCATTGTGAAACAATTTCAAATGTGTCCAGCAAACAATGTGAACGAATGATAATTCAAGTTGAAGATCTTTTATCAACTCAATATTCTCAGGTACACTCATAATTTTAATTAAGAAATATTTATTCATAATTTGAATCAATGTGAAAGTATTGTGTTCTATTTATTTCACAATTTCTCTAATTCTAGGCGGTCGATACAAGAAGTTCAAATCCACAAGACTTTGTTGGAAACTCACAAACTTTGTATGGCTTAGCATATGATTATATTCCAAATTTATGATATTGTTCCAAACTTATGATATTGAACTAATATATATTAGTTAGTAGAATGAGAATAGTGAGTATTGTTATAAGTATAATGAATACTCAATTTTGTTTTGTTTTTGTTTAATGATAAGAAAATATTTTGTTGCATATAATGAATGTTTTGTTGTTATTAATACTTAACCTTCTTTGCTTAATGTAATGAATGTTATGTTTTTATAAATACAATAAGTTCTTATAAAAACAACATAAGAAATACAAATTCAATAAGTTTATAAATACAGTAAATTCTTACTGTCTGAATAGCATAAGAATTCAGTTAAGTTATAAAACAACTTATAATTACAGTAACTTTAGAATCCGGCTTATAATTACAATAACTTTATAAAATAGCTTATAATTACAAAAACTTTATAAATACGTCTGAATAGCATAAGAATTCAGTTAAGTTATAAAACAGCTTATAATTACAGTAACTTTATAAAACAACTTATAATTACAGTAACTTTATAAATACGTCTAAATAACATAAGAATTCAGTTAAGTTATAAAACAACTTATAATTATAGTAACTTTATAAAACAACTTATAATTACAGTAACTTTATAAATACAGTAAATACTTAATAGCAGCTTATAATTACAGTAACATAAATTGATATCAAATAACAAGTTTCAACTTAAGAAGTTTTCATTGTATATGATATGTCCAAACAATATAAGATTACATAACATTACAGAAATTAACCCAATTAACCTACAAATAGACAAACATAATAAAATTACATCAACCACTTACAAATCATCACAATCCAAGTAAACCCAACTACTTAATAACAACTCTAAATTTCATATTTAGAGAACATATCTCATTAGTCAACTTCATAACAACAATGTTGCTTAAATCCTCTTTGACATCATTGTAATCAACTGCATCATCACAACTAATAGATTTCTTCAATTCATTTATCTCCATCTGTAGTTTTTTATTATCCCTCTGGAGATCATTGATAATTATTTTAGTTCTATCCGACAATTCCGGGTCATGCCATAAGTAAAAGCCACATCTATTTTCCTGAATATCCAATAAAATTTATGAATACTCAATAATTAAAATTTTGAAGTATTCTCTTATAAAAAATCTTACTTTAAATTTTGGATATGAAAAAAAAACGTCTTCCTGGATTAGTTTCCTTCCATGTTGTCCAAAGAGATGCTTTTAACCCACAATAACATTTTATATATGAAGTTTCATCTTGTTCGTCATTCATACGTCTTCGATTCGGGATAAGCCAGAAAGAAAATCTTCAAAGTACAGACAACTGTCCAAATAGACAGTGCCTACATTGAGTAAAAGACAAACCCGGCAGGTTTGCTTTACAGACCGGCAGGTCTGAAACAGGATACCAGGTCTGAGATTGACCGTCAGGTCTGAGGAGACGACCGCAGGTCTGAGACACTGAATCACTGCACCTCTGATCAGCCAATCAGATTCAAGGTAGTGAAATATGACCGTTGGCATATTTCACCTATAAAAGGAGGCAGTTGAAGAAGAGTAAATGTGGGACAAGCAGTTACCAGAGTTACAAAAAGTGGGACACATAGCTGAGACAAAAAGCATTTACTACAAGTGATAACAGTGTCCTATTCTAGAAAGCCTAAGTGCTGAAAGTTAAAGTTTGTTCTACAATTTCGGTGTAAATTGTAAGAGTGTTATCGAGCAGGAAATAAGTCTCGATTGGATTGTATTTGTATTCCTTAGTGAATATCCTTCTCGCGGTTTCGAGAGGAAGGGGTGACGTAGGAGCTTTATCTCCGAACATCCATAAAATCTATTGTGTTATTTACTTTCTGCAGACTTTGATATAAAACCGACTAATCTAACAATACCGCTCCAAACTTAATCTACATTAACTATACCGAATATCCAGGTTATCAAAACCGACCCTCCATTTCCAAGCACTCATCATCCGAAACCGATTCCGCCTATCACACAAGCATAACGCTTCAACCTGAAAGCAAATCTCTTCCGCGCTTGAACCTAGTTCAAGGGTTTGTGACAGGTTGTGCAGTATTGAAACTCCGGTGTTAATCTCTAACAGGATTAACCACCACCCTACGAGTGAGAACCGCTTACCGGTCCAACCCCCGGTCCACCAGCGGCGACCTAGATCCTAACAATTGGTATCAGAGCAGTTAGTTTCAATACTCAAGCAAACATGTATCAAGATAGGCCCCCAATGCTAGAAGGTGATGACTTTGCCAACTGGAAGGCACGCATGCACCTACATCTAGTCACCTTGGATGATGAAATGAAATCCATTCTGACCGAAGGACCGATATTCATTGATAAAGAAAGAAAGGAATGGACGGCTGAAGATAGGAGAAGGAACAATCTGGACAACCATGCAAGAAACCGGATCTCCAACAGCGTGGACAGAAACACATACTGCAAGATCAGAGATTGCAAAACCGCGAAGGAGACATGGAACACGGTCATCCAGATCTTTGAGGGAAATGAAAGAACAAAGGAGAACAATATAATGGTAGCCACACAGAGGTTTGAAAGCATCAAAATGAAACCAGGGGAAACTATGAAAGAATACAGTGACCGGTTCACTGGTGTATTAGATGAGTTAGCAAATCTGGGCAAGAAGTATGACAACAAAGAGGTCATTATGAAGGTTTTGAGATCTCTTCCAAGTGCTTGGGACATAAAGACAATGGTAATGAGAGAATCAAAGAGCCTACGTAAGATGAAACTATACGACGTATTCGAAGATCTTAAGGCATATGAGTTCGAGATGAATTCCAGAACTGAAGAGGAAGTCTCGGCCTCAACGTCAACCAGAGCACTGATCACATCTACGGAACCGGCTGCACCTGGTCCTGCCCCTATACCTACACCTGCATCGGTACCGACTCCTGCAACTGCATCGATCAGAACCGCCGAACAGTTTACTGAGGACGCCATGGCAATGCTTGCACAGAAGTTTGGGAGGTTCATGAAAATGAGCCAACCGACAAACAACTACTATGGTGACAAATCCAATGTAAGATGCTATAACTGTAACTGTATGGGACATTTTAAGTGGGAATGCAGGAAACCAAGGAGAGATACACAGAAACCAGATTACCAAAATAACCGGAACAACTATCACCAAAATAGTGAAGGAAATGGTAATAACCGTAACAACTATCAACAAATCGGTGAAGGAAGTGAGGTACCGAAAGCACTGATAGCCGACGATGGAGGAAGTCTATGGACTCACAGTGACAGTGACGATGACCTCACATGTCTCATGGCAAATGAGGAACAGGTATATGACTCTCCTTGTGAAGAATTTACTAAAGATGAATTATACAATGCATTGAATGACATGGTAGAAGAATATAAGAACCTATTGACCATGTTACCTAAGCACCTCAACTTCAAAACCGATCCCATAGCACCTATCCCAGTAGAACCAGAGGTGTTCATCATAACCGAACCGGAGGTCATACAATCTGATGATACCCATACTCTAGAAACCGAATTAGACTCTAAGATCGAACAACCTAGTGAGCCAACTAGAGAACTGACCGAGAAAGAGAATGCCCGATTTCAATATACGATGGCCGCCTATAGGAGATCTAGCGATATAGTAAAGAATTTAAATAAAGAATACAGGCATCCTCGTTGTAAGAATGGTCTAGGATACACAGAGAACAGATCTAAAGACCGAAAACCCATATGGAAAGCAAAGCTTACAAAAGGAAACCTCCCCTTTATAAAATTTCTTAAGAGCACCTGTACAGCTGAGGAAGAGGAGACCGCATATTATAGGGAAGAAAAGACAAAATACGATTACGTTGGGCCAACCGATTCATGGCTTGATCTTGAGAAAAGGAAAGCAGAAATCCTCAAATATAAGAAAGATTTTCCTGAACCACGTAGGTCAAACTATAGATCATCAAACCAAAGACCATCACCATTTAGGTCATCTGTGGGGAAACCGAAATACACCAGACCAAGTGTCAAAAGGACAGTTAAAACCTTAGCAAAGAAGACTGTTCGATTTATTAAGGTTTGGGTACCTAAGGGACTAATCGCATGTGGACCCAAGTAAATGTGGGTACCAAATAGTTGTAAATATGTACATTTTGCAGGACCCAAAGAAACGGCTAGGAAACTCCGAATGGTTCTTGGACAGCGGTTGCTCCAGACACATGACCGGAAATAGCAATCTGCTAACCGACATTAGATCAGCAACCGGTGCTCTAATCACCTTCGGCGACAACTCTAAAGGTAAAACCGTGGGCAAAGGTAAGATTGTCCATGGTAACCTAACTATTGATAATGTACTTCTCGTTGAAAACCTACGTTTTAATCTACTTAGCATTAGTCAGATGTGTGATGCTGGATACACGGTAGAATTCCTTAAACATGCATGCTTAGTTAAGAATTCTCAAGGCATAGTACTACTAACCGGAAATAGGATAGGTAACATCTACAAGGTAGACTGGAAAACTAGAGTAGAACACCCTATATGCATGATAGCTAAAACTGATCAAACCTGGCTATGGCATAAGAGACTAAACCATCTAAACATGAAAACCTTAAACTACATTCGTGGCAAGAAACTAGTTGAAGGCATCCCGGATATAGTATTTAACTAGGATAAGGTTTGTTCAGCATGCCAAATGGGTAAACAAACTAGGTCATCATTTAAAAGCAAAGGAAATCTCCAATCTAGCCGATGTCTAGATCTTCTTCACATGGATTTATTTGGACCAATTCAGGTCATAAGCCTAGGAGGTATGCTTTACACCATGGTAGTTATTGATGACTACTCTAGATATACATGGGTAATATTCTTACCATCTAAACGTGAAACGGTATCAAACCTAATCAACCTCCTTAAGCGTTTGCAAAATGAAAAATCAACTCGTATTAATTGCATTCGAAGCGATAGAGGTACCGAATTTACTAATAGCACATTAACTGCATATCTTGATGAATCCGGCATTAGACACGAGTTGTCTAGTGCTAGGACTCCTCAACAAAATGGCCTGGCCGAGAGAAGAAACCGGACTCTCAAGGAAGCCGCACGGTCCATGATAGCCGACTCCGGCATTGCTCAGAAATACTGGGCTGAGGCTATCAACACTGCATGCCATACACAAAACCGGTCCTTGATTAACAGATTTCACAACAAAACACCGTATGAGGTTTATTTTAACAGAGTTCCTAAACTTAAATACCTCAGGATTTTCGGTTGTAAATGTTATATTCATAATAATGGTAAAACCCAACTCACCGCTTTTGATGCAAAGACCGATACCGGCATTATGCTAGGATACTCGTCAGTAAGTAAAGCATATAGAGTATATAACAATAGAACTGCAACCATGGAGGAAACAATTCACGTTGTTTTCGATGAATTGGTTGAAAGCAATACTGCTTCATGCTTTGATCTACACAACAGACTGGAAAATAACGATATTCATTCTGATAGCGAAGATGAGACTCCGGTCTTCAGGCGGTTTGTCCATGACCTAATGGGTAATATTGATACCCAGCCGGATCAAGCTGTTTCATAACAGGAAGCTGACACTTCGGTCCAACCCGAGGAAACCGGTCGGTCTGACAATCTCGGTCAGCCTACCGACATGTCTAGCCTTGATCAAATAAACGGTAACTTGGTAGACACCCCTGAACTGAACCTCAGAAGAAATAGTAAACATCCTCCTGAGCAAATTATAGGTGACCCTTCAGAACCTGTTCGAACTAGGAGTCAACTTCTGGAAGGATATTTTAACTCTGCTTTCATATCCCAGATTGAACCAAAAAGAATAGATGAAGCATTGTCAGATCCGGATTGGATCTTGGGAATGCAAGAAGAACTAAACCAGTTTGAGAGCAGTAAGGTCTGGTACCTAGTTCCTAGACCGAAGGATCAATCGGTCATAGGGACAAGATGGGTATTCAGAAACAAACTCAATGAGGACGGTTTGGTCACGAGGAACAAAGCCAGATTAGTGGCTCAAGGTTACAAACAGGAAGAAGACATTGATTTTGAAGAGTCATTTGCCCCTGTAGCCAGGATTGAAGCCATTAGGATTTTTCTTGCTTTTGCGGCTTTCAAAAATTTCAAAGTTTTTCAAATGGATGTTAAGAGTGCATTTTTGAACGGTGACCTACGTGAGGAGGTGTATGTTGAACAACCACCCGGTTTTAAGAACGCTGCATTTCCAAATCATGTATACCGGCTGAACAAAGCTTTATACGGTCTAAAGCAAGCACCTAGGGCCTGGTATGATACACTAACCGCATTTCTATTGGAACATGATTTCACCATCGGTTCAGTGGATAAGACTTTGTTCAAATTTGAAAAGAAGGAACATATCCTACTTGTTCAAATCTATGTAGACGACATCATTTTTGGCTCAACCGATCCTAAATTATGTGATAAGTTCTCAAAAATGATGACTGACAAGTTTGAAATGAGCATGATGGGAGAATTAAGTTTCTTCCTAGGTCTTCAGGTTAAACAACTCAAGGAAGGAACCTTCATAAGCCAACCCAAGTACACCAAGGAGCTAATCAAGAAGTTCGGGATGGACACCTGCTCCTCGGCGGCTACTCCAATGAGCTCATCAGTTAAGCTGGACAGAGATGATGAAGGCCAATCAGTAGACCAGATTGCATACCGGGGCATGATCGGTTCCCTACTGTACCTGACAGCGAGTAGACCAGACATTCTGTTTGCAGTTGGTGTATGTGGGAGATTTCAAGCAAATCCCAAACAATCCCACTACACAGCCGCAAAGAGAATACTGAAGTATCTAAAGGGCACACCTGATGTCGGTCTGTGGTACCCAAAGGACTCATCGTTCAATCTAACGAGCTACTCAGACGCAGACTATGCAGGTTGCAAGATTGACAGAAAGAGCACCAGCGGAACATGTCAGTTCCTTGGTGACCGGCTTGTTTCATGGCATAGCAAGAAACAGACATCGGTGGCTACATCAACCGCAGAAGCTGAATATTTGGCGGCCGGAAGTTGCTGTTCTCAACTTCTCTGGATCCAACAGCAGCTGAAGGACTTCGGCATCATAGCCAAAGAGTCCCCGATCTTCTGTGACAACAAAAGTGCCATTGCGATTACCTACAACCTGGTTCTTCACTCCAGAACCAAGCACATCGACATAAGGCATCATTTTATTCGGGAGCATGTCACGCTGAAGCATATCCGGCTGGAATACGTACCGACCGACCAACAAGTAGCCGATATCTTCACAAAGCCTCTACAGGAAGCTAAGTTCTCTCAATTCAGACTTACTCTCGGCTTAACCGACATTAGTCAGATCCTTCCTAAGGATGCTTAAAAGGAAAACCGGCTTCGACAGATAAAACAGGTAGTTCCTCTTAAGCTGTTGATTTTTGAATTTTCAAGATGTCTATGGAAGAACCGCACAGTTCATCAGGTGGAGTAAACCGACCGGCTACTTGGTGGAAACACCAACTAACCGCATCGGGATGAACAACTGATGACTGACCGGTTCGGAAGCAGGTCATCCTAGATTATTTGAATTTCACAGATGTGGAACAACTACCAATGTTTGTAGATATCTGTTCTGAAATGTTGCCTTTTCAAAGAAAACTGGTCGCGCCTAAAAAGACGTGAAGATCTTTTGATATCTTTCATGGTTCAGGCCTATGACCGACACCTAGACTGCAAACATGCCTATTTTGGTGCAAAACCTTTTATCCTGCAGTTAATACATGTCATTCCATTTAATGCCTGGACAATAGGTTAGCCCCTAAACTAGTATTTAAGAGAGACAAACACTCACCAAAATACTCACAAGTCACAAGATCACCATCTCACTAAGGCAAACTAACCATGTCTCAATTCCCAAACATCCTCCAAGTAGATTTTGAATCCTGTACTGGCACCGAACACTATGAGGTGTATCGGATGATCAAGAAATTGGAAGACACTAGTCTCCAGTATTTTCTAGATGATAAGCAAAACATCTACCCTGAATCCGTCATGGAATTCTACTACAATGCCAGGGTATTCCGGGGCACACCCCATTTTGAGACCCACATCCAATCAAAGGTTGGGGGTATAATTTTCGATTTCACCGAGCAGGACTTTGCTCGGTGCTTCAGTTTGCCTAAGCAAGGGATCACAGACCTCAACCCTCCCGCAGACATTAAGGCTGAGGTCTCCCTCGCCTTTGCCCGGTCAGATGAGCCTGTCAATGATCATGGCTCTAAATCTCTCTTGAGGGCTGAGTACCAGCTCCTCAATGATGTAATAGGAAGGGGCATCTTTGGAAGAGATGTCACCAACACCTATTGCGTGGCGAGTTTCAATATGATGGCGGCCATCATTACTGGCACACCGGTAAATTGGTCCCGGGTGCTGTTCGACACCTTAGTTTGGATGATTAACGTCCAGTCAGTCGGTCTCATTCCCCAAATGAGCACCCTTCTGGTGGAACTCGGTGTTCCAACTTGTCCTGGCGAGGGCCTGAACCAGGCTCAGGTGCTAACCAGGGAAATGACCGACTCTTTCTATAGTCGGTTTGAAAGAGAATGGAGGAGGAGAAACTTCAACCCTCCTCGCTAAGTCACTTCGTCTGGCATCCGGTCGTTTTGCAGCATGTACCGGATGAAGACTTAACCAAAATTGATCATATCGGCGTCATCCATGTCTACTTCAGTTTTATTTATGTCTACTTCATCGTTTACATATGTCATTTTCGGCATTGTCTCTACCATTTTCGGTTTCTATCTAATCAATATCGTTTACGTGTTAAATGCATTTAATGAGATAATTCCAATTAATGAGATAACTCCCAACCACCCGCATATTTAATTCCCAACTAATCTGGTTACTTTCCAACAAATATTTACCTCGAGCTTTGCAAACCGCCACTTCCCCATGCACTTTGAAAAGGAAAAGATTCTTTTCCTTAATAAAACAAAACTGACCATCAATGCTTAGATTTTCCCTCCAAAAACCGATCCTATATAAGGAGCCATCCTCTTCTTATTTCATCACATCCGAACGTACAAAATCACTCTCTCTTCTTGAATCCCGTTTCTCTCTCTCAATACCGAAATCATGCCGAGCAGAACTCTGGGAAATTTTCTATGCATCGATTTCGACTCGTGCACGGACATAAGGGATTGTAATGCTAAGACGAGAATCATGTATGACTCTCTTGTTCAAACCGGTCTTCAACCGTTTCTTGAAGAGGCCGGTCCTATCCTTCTAGATGATGTCAAGGCCTTCTTTCGAAGCGCCTGCATCAGGGGGAAGTACATCGTCTCGACTGTCAGAGACCACACATTCTGGATCGACGAGGATGAATTTTCTTCACTCTTCGATCTACCTGCTGAAGGTTTCTCTGACTTCCCGGCTGTTCAAGACCTTGCGGGATTTGAAACCGCACTTTACCTGTCGGCCACCCCTCTTCCAGTGGAACAGTTTGGGCCAAAAACCCAACTTGCTAGTCACGGTCAGCTCTTGCTCGAAATCGTGACCAGGTCAATTCTGTGTCAATCACCCAATCAACGGTATTCCAGGAATACCTACAATATCATGACCAACATTCTTCGCAAATCGGCCATTAATTGGTCATCGGTCATCTGGGAAAACTTAAAGAATATGGTGCTGACCAAGAAGGGTCTCGGGTATGCACCGCATATCAGCAAGCTGATTCTTGGGTATCGACCGGAGTTCGGACCAGGCACACCGGCTTCCTCTTCAAACATCCTCAACAGTGGTTCGGCAAGAGAACGACTCTGGAGAATGTCTGTTGAATAGGCTATATTTTTCATTGTTTCTATATGCCTATTCCTGTACCGAATCTTATAATCGGTTTTCTCCTTCTGATATTTCTTGAATTTCATTATCATTTCAGTTTAAATGACCGAGTCTTCTTAAATTCTTTGAACACTTATCTAAATAACCGGTTCACACTTTCTACCTATAATCGCTTACTTATCCCGTCTTATAAAATCTGCTTAAAACTGTTAAAACACCGATCAATCGAAATATCTGACTAGGCTTAGAAACGATCTACCATTCGGTATCAAAGAAAAGATTGTGTCATCCATGACATAGACAAGATTTTGGAGGGAAATCTCCCGCTCAAAAATGCCGCCCACCGTTTCGTACGTAACCGCCCATAGTTTGGCGTCCTTTCGTTTTGGAGGGAAAACTCCCGCCCATTCATGATGGGACGGTTGGGCTTCCAAACCGTGCCTATAAAAGGAGGGCCTTCGTCATATTTGTCATTCTCACACAAATTCACTTTCTCTCTCTAAGCTACTAAACTCCTTAAAGCCGATTTCTCTCATTTTCAAACTCTTCAAACATGGGTCGTGATTCGGCGTTGTTCAAATTATACTCTCAAGTGGATTTCGAGGAGATCCGGCAGAATGGGACGACCGAGGCAAAAGAAGTAATTGACCGGCTGATTAAAACCGGTCTGGGATATTTTCTAGATGGTCCTCACGTAATTTACAAGGAAGCGGTCGAAGAGTTCTTCAAAACCGCAATCATCTCCTACGACAGGATCATCGCAACGGTATGCGGTTCCCAAATTGAGATCACCGAAGCAGTGGTGGCCGAGAGTCTGCGCCTCCCAACTACCGGCGAGGACGCAATGGCAGAGATAGACGATGATACTTTTAAGACGGCTTGCCGCCTCTTATCGGCAACCAATAAGCCGATCACTACGTCCGGAAAGAAACAAATGCTGAAACCGGAGCTTATCCCGGCATGTGACGTTTTTGCCAGGGCGATACTGGCAAGAGGAGGAAATTTCAGCAATCTAACCAGAGACAAAATCAAAATGATTTTCGGTCTGCTGGAAGGAAGAGAGGTTAACTGGGCAAGATCAGTATTCGGCAACCTCATGGAAATGGTAAGACCGGATTCAGCCAGGTCGTGGGGGTATGCCGTGCAACTTGGTAAAATCTTTCTACACTTGAACCTCAACCTCGGTCCCGGTGTTGGACTAATAAAACGCTGCATCATTCGATCGAGGCAATTCCTTCCAAGAAAGCAGTCGGCCTCCAGTTCCTCAGGTGGCCGAAAGAAGAAAGCTGCAAAGAAAAATGCCCCGGCAACAACAAACACCGGAGGAAAGAGGAAAGAAAAGATAACTTTCGAAGACCCACCGCAACAAGCGGAAGATGAGGAGTGGGCCGATGAGGAAGCCGACACGGAGGGAACCGAAGATGGAACGGTCCATGAAGACGATCTTTCGGCTCGGAGTCCGAACGATGCCGAACAAAGCATCAATCCTGAGACCACCGAGGGTGAAGAAGGGATTGATGAAGGAGCCAATGATGAAGGCTACAACCGGGAAGAGGCCGATGAAGCCGAGGCCGATGAATTAGCCCAGAATATCTTTCGGGGCATTATCAAGCGAGACAAGGACGTCATAGACTTGTACTTGGAGTGGCATGAACACCGGTTCAGTGCAAAATACAAAGATATCCTACAGGACTACGAGTCACAGAAGTGCATCGAGAGATTGGAGGAAGTAGAGGACATGATTCTACGTCTAACTAGATCCAATACGATTCAGGAGATACAATGCCGAACCTGTTTCTTGATACCGAGAAGCCACCTTCGGAAACTAAGAAGGCGCATCCGGAAAATTACGGAGGAGTATACCGCAGGGGGATCGATGTCTACCGTGGCGCCGCGAGTATTAGCAAAGCTCGAAAGAGGCAAACTGGAAATACATCAAGAGATAAAGCGGCTGGAAGCCATATGCAATCAGAAACAAGTTCCGGTATATACCGCTCCAGTCATCGAAGAATTTCCAATTGACTGGACAACATCTTCAAGAGAGGACACTGAGACACCAAGGGACACTGAGACACCGATGCCAGAAGATGTTGTGGTACCGACTTCAAATATTGTTGAGGCACAAACTTTAGAAGATGTCGAGGTACCAATCTCAGAAACTGCGGTAACGAACTTGGAGGAGGCGGTCACATTAGAAACACCTAATGAGGATGTTGCACTAATAGACTCCGGTGAGAGAGCCGATCCTGATCCCACCGAGCAATCAACTCCTACTCCACCACCGGAAGCCACCGCTTCAGTTCCCCCTAAGGAATGGATTGATAACCGGCTCCAAGAGTTTGAAGCATCCGTTTCGGGGCGGATTGATGAACAACTTAAGAAATTTGAAGTGTCCATATCAGGGCAGATTGAAGACCGGCTTCAAAAGTTTGAGGCATCAATACCGGAGCAGATTGATGACCGCATACTTGAACACAACGTCTCTAAGCTTCAACCGTTCAAGGATAGTTGTGATAAAATACTTGACTCGGCCATGCAGTTCGCCGATGTGACAAAGAAGGTTGTGGATCAACATCAAGCACGACTAGCAGAACTCAGCACCGGGCTGTGGGAAGAGGCCGGTGAGCGTGAAAAATGTGCTCAGCATACCGCAGCTCTGGAGGGTATAACTTCGGACTTAAAGAAGGATCTCGAACGGGTCGATACGACAATCGACCGGGTTTCAGCGCTGGAAAAGACGAATGAGAGTCTCGTGGCCGAGGTAAAGGCACTCACTGAACAGATGGCCGAAATTCTGAAAGCTAAGGAGAATGCGGATGCCGCGGCTATAGAGGCTGACGCTCTAACAGCTAAGAGAATCAAGGATGCGCTGGACGCCGAAGTTAGCAAGGATAAAGAGGCGCCGCGATCGTCTCAGCTGACCGAAGCAGAATTAGAGGCCGAAAGAATTAGAAGGGCCGAGATCCTGTATCCAGGGTATGCTGTGAGAGTGGCCAGTCAAGCTGCGGACGATGCCGCACGACTGGACAGGGAGGCACGAAGGCTGGACGGATTTGCAAAAGAACACGAGAAGAAAAAGAAGGTGGCCGCCTCCGCTTCAGCACCAGTCGCCTCCGCCTCAGCACCGAAGAAGAGAAAGAAGCCGGCTCCTAAGAAAGTTCGGATTGTCGAAATGCTCAATGAAATCTCTGAAACGGTCGCGACGGGTACTTCGCAGCAAGCCGACCTAGTCGAGGACGAAGTCGAAGAACAGCTGCGGTCCCGGTCTAAAAGACCACGATCCTCCCAACAGTCCAGGCAACCGCAACCACCACCGCAACCGAAAAGAAAGAAGAGCGCCTATGAATTCACGGACTCGGAATAGGGACTATCTTTCCTTTTCTTACTTGTCTTAGTATTTATGCTTTGTCTTTCGGTTATCTATAAATATATATAAAAGTTATTTTTGAATATCGGCCTTATTTTGCATTTCTACTTGGTTTTGATAATTTTAAATAAAATAATCAAAAAGGGAGAAATTGTTAGATAAAAGATAGAGATTCTTCCAAACCCCTCCCTCAAAATTTTTCGAAAAATTCTCTAAGTCTTTTTCAAAAATCGGCCAAACAAAACAACCGGCCTACGGTTGCAAACTTACATGATTTTGATAATTTTAAATAAAATAATCAAAAAGGGAGAAATTGTTGGATAAATTAAGACCGGTTCAAATAAACCTAACTTAAATAAACCTCCCATGCAGGAACAAGGAACCGGACCGGATGAACAAAAGAAAACCAACTGAAGAAACCGAACCGGTCAAGCTACCAAACCGATCGACTATACCTAGAACATGACCGCACAAAGAAAGGATCAGCCAAAGCTCAAAACCGGAACCATCAAACAGCCGATCAATCCACAAGACAAGTATAACCGGAAGAAGTCCGGTTACTTCACTATCAAAAGACATTCGGCCAAGACAAGTGGCCAACCTAGGCCAAGTCAAGTGGCCGACCTGTACAAGAAGACACTTTGGGTATCTGGTGAGAATGATACCAAAGGAACAGACTGAATACTTCCACATCCATGCAAGTCTGAGGAAAGACTGTAGGCTGCAGAAAAACAGTACTACCGGATCCTTCTACTTCGGGATAAGCCAGAAAGAAAATCTTCAAAGTACAGACAACTGTCCAAATAGACAGTGCCTACATTGAGTAAAAGACAAACCCGGCAGGTTTGCTTTACAGACCGGCAGGTCTGAAACAGGATACCAGGTCTGAGATTGACCGTCAGGTCTGAGGAGACGACCGCAGGTCTGAGACACTGAATCACTGCACCTCTGATCAGCCAATCAGATTCAAGGTAGTGAAATATGACCGTTGGCATATTTCACCTATAAAAGGAGGCAGTTGAAGAAGAGTAAATGTGGGACAAACAGTTACCAGAGTTACAAAAAGTGGGACACATAGCTGAGACAAAAAGCATTTACTACAAGTGATAACAGTGTCCTATTCTAGAAAGCCTAAGTGCTGAAAGTTAAAGTTTGTTCTACAATTTCGGTGTAAATTGTAAGAGTGTTATCGAGCAGGAAATAAGTCTCGATTGGATTGTATTTGTATTCCTTAGTGAATATCCTTCTCGCGGTTTTGAGAGGAAGGGGTGACGTAGGAGCTTTATCTCCGAACATCCATAAAATCTATTGTGTTATTTACTTTCTGCAGGCTTTGATATAAAACCGACTAATCTAACAATACCGCTCCAAACTTAATCTACATTAACTATACCGAATATCCAGGTTATCAAAACCGACCCTCCATTTCCAAACACTCATCATCCGAAACCGATTCCGCCTATCACACAAGCATACCGCTTCAACCTGAAAGCAAATCTCTTCCGCGCTTGAACCTAGTTCAAGGGTTTGTGACAGGTTGTGCAGTATTGAAACCCCGGTGTTAATCTCTAACAGGATTAACCACCACCCTACGAGTGAGAACCGCTTACCGGTCCAACCCCCGGTCCACCAGCGGCGACCTAGATTCTAACAAAACTCAACGTGGTAGTTATCGGTTTTAAATTTGGCCATAATATTCATTTTGATGTGGTATGTGCATGCAGCGTGATGTGCTTCTAGAAAAATAATGGATAAGGCATTGACAATACTTAGGTGTCTATTAGATACAAAGACGAGATCCAGGACTACTCCAATTGCCACTCTTAATTGTTGCATGAAATATGTCCAAGAGTTATTATTCTCCGAATCAACGATGCCAAAAATAACGGGATATAGTTATTCATTCGCATCCAATGCAATCGCAACCAATAGTTGACCTCCAATCTTGTGCTTAAGAAAACTAGCATCAACGCACAATACTGGATGACAATACCTGAAACCTCTAATTGAGCAGCCTAGGGACATGAACATATACATGAAGTGGCCATGCTCATCCGTCTGAATGTCAGTTATGGTACTTGGGTTATTTTTCGCCAACATGAACATGTATGATGGCAATTTTCCATAGGATTCCTCCACAGTTCCTCGCACCGCCATTAAGGCATTTTCCCTAGACCTCCAAGCCTTATTATAGGTCAGCTTAAACCCATAATTTGTTTGCATGTCTTCTATTATTTTCTTAGGCATGTGGTCATAGTGATGGTCCATGTACTTACGTTTGATGCACTCCGCAATTACCCATGATGGTGTTTGCCTCACATTCTCTTGCCTTGTCAAAATTGAGCATGCATGTTCATTTACTAATTTTCGAATCTCAACATCTCTTGGAATTTTCCTTTTACAGCACGCAATCTCCACTTGCAGTTCTCATAAACACATTTCACAAACCAAATATCTTTTGTTGACTTTTTGACTTTGAATTCAAAATGATTAGTCATCGTATATCTATGCACCCTCAATTGAAGTTCTTTTTTGTTCTAAAAAAACGTACCCACTTCCAATCCATTTTTAAGAGTTAATTGAACATGTGTTTCAACCTGGATTGGTTCAAATGAATCAAGCAACTCAATATGGCTGGATGTTTTCCTCATAGGGGAAGTGATGGCTGGCCGGGGTGCAAAAGGAGGGGTACTATCAACCAATTCACTCGGATGTAAACATGGGACTTGTTGTTCTTCAACTTATTCATGGTGTATGTCATTTTGACTTTGTAAGACATTCTGCTCAAATATAGGGAATTCAGGAACCTCCTCTCTTTGGATTTCATCAATTGGGTGTGAAGGTAGTGAAATCTCTACTAAAGAGACACACAGAGGAGTGCGAAACTCGTGTGGTAAAGTCGAAATTTCTTTTACATAGAACATCACATCTCTATCATATCGGATATCAGCATGAGGAGCAGTTTTCAAAACCAAAACAGTTAACAAATAAAGTGGGATCTGTAATTAATACAAATTGAAATGTTAGTGTAGTAAACAAATTGAAATGGCGTGGGCTTGGGCGTGGAGGTGGGGCGTGGTCTTGTGCGTGGGGCGTGGGGGTTGAGCGTGGGGTGAGTGCATGGGGCGTGGGGGAGTGGTCTTGTGCGTGGGGGTGGGCGTGGGGTGAGTGCGTGGGGCATGGAGTGGTGCGTGGTGCGTGGGTCGTGATGTGTGGTCGTTGTGTGTGGGTCGTGGTGCGTGGGTCGTTCAGTAAACATACCCATTTTGATAGCATTTCAAACGTATGTCACAACATTTCAAACGTACCAAACATATTGGGTGTTCAGCTAAATGGGAATGAAAGAAATGGGAAACATACCCATTTTGAAGGCGATGTTAAGGTCGGTCGAGTGTACACGGATGCTTTTAGGTCTCGTCGTCCTCTAGTGTCGTAGGGGGACAGTTGCAGGTGGGTGTCATGGTTGCTTGGGGGTCGGGGAGATGGGAGGGAGAGCGGGGGTTGGTTGGTGGGGGACCGGTTGGTGGGTGGATCGGGGGCCAGGAGAGAGGATGGAGACAAAAGTGAAAATGGGGAAACAAGAAAGAAAGGGAGGGAAAGAAAAAAAAGGTTAGTAAGGGTAAACGTGTCCAAATTTTTAAAAAAAGGTTAAAAATAAAAACTGAAATTAATAAGGACATTTTATAGGATGACCCTCTTTTTGGGAAATTTGACGAAATGACCCCAAAGATGGGGTTATTTGACCTAATGGTCGCCGATAATTTTAATTGCTTTCGTGGTCTTTTTTTTACGAAATTTCCCTTTTTGCGAAATGCTAAGGGACTTAGCGTTTCGCGAAGTGGATTAGGGTTTAGTATAAATACTCTAATTTTTCGATTTCCTTTCTCTCTCTTCTCTTGTTCTCTCTTTGACGGCGGCGGCTACAACGACGGAGGCGGCGAGACGGCGGTCCACTTCATACAGATACAGATTTATGTTCTTATTTATATGATCTTTATTTCAAACCCTAACCTAAATCGATTTATGTTTTTATTTACACGATCTTCATAAACTCTAACCTTAAACCTATTTTACATGTAGGTGAAGGATTCTAAGGATTTGAAGGTCGAAGAAGATGTTCATTTCAAACTTTAACCTAATTCGATTTATGTTCATATTTACATTATCTTCATTTCAAAACCTTCTATTTAACATGTTCTTATTTGGTTCATATATGCCGATGATGATATTTGTAGATAATCTCGGATTATATGGGTTCCGTTTCAGGGAAGATTCGCTAAGGACTTACTGTTTCGCTAAGGACTTACCGTTTCGCTAAGGACTTACCGTTTCGCTAAGTGTTTACCGTTTCGCTAAGTATTTCGCATTTCGTTAAGTGTCAAGATTTTTTGTTATTTATAGTTAATCATGAACTTCATTTGACAAGGTATCTACATCACTCATGGTTTTGAAGAAAAGTTGTGTTAGCAAAACAAACCTTCTCTTTTTACATTAATGAAAACATTTAGATTCTTCAAAAAAGACCTTTGAAGAAGCCGTCATTGAGCTCCATGTAAGAGAAGATGGTTTCACATTTATTTCGTTAGTAATTAAGCTAATGAATTGAATTTTGAAACCATTTTCTCTTACCTGGAGCTCGTTGACGACTTCTTCAAAGGCCTTTTCTGAAGAATCTAAATGTTACCATGTAAAATTATAAGATTTATTTTGCTAACACAACTTCTCTTCAAAACTATGACTTTGTTGTTGATACATTGTCAAACGAGATAGATTACCTATGAAACCAATAAAAAATTTGTACTTACCGTTTCACTAAGTACTTACCGTTTCGCTAAGTACTTCGAGCTATAGGTAAGAGAAGATTGTTTGAATTCGATTTCGTTCGTTATTAACCAAAATATGCTTAATGACTAACGAAATCGAATTCAAATCATCTTCTCTTACCTGGAGCTCAATCAAATGCTTGAAGCATGACTTCGCGACTCGCTAAGTACCTCGCGATTCGCTAAGTACTTCGCGACTCGCTAAGTACTTAGCGAGTTGTTAAGGACTCACCGTCTCACTAAGGAAGACAAAGAGGTGTGCGTACGCACACGCTCTATACCTTATATTTAAAAAAAATCATTTCAGCATTTGAACATTTTATTTCTTCTATCCTGTGCGACTCGTCTCTCTAACCTCTCTTCACTGAACTGCTACATGCCAAGGCCGATCATTTCTGCCTGTCTTCTCGGTTCTTTCTTCTCGTCCGTCATTATTAAATAGGTTTGATTATTAAACAGGTTTTTTGTTTATGAGTTTTGGTTTTTGCATGTAAAGTTTTAGGGTTTTGCATGTTAAGTTTTAGGGGTTTTGTTTGTCTGTTTCTGGTTTATTGTTTATGAGTTTATGGTTTTTGCTCGTCTTATGTTCAGTTTAATGTTCTCAATGGTTTCGCTATTAGGGTTTCACTAAGTATCATATCCCATATTAGGGTTTCGCTAAGTACCTTGTGATTCGTTAAGTACCTCGCCATTCGCTAAGTACCTCGCGATTCGCTAAGTACCTCGCGATTCTCTAGGTAACTCGTGATTCGCTAAGTACCTCATGATTCGCTAAGTACCTAGCGATTCGCTAAGTACTTATGGTTTGTGATGGTTTATGTATTTGTTCTTACATTTTTTATGTTGTTCCTTTTGTAGATGACAGAAACCATAGTTACTGAGTTTCCTGGTCGGATTTCTTGGAAAAGTGTCCTCTGCCTGAAGAAAATTGTTAAGAAGTTCGAGGAAATGGATCTTTTGGAGAGGGTTTACAATACTCAGTTCAGATCATTATTCACAGCCCCAGTCTTGCAGTTCTCAGGAACAATAGTACATCATATGTTGATGAGGAGGGTAAGCTCAAACTCCAAGGAGATAACTTTCATGATGAATGGACATGAACTTATATTTGGTATGAAAGAGTATGCGTTGGTTACAGGCCTAAACTTCGGAAGTTTTCATGAGTTGAACGAAGAAGAATTCCGAGGTTGTCCACCTCTCTCGGTGAAATATTTGAAAGGGAAAAATAGTGTGCGAATGAACGAGTTGGAGAATGCTTTTTTGAAATGCAAAGACAAGGAAGATGCATTCAAGATGGGGCTGGTATGCCTGATTTGCTAGTACCTATTTACATTTGACCCAAGGAGGGTGGTATTTCCAAAAATACTCCACATGGTGGAAGATGAGGAAACTTTCCTCCTTCACCTTTAGAGCCACCCTCAAGGGTTTAAACAAGAACATGAAACATCTCAGTCTCTCATATTATGAGAAGAAGAAAACTATTGATGATCCTTATGCTCCTTTTGCATATAACATTTATGGATTTGCACTGGCACTTCAAGTGTGGACGTATGAGGTCATCCAAAACTTTGTCTCTAAATTCGCCAAAAAGAATCAGCTTAATGACCCTCTACGCCCAAGGTTGTTACTCTATCATTCCACCAGGAAAAACACCTTGATCAAGATAAAGTCTACCCTTGAGACCACGGATGTGACTGAGATGGAAGAGTCCTCCATGGAGAAGAGGTTATACAGT
Organism: Impatiens glandulifera; assembly: GCF_907164915.1. Classification (NCBI taxonomy): domain Eukaryota; kingdom Viridiplantae; phylum Streptophyta; class Magnoliopsida; order Ericales; family Balsaminaceae; genus Impatiens; species Impatiens glandulifera. The sequence continues at coordinate 25,995,516 of NC_061864.1, forward strand.
GGTGAGGAATTTGAACAAATGGACGAGACAACTGATGATTTTTTTGAGGGATTTACTGAAGGGAAGTTAATCAAAGAGGATTTTGATGAAGATGAAAGTGAACATGAAGAATGTACTCCCAAACCTACCCCCAGGAAGAGAAAGGTTGAAGCTACTCTCAAAGAAGCAATCAACTTGAAGAGGAAGCTTGCTTATGAATCGAGTCCGGCCCACATTCCTAGTCCCCCCACCGTGACGTCAAGTCCTCGGGCTCCAACACCTTTTGTTGGATGTAAATGTGATGAGCTGAAGGAGGAGCTGAAAGAGCTGAAAATAGAGTTGAAGGAGGAGCTGAAAACAAAGCTCATCAAAGAGCTGAAAATCACAATCAAAGAAACTCAACAAACTCACCATGATTCTCTGAAGAAGATGGTTTTTAGTATGTCCGAACAGTTGTTAGCTAAATCCAACAAAAGGATGGCCATATTATTAACCAAATTAGATGATATGGAGGAGAAGATGAAAAAAAGAAAAGCAAGGTGGACAAGAAGAAGGAGAAGACTGAGGTAAGATATTGAATTTTGCACTTTACGTTTCGCTAAGGACATATCTAACCAGTACCTATTTTGCAGGTGAAGGATTCTAAGGATGTGAAGGACGAAGAAGAGGAGAAGAGCAAGGTTGACCAGAATGAGGAGAAGACTGAGGTAATATAATGAATTTTGAACTTAACGTTTCGCTAAGGACATATTTGACCAGTACCTATTTTGCAGGTGAAGGATTCTAAGGATGTGAAGGTCGAAGAAATCGAAGAGGAGAAGATCAAGGTTGACCAGAAGGAGGAGAAGACTGAGGTAATATATTGAATTTTGAACTTAACGTTTCTCTAAGTACCTCGCGATTCGCTAGCTGCCTCGCGATTCGCTAACTACCTTGCGATTCGTTAAGTACCCCGCGATTCGCTAAGTACATATCTGACCAGAATGTTGCTATTTTGTAGAAGATGATGGCGATGCAGGTGGCTGATGTGGCTGTGGAGGATGATGAGAAGATGGATGATGTGAAGGTGGATGATGTGAAGGATGCTGTGAAGATGGATAGTGTGGATGATCTGAAAGTGAAGGTGAAGGATCTGAAAGTGAAGGTGAAGGATGAGGAGAGTAAGAAGAAGAAGGTTGAAGATGACAATGATGATTTCAAGTTATACAATACTCCTCCTAAAGAAAATTTTGGGAGGAGAGTGGGGAAGTCGAAAAAGATGACTCGTACATCAACCCTTCTTTGTCAAAACTGCCAAAGACAAATGATCCAATGAAAGTCAATCCCCTTCAAAAATTTGAAGATGAGCTGCTGGATAAAGTAAAAGAGTGGTTGGATGATCCAAAAACCAATGATGTAAAAAAGGATGTAAAGACTTGCGAAGTAGGGAAGGATATGTTTGTTAGAGTTCTAACAAGGTTGACATGGCTTGAAGACACTGTAAGTCATGCAATTCATTATTCATTATTAATGTCTTCGCGAGATATTTAGCGAATCGCTATGTACTTAGCAGTTCACTATGTACTTAGCGATTCGCGAGGTACTTAGCGATTCGCGAAGTACGGTTCAATGTTGTTTGATATATACTTAATGTATTCCTATTGTGTAGGAAATCGATGCATTCTGCCACCTATTGCGAAAAAGGATTGCAGAATATCCCAAGACATATAAAAATTCTAAAGTCGCAATAAGGGATTATGTATTGGCAGATAGAATAAGGCGAGAGCACAAGACTTTTAGTAAAGATCGTGCAAATTATCCAGTCAAAGAATTTAAAGATTATTACATGGGTTTAAAGCATAGATATATGCCTGAATGGTCAACAATCGACGATATATACGTGCCCGTGAACATAAGCCAAAAGCATTGGATTTTGTGTGTAGCACGTCTTCAAAAGAATCGCATTGACGTGTATGACTGCGATGCTTATATTTATAAGAATCTGGATCCTTATTTGAAACCGTTGTGTGAGATGATTCCACATGTATTTGCAAAGACAATCACTACAGGTGAGATGAAAAGGTATCCTCACTTCAACTTTCAATCCCCCATCCAACCCATAACATACAAACGGTTTCCACACCCGAAAGTCAAAACCGCAGCAGCTAAGGTAGGGGAAGTCCCAAGAGCAACCGAGAGTGGGGACTGTGGTGTATTCACGCTCATGTATATAGAATACTTGACTGCTAACCAAGGCGTGCAGAATGTGACCTCAGAAAACATGGAGTTTTGGAGGCAGAAGATGGCGGTCAGGTTATTCCATCAAATTATTGAACCTTAGTATTGTAAATTGGATAAATTATTTGATTTGATGTAATGTAAATGTAAATTATCGAACCTTTGTTTTGGAGACAACTTGAAGTAATGAAAATGTATTGTTAAAATATTTGAAGTTGAATTGTAAAATGTATATTCATATATTGAATTTTGCACTTTAGACTTGAAGATAACCTTCAATGTAAAAACAAGTGTAACTTTAACTTCCAGTTTCTCTAAGTACCTAGCGTTTCGCTAAGTGCTTACCGTTTCGCTAAGTGCTTACCGTTTCGCTAAGTGTTTAACGTTTCGCTAAGTGTTTCACAAACCACATGAATTAACAACATATACTACAACTTATCCTAAACTACCTGAATTAACAACATATACTACAACTTATATCTGACCAGTACCACCATAATTCAATTCAATTAACAACATATATTACAATTTATCACCATAATAATCTTTTAAGCTAAAGGTTCATATTGTTGAGATGATGACTCATGTTGCTTAGATGATGATGCTCTTGTAGTAGATGGTGTAGACATCACTGCTTTGCATGTTTCCCTATTATGTCCTAGTCCAGCACATGAGTTGCATCGTCTCGGGACCTTACGGACCTCACCTTGGGATGACCTACGCTTTGTTTGTGGTCGGCCTTTCTTAACCTTGATATTTGGTTTAAGACACGAGTGTTGCTTCATATGTTCGGGAACATCCCAATTTTCTTCATCACCAGGAGGATAACATGTCTCCGCATATGCATTTATCCAACATTTATTTGTGTAATACCTGTGTGCATGGAAAATATAATGATTTATCAATTGGTTAAACAGATTGAACATGTGAGCTGAATAATACCTTGAACAGAAGTCATAAGAAACCGAATTCCGGCTACGGGCAGCAGCCATTGCATGCGTACAAGGAAGACCCGAAACTTCAAATACTCTACAAGTGCAGTTCATGTCTTTCAAATTGACTTTAAAATGGGACTAATTGTCATGCACATAAAACTCGAATCGGTTAAGCGATTGGACTGTATAGAATTTGGCCTTCTCGAATCCCTCACGTAATAACTTTTCATAATTTGGAGATAAAACTTTTTCGTGGTTGGATGCTTTTTCTCTTCTATCGTTAAACTAATGTTGTATTATGAATCTTAAATACTCAGCCATTTCTGAAATGAGATACTTTCTAGCTTCCCTACTTTAACTATTAAAACTCTTAGCGTAATTGGTTGTGAGTTTATTGTATCGCTTACCAGGAAAAAATGCTCTACTCCATCTTTGGAACCCAATTTCTTCCAAATAGGCAGCAATCCTATGATCTTTAACCTTGATCTTGTCAAAAAACCGATTAAATTCGTAGATAATGTACGCTTTAGAAGCCGAATCAAACTCCGCATGACATTTATCACTTTTGAATTTGGCCATAATATTCATCTTTATGTGATATGTGCACGCATCGTGGTCTGTTTTTGAAAAAACAGCACACGAGACATTGGCGATGCTTGGGTGTCTATCGGATACGAAGACGAGATCATCAACTAATCCAATTGCGTCTCTCAGTTTTTGCATAAAATAAGTCCAGGAGTTATTATTCTCTGAATCAACAACGCCGAATGGGACAGGATATAGTTGCTCATTCGCATCCAATGCAATAGCCACCAATAGTTGACCACTCACCTTGTGCTTAAGAAAACTAGCATCAACGCACAATACAGGACGAAAAAAGGCTTTGAAACCCTTAATTGAGAGGCCTAGGGACATGAACATATACTTGAAGTGGTCGAGCTCGTCTGTCTGGATGTTAGTTATGGTACTAGGATTATACTTCTCCAACATGTAAAGGTATGATGGCAATATTCCATAGGATTCCTCTATCGTTCCTCGCACCGCTATTAAAGCATTTTCACTTGCCCTCCATTCCTTATTATAAGTCAAAAATATCCCATAAGTTGTCTGCATGTCTTCAATTATTTTCTTAGGCAAGTGGTTATGGTGATGGTCCATGTACTTGCTCTTCACGCACTGCCCAATAACCCATGCTGGTGTTTACATTTTTTTCTTTGGCCTCGAAAAAAATGAGCATGAGTGTTGTTGCTCGAATTTCTGGATCTCAAACATCTCAGAAAACTTACATTTCACAGCACGCAAGCTCCACTTGCATGTCTCATCCAAACATTTCACACACCAAAGATGTTTTCTTGACTTCTCCACTTTGAATTCAAAATGATTGGTTATCGCATATTTATATAGACTAAGTTGAAGTTCTTTTTTATTTTCAAACAACGCACCGACTTCCAATACGGTTTCACTAGTTAATGCCATCGCAAATGAGGGGTCTGGCGGTGATGTGTCTATCGGGTCTGTCGTTGGTGTACCCATTGATGATCTTCTTGCACTAGATGGTGAACCCATTGATGCTCTTCTTGCACTAGTTGGTGTACTCATTGATGATCTTCTTGCACTAGTTGGTATAGGTATTGATGTCTTTGCATTAATATTAACATGCAAGTCCTGAGTAAGTGGGATGTGAGGCAAAGAGTTTTCTCCGGCTTCATTTTGACTTTCAATAAGGAATTTCGAGGGTACAACTTGTGGTATAATTTTTTGAGTAAGTTGTGGTGGTAGTATACTTTCTTGAGTTGGGTATGTAAGTAGTTGTATCTTTTCTTTAGTAAATGCTGACTTATCTACTACATAGACACACAATGGTGACACGGTTCGACCCAAAATCAAGCGTGATAAATATGTGTTCAAATCCCCGTCTTCATCAATAAAAACAAGTTTTGGATTTCTGATATTCGGAATATCATACTTGACTTGCAACACTAAATCATATATAGATTTATGCACGTTAAGTCTAGCATAGAGTTTATCAACTAATTCAGCATAACGAGTACTTTGTGGTAAATCAAATGTTTTGATTGAAGAGGCATCAAAATACAATATTCCATTAGCATCAAATTTCCACTCTCCATTATAGAAAACGAAAACTTCGGCTGTAATAAAAAACATGATTTAGAAACGGGAAATGGATAATTAATACTATGAAATGGAAGTCCTTCGCGAAACAGGAAGTCCTTCACAAAACGGGAAATACTTCGCGAAACGGGAAAGCCTTCGCGAAACGGGAAGTAAACCTTAAACAACAGTGATTCGAAGATGCATAAACCAAACATCTCATCAATAAACTTGAAGTATCATCGGATAAACTTACCAAGTGGAACAATGCCCGTGCTCGTCGTGGAGCTCATTGTCGTGGATTTCGCCATCGCCGTCGATCGTCGTCGCAGCAGCAAGAGAAGGAGGAGAAGAGCGGGAAGAGAGAGAAGGAGAAGAAATGAAATGAAATGAAAAAAAAAGACGAAGTTATATTAAATAGTAAGGATAATCTGGATATTTCCATTTCGCGAAACGCTAAGTCCCTTAGCGTTTCACGAAAAATGCAATTTCGTAAAAAAAAAAAAAGACCACGAAAGCAATTAAAATTAACAGCGACCACCATGTCAAATACCCCAATCTTCGGGGTCATTTCGTCAAATTTCCCCTCTTTTTATTTCAAAATTTAAGTATAGTTCCATAAAATCAGATACAAATTCGAAATTTAGTTAATTATTTTTTTTAAATAGCTACAAACAAAAATAGATTAAAAAAAATGATTAGACTAAATAGTAAAGAAATAATAACAATAATAATAATCTAACGGGCCGAAATTTAAAATAAGCCCTAGAGATAAATATATATATATAGAAGCCCTACTACATATAGTTCATTCATCTCTGTACCGCCGCAGCCTGCAATTCACGAAGAAGAAGAAGACCTACTACATATTTATATCTTCATTCACTTCAGTACTCGCATACCCTGAATTCAGTTCACGACGGAGAAGAAATAGTTTCCCTGATCTGATTGAGATTCGCAGTTGTTGAGGAGGGCACGCTTTAGTTTTCATTGTTAACATAGCAACAATGGCAGAACCTCACACGAACAATCTTGTGGACGAAATAAACAAGAAGAAGAAACGTAAGAGAAGTGGGAAAAAGAAGAATCTTGCTATCTCTGAAGAGGAGACAGAGCCAGAGACTGAAAATTGCGTCGGTATAGAGGAGGAACTGGGTGAAGGGATTGAGTCTGATGGAAACAGGACAGAGGAGAGTGCATTGAAGAAGAGAAAAGGGAAGGAAGAGAAGAAAAAGTCTAAGAAATCTAAGAGAGAGGAGTCTATAAAGGATGATGATGATGGAGAAGAGATTAAAGAAGAAGAAGAAGATGTGGAGGTGGAAAATAAGGAAGAACCGAAAAAGGAGAAGATTGGAAAGACGAATAGTGGGTCTGGGATCATGACTACAGAGGCTTTTGAGTCATTGCCACTATCTGAACCAACTTTGAAGTCTATCAAGGAAATGGGGTTCAAATATTTAACTGAGGTACTTGAACCATACTAGATTTCATGTTTTATTCATTGAATCAAAGAATAGTATACATGTTTCTTACTGGGTTCTTTGTATTTGAATTGCAGATCCAAGAAAAATCAATTCCACCTCTTTTGCTAGGCAAGGATGTTCTTGGAGCTGCAAGGACAGGTTCTGGAAAAACACTAGCTTTCCTCATTCCAGCAATTGAGCTATTGAGTAATATTCGTTTTAACCCTCGCAATGGGACTGGGGTAGTCATTATTTCTCCAACCAGGGAGCTTGCTATACAGGTGGGCATCATCTTTCTATCCCTTATTTCTTTTTTTATTGGTTCTTTTTTGAATTTTTTGTGTTATTGTCTCATTTGTTTCTCCAGTTTGTGTATGAGTCTGCTAGATTCAAATGAAAGGCATTATTTACAATTTGTATGACTCTTCCTGATGAAATGAAATTTTACGCCAACATCCATAGTTTATAAGTAAGATGGTACCTTGAGTTCTACCAACCATGTTGGAAATTGATTTTCAACTACATAACTTAATGTTTGACCATTGGAGATAAGAATTTGTAAGCACCCTTAGTTGGATGATCTCATTTTATGTAATGAGATATGTCCAATAATAGGTCATAATGGATTAATGTATAGTTCTCTTGTGTTTGGGGGAAGGTCTTACTATCATATATGTGCTTCCTATCTTAAATATATTACCCATGTATGATGTTGATTAAAAACAAAATTCTTACTGCGATTTGCAAGCATGGTTAAATCAAACCAGCAACCTATGTACTAATTTTAACTCTTAATCTGGCAGACCCATGCAGTGGCAAAGGATCTTTTGAAGTATCACTCTCAAACCCTGGGTTTAGTTATAGGTGGTGCAAATCGCAGATTTGAAGCAGACCGCCTTGCGAAAGGAGTTAATATATTGGTTGCTACCCCTGGTAGACTTCTTGACCACCTACAAAATACAAAAGGTTTCATCTACAAAAACTTGAAGGTAAATATGCAAATACTAACTTGTGGTTGTTCTTTTAAACTTTTTGATTGGTCAATTTTCTTTTCTGACATGACATTCACAGACCCTTGTAATGTGTAGATCATAACTCCTTTGAGATCAGTTTTTTTTAAAGTAATATTCATCTATTCCCTTGTCTTTCTTGATCAACCATGATTTTTTAAATGTTTAAACACCAATATTGTCTTGAAACTCACATTTACTTTTGTATGTGAATATCCTGTGTTTATGCCCTTCTTTGATTCTTGATGTGCAGTGCTTCATTATTGACGAAGCTGATAGGATTTTGGAAGCCAATTTTGAGGAAGAAATGAAGCAAATCCTTAATATTCTACCGAAGGTAAACTACAAGATTAGTATTTTTTTAGTTCTCCTTTAATTCCCCCCCAAAAAAGATTAGTATTTTTATTGTACCAACTGATGGGAAGCCAACTCTCATATGAATAGATGTCTTTGATAAAAAACATTGTTTTCAAAATACTACATTCATAATAATTTGATAAGGGAAATATAAATCTTAAAGTAATTTTCAAGTTGTGTTATTAATTAATGAGCCATTTGCCATTACATGGAAACTGATATATGTCCACGACCCATTTATGTTGTGCTTGTTTGATCTAAGTTTTTTTTCCCAAAATAAACTGTTTTTAAAAATAGAAAATCAGTGTTTGATGAAAAAATTAATTATTTGGGTGAAATGTGTAAAATATCCTTAGTATTTAACATTTTAAATATTATAAAGAATAAAGTAAGGTTATTTTGGTATTTTAATAGATAGTTTGTTGGAAGAAGTGATTGTTGAAAGGATGGATTGGTGGGTTAATTGGTTTAAATCCAATTAATCATTATGTAGAATAAAGTCCCCAGTATAATATAATTGGACTATTGAAGCTTGCATAATATTCTTAAAGTTTTTGTATTCATTCCTCTCATAGTTTCTGAACGATTTCATTTGTCTTATCTTCAGTCAAGGCAAACCATGCTCTTCTCTGCAACTCAGACAAAGAAGGTAAGTAACTAGGTTCCTATTTGAACTAAGGATACTCACATGTAGATTTCAACAAAGAAAATGTTTGAATCTTTAAATAATAGAAATACAATATTTGCAGGTTGAGGATCTTGTCCGTCTATCATTTCAGACAACTCCGGTCTTAATAGATGTGGATAGTAGCCGCAGGAAGGTAAAAGACTAGGATAATAACTATTATATTTTACTTTTTGCCTCAGCTCCCCAATCATAACATTAGAAAATATTTTACCATTTAGGTCACGAATGAAGGATTGCAGCAAGGCTATTGTATTGTGCCGAGTGCAAAAAGATTTGTACTTTTATATTCCTTCTTGAAGAGGAATCTCAACAAGAAAGTGATGGTTTTCTTTTCCTCCTGCAACTCTGTCAAGTTCCATTCTGAACTCCTCCAATATGTGAATGTGGAATGCTCTGACATACATGGGAAGCAAAAGCAGCAGAAACGAACTACCACATTTTTTGATTTCTGCAAAGCTGAGAAGGGAATCTTACTATGTACAGATGTTGCTGCTCGTGGTCTCGATATTCCTGCTGTTGTATGTCTCTTTATTCTTTTGTTAAATTGCTTAATTGATGTATTGCTTCAGCTTAAAAGTATAATAATATTTGATGCCATTTTTGCTTGTAGGACTGGATTATTCAGTATGATCCTCCAGATGAACCAAAGGTTCTTTCTTGTGCCCTTTCTTTTGATGAAAGACATTATTGTTTGCTTACGTGTATATATGTCTCATCTTTGATGTATTGCTAATAATACACTTTTTTCTTTTATTCTCTTTTCAGGAGTATATTCATAGAGTTGGTCGTACAGCTCGTGGAGAAGGAGCAAAAGGAAGTGCTTTGCTTTTCCTAATCCCTGAAGAAATGAAGTTCTTGCACTACCTTAAGGCATGTATTTATTGCTCTCTATGCTTAGTTCTTGCACTACCTTAAGGTTTATTTTCTACAAAACATATTAGAATAAGTGCAAATTTTCTATATAATTTGTTAAGAACGTTCAAATCCTACGAGCATAGTAGAAATGACTCATTTTCCCCACCTTTTTTTTAATTGTGTTATTAATTCTCCATGTAAGCGGTTAATCTGGCATTTGATAATTTTTCTAAAAAGGTTGGTTTTTGAAAAAATGTTTATAGCTGTTTCAAGTCATTATAGCTACGCAGTTTGATCAGGTGGAACAAGCAAACAAAATTTGAACTTCATATGTTTGAGTTATTTGAAAGCAGAATGGTCCATTTTGGCCTTCCTGTCAATTTTGATTGATTAGTTGAGCTTAGTTCTTTTCAAATTATGTATATAGGTTAAGAAAGCATCTTCAAAGATATCCACTATACATATGAAAAGGAAAATAACTTTGCTCTTATTTATTATTATTTTTCTGATGTGGAATAATAAGATTTTGATTTCGCTTATCTTAATCACAGGAACACAAGGTTCCAGTGAAGGAGTTTGAATATGATGATAAAAAGATGGCAAATGTTCAATCACTCTTGGTATGTGCTCTTTTTATTTTATGCTAACTGAAGCTATACTCTTATTGATTTTTTTTTTTTTTGTATGGGGGAAAAGAGGATGATTTGTTACTGGTGGTTAATGTTTATTCATTGTTTTTACTGGGTGCAGGAAAAATTGGTGATGAACAATTATTATCTGAATAAATCAGCTAAGGATGCATACAGAACTTATATTTTAGCTTACAATTCACATTCCATGAAGGATGTCTTTAATGTCCATCGTCTTGATTTAAAGGTATATAGTTTATCTATCCCATAGAGTATACTAGGCCCTGTTTGATGAATGGTTATTTGGAAATAAATGTTATCCCATAATGAATCGCTTCATCAACTAAAATAATTCAAGGCCATTATTTTTATCAAACAAGGTTTTTTCTAGCTCTAGGTCACTATTAAGACATGACAATTGATTGACTATGAAATAATATGTTGACAGGCTGTAGCTGCATCATTCTGTTTTGATAATCCTCCAAAAGTAAATATAAACATTGATAGCAGCGCATCCAAGTTCAGGAAAACATCACGAAAAGGTGAAGGAAGCCGGAATGGTTTCAGCGAGAATAATCCTTATGGAAGACAGAAAAGCGAAGACGATACACGACAATTCGTTAGGTATTAATTAAACATGATAAATTGCAAAATGTACGATTCTTCTGCGGTTGGAGATTCTTGTTAGTTATTTCTCATATTGATTGAATTATTTGGGATTAATAGCTCAATTTTGTTAGCATAGTGTGGAGAATTCACTTAAAAAACAAAAGTTTCAGGGTTGAGGCAATGTGATCTAAATGTGTTCTGTTGAATGACTTATAATATAAGTGTTGTAATGAAGCTAAAGATTTTTCATGTTGATCATTGTTTAGAAAATTTATATTTCTGATAAAATATTATACCAAATGGAATAAAGATTGAACAGAGATTCTGATAAAATACTAGTTTTTTACATACCCAAGTAATAAGGTACTAAAATTTGAAGTTTAGAACCTTGCCCAAAGGCTGATATGTTATCATATGATGAACCCTATCATTATTATCATTATCTTCATTGTTGATGATGTTTTTGTTGCTGCTTGAACTGGCAAATGTTTCCTCCTTTAGGGCAGCTAGGGCAGCCCTTCTGTTTGCCCTTTTCTCTCTTCTCTTTGTTATGCCTTCTTCTATTTCCGCCTTGGCCTTTTCAGCTGCCTCTGCCCTACTTGTTGCCTGCTCTGCTCGATTTCTCAACTCCCATATTTTGCTATTTGCACTTTCCAGCTCTCTCCTCAGATTCACTTCTCCGGTTATGAATGATTCATTCTCGACAGTTATTTCTTCTGATTTGACCTTTTCTTGTATCTGGATTTGGTTATCTTTCTTGGCCAGTTCTAGTTCCAATGCTAGCTGTTGGACGGTTAAAAAGAGTTCTGTTTTCTCAATCTTGGCTCTTTCTTCAGATGCCTCGGCAGCTTCTATTCTCGCTTTCCCTTTGTGAAGCTCTGATTTTAGCATGGTTATCTCGATCTGGGATATTGTTTCCCTCCTCTCGATTTCTTTGTTTTCTGCTTTAATTTCCTCTGCTTCTTGTACCACAGTTTGGAGTTTGATCTTCAACTGGCTAATTTCGGATTCTAGTTGCTCCATGTTGGTTTCTTTTGTTTCCAGGACTGATTTAAGTATGTTTAGTTCGGAAACAGTGTTGTAATATAATTCGTCGCTTGAGATCTTGAGCGAATTAACTCGTTCTGTCTCGGCCTGGAGGTTATCGATGATTGAGTTCTTCTTGAGCAATTCATGTTCCAAATTTGGGAGGATTTCGAGTTTGTTTCTCGCGTTCTTCAGCTCTTCCATTGCTAACCCTAGTTCAGCCTCCTTTTCCGATAGAAGACTATGTATTTGGCTTTCGGTTGTCTGAGCAGACAATTTTAGATCCGTATAAGCTTCCTTTAACTCGATGAACATTTCCATTTCTCTTTGCGATTTAGTTTTCATCATTTCCATTTCCCTTAGAGCGTCAATCTTGGCTTCTTTAACTATGGCCAGCTCCGTTTCCAAATCCAGTATGTGTATTTTACTTGATTTCAACTCAGTCAATGCATTTGAGAGCTGATACTGGTTCTTTGTAGCCATTTCCTTCAGTTTGGATTCCAGTTCTTCTATCTTTCTCTGGCTTTCTTTGGATTCTATAGCGTATACATGGTTCTCGAGCTCAGATTTCTTAGGGACTGAGGAAAGTTTGTTGGTTACCCTTTCAGACTCGCCTTTCACCTCAAATTGTGCCTCCTTTAACAAGCTTTCATGCACCTTTTCCTCCTCCATGTCCTGTTTAAGCACACAGTAGAAAATAATTGGATCATGATCTAATTTTGTTTCTAATAATGTTAATAAAACAATCATTTAACTGTTCGTGATGAAAATATTTGACGAAATATTCGAATCGATGTGCACAATATCACTTGCACTTGGAGAAGAGTATCGATCACATAACAAAAAAAACATGGTAACATGTCAAAGCCTTAGTATCTTTTACGGTATAAAGTTATCTGCCTGAGTTGAACATAGAAAGTTACCTGAAAATTGGACTTTTGAATGTATTTACCATAAAAATGATGAAATGGAGGTAGTAGGAGTAGAAAATAAAGATTGGCTTGGCTGGCTGTATGCATAGGAATTACAAGAAAAGCCTTGTTTATTGGGATTCTTTGTTTTGTTTTTTTGCTTTGTGACAGATGAATTGTTCGATGATTCTCTTGCTAATATTCAACTGAACAAATAATGTTTACCCAAATAATACCGACTGAGCTATGTCGGAATTTGCTGTTTTGTTTTTTCACTGTTGCGCTTGTTATGTTTGTATTTTATTGTCGATTTACTTGGTTCATTTTTGTGGTTGTTTATGTTTTTTTTTTCTTTTATAAATAAAATTGTCTTGTTCGAAAGAAAAACAATTGTAAATTTGTAATTATTTTTTATATGAGCTGGAAATTGTTTTTGTCCCCCATGTGACAAGGAAACATTCTTCAGATTCATTCTACATTTCAACACTTAATTAATGCTCTTTAAAATTATCTCTTCTTTTTTTTCTTTTTTGTCATTTGGTGAGAAAAAAAGAAATATGAAATAGCCCCTCAAGCTTGTAGTCTCCGATCAAATAACCCCTCAAACTCCTAAGGTAAATATCTGACCCTCGACGGTTCCTCTAACATTGGAGAGTGATCCCCTTTGGTAGGTTAGAGGATGTATCTTATGTTGGTGTTGGTCTCTCAAGTAATTTTACTTATTTAGTTCAATGTTAAATTCTTGTTCGGATTGAGATTATTATAATAACTTAGAGGGGAAAATGAATAATGATTGATGATGATTTTGAGGAGATAATAATATTTTTGGTAAAATTACTTAAAAGGTATTAATATATAATAATAAAATAATAAATAATAATTTAAAATAGAAGGTATTTTAATATTTTAAATAATGAATGAAGTGATGTAATTGATGAGAAAGTGAGCGAAAAAATGTTTAAGTGAGTTGGGTTATTTAAATAACCCCAACCGATCAAGGTCTTAGAACTAATTTTCATCATTTGTATTTATTCTTTAGTAGTAGTTCTGATTACTACATAGTTCAGTTTTGTTATCATATTCATATTTGATTTTTTTTTTTTTAAAACATATTAAATTAGTCTAAGATACTGAATTTCAGATTTGATTTTACTAAAAATGTTTTAATTGGAACTATTGTTAGCTTCTCGAATTTCTTGTCTACTCACCTTTCAAATAATGTTTCTCATTATACTCAAGGCCTTCCATTCTTATTCTTAAAATACTCACATTTTTCTATATAAATCAATAATTAATCTATTAATTACACATCTTTCAAATTAAATTCAATAATTACTTTATTTTATAAATATAAATATATATAATTAAAATTAATAATACATATATTAAATAAAATATTAAAATAGCACATATATTATTTAAATATTAAAATAACATATATATTTTATTTTTATTTAATTTTATAAATATAATATATATAATTAAAAAATAAAAATGAAATCATTTAAACAAATATTATAAACTAAAATAAAAGTATCCTCCATAAAAGCTTTTCATCATTATTATATCATTATTATTCGTTAAAATAAAATACATTATATCAACTTTTAATATTATATATTAAAATAAAATATATTATATTATATCAATATTATAATAACATATATTATATAAATATTAAAATAACATATATATTTTAATTTTACTTAATTGTATAAATATAATATATATAATTAAAATTAAACTTTCTAAATTAAATAATTCAAATAAATATTATAAAATAAAATAAAATATTATCATTAACATAAACTTTTAATATTATATATTAAAAAATAAAATAAAATATATTATATTATATAAATATTAATATATTACATATATATTACATAAATATTAAAATAACACATATATTTATACAAAAGTATAAAATATTATAAATATTTTAAGATTTATGTAATTTTTTATTTTAAGATTTTTTTAATAGACATCTTATAAATATTTTAAGATTTATGTAATTTATTTTAAGGTTTAGTTTATTTAAGATTTATATTATGTATTTTATTTTAGTTTATAATATTTATTTAAAATATTTAATTTATTATGTTTAGTTTTAATTATATATATATATATATATATTATAAAATTAAGTAAAAATAAAATATGTGTTATTTTAATATTTATATAATATAATATATAATATTAAAGGTTTATGTAATGTATTTTATTTTAGTGTATAATATTTTATTTTAGTTTATAATATTTATTTAAATTATTTAATTTATAATGTTTAATTTAATTATATATATTATATTTATAAAATTAAGTAATAATAATAATATATATATATATATGTTATTTTAATATTAAAGTAATATATTTTATTTTAATATTTATAATATTTATGTAATATATTTTATTTTTATATTTATATAATATAATATATTTTATTTAATATATTTACTATTAATTTTAATTATATATATTTATATTTATATTTATAAAATAAATTAATTAATGAATTTATTATAAAAAATATGTAATTCATATATTAATTAATTAAGTGGAAAGAGAAATGAATATTTTGAGAATAAAAATAAAAATATTAATATAATATAAAAAATATTTAAAAGATGGATAAAAAGGAATAGTCCAACTTTCCAATATTTAACATATAAATGTATATTGTTACCTAATAAAATAAAGTAAAAATAAAAAAGGTTAAATGTCTTTTTTGATTTTATTGAAGCAAAGCTAATTTCATATTTAATTAGTTAAGCTGTCTTTTTCATATCAATAACTTATAGTTTGTATATGTAAATTTTTTCTTCTTCTGAATTTTAATCAATTCTTTTTACTAATTTAACTTTTTTTTAGGAGGTGGGTAGACTTTTAAAAATCTTGTTTTTATTGAATTTGGATGAGTTTAATTCTTTATATATTTTTTGTTTATTTTAGTTGAGGAATGTTATTAATAATAGTTTGTATTTATTGTATTGATAATATCAATTTAAAAATTCTTAAAATAATTTGAATTAGGTTAATAAAAAGTTAATTTTAAAAGAAAATTAATTTTTAATTTAATTGAAGAAAGATATGGGTGAAATTCAAATGGATCCGAACTGTCCATCCATAATACTACCAATTTCGAACCAAATAATATATCACTAACAATAGTGTGATATACAATAACCTTTGTAATAAAATCCAATACATATTCTTTTCAATTAACCAAAACAATTGCAATTTAAAGTTAGCCATCAAAATCTTTTATTAAAATTATGATAAACAATTTTTTTTCTTCTATACAGTTTTATATAAAAGAAAAATTGTCTTTATTAATAAAAAAAATTGTTTGTAATTATTATTATCTTTATACATATATGTTTTTAGATAATTCTGTTTCATTAATTCATCTAATATGTTGAATTAGCCTATTTTATGGTTGAATGTATGGTTCTTATAAAATATAACCAACATTAACATTGTAGGAATGAAATTAAATTTATCCAAAAATATAGATAAAAAAACATCACCACCAAGGGGATATATATTTTAATAAATCAAGTTTATTTGAAAAATAATAAAAAGAAAATATACAATTTTATTTTTGTCACTTTGTTATAATTTTGAGAAGTTTTTCAATTTAGGGCCACAGGTTGTTGAGCTGTAAATGCACTTGATAGAGCTGTGATTGCGACACACACGGGAAATAGGGCGACTGAAAAAGAGAGATTCTCAGTCCAGAGCGCTTTTGAAGAAGAAGAAAGAAGAAAGAAGGAAGCTTTCTTCTTCTTTTTCTCACTTCTCTGTTTGTAGAGAGACTAGACTGTGTTCTTGATTCAGTGTTTCTGGTCGGCGGAGCTGGTGAGGTGAAAACCCAGAAATGGAGAAAGCCCTCACGAAGGTTGCGAGCCTTAAAGTTGGTTCATTTTGGGTTTCCAAAAAAGCCAAAGAAGAGATCTCCAACATTACCCAAGACCTCACTGTATGTTTCTGTTCTGTTCTGTTTATTCATTGTCATTTAGCACGTCTTATCAACAATCAAATTGCAATTTGCTGTTTATATGATTTCTACTTTTCAATTTAGTGTTAGGATCTGCAAGATTAAGATGCTGTTCTGTTAAATGATGCAATGAAAAGGAAACAAATCTAAGAATTAGTCATTCCTCAAAGGAAAAGTATGATTTGGGTTTTTTGAATTCCAAATATGGACTTGTTTCATGTTAAGATTTTCTGTTTCTAGTTTTCATTGTGTGTTTTTCCTTCTGGGATATCTTCAATTAGGGTTTAGAAAATGCTGAATTATGAAGAAACAGATTCAAAGTTGCTGAATTGATGTTTGAATTTTACAGACTTTCTCAAATGTTGTGGAAGAGAAAGCCAAATGGGTATTCAATAAACTGAAAGGTATAAGGAAAACATTACATTTTGATGATGATTTAGATCATAATTCAGATCCTATTTTATAATCAAATCAGAATTAAGCTTCATCTGAATCTGTATCTGTATCTTGGATTCTTCCTCTAGGTAAGCCATCAAAGGCATTGCCAGACCTCCTTCGAGAATTCAATCTTCCATCAGGCATCTTTCCGCAGAATATAACATGTTACGAATTTGACGATACTAATAACAAGTTGATTGTGTACTTGCCTTCTTCCTGTGAGGTGAGCTTCAAGGATTCTTCTATTATAAGGTACGCAACTCGTGTGAAGGCTACATTGTCGAGGGGAAAGCTAACAGGAATTGAAGGGATGAAAACCAAGATCCTGGTTTGGGTTAAGGTAACATGTGTGAATGTTGAAGGATATAAATCCGACAAAGTATGGTTCACTGCTGGTGTCAAGAAATCAAGGCCGAAAGATGCTTACGATACGCCTCGAGATTCCATTAGAGTTGAAGAATTTTGATGGGTATTTTTGTTTATGCTCTTTTATTAATGAATGAATGTTCTTGTAAGCAAGGTCTTTATTGAATTATTATTCCTGTTTCAACTGTTTTGGAGTCTGTCTTAAAATGAAAAGGGTGTTTAAGTTAAGTATCTGACCTATTTAAAAGAAACTCATTCTTAGACCTTTTTTTAATGAGCAGAAATTAGTTTTTTTGCCCTTTTATTATTATATTATATAGTTTCCAAAGCTAATAGAATCAAACTTATATTGGCTTGTTTGATCTGGTTTTATTTTAAAATGCATTGTTATTTTTCTTTTGTAAAATGTATTATTTGATAATTGAATAAAGTGAATTAAATTAATAATATTTAATATTTTAACTCTTTTTTCTAAAAATAAGGAAGACATAGAATGTAAAACAGGTTTAAATGGTTAAAATAAAATAAATGGTTAATATTTTATAATTGTTTATTAAGTCTAGCTTTCTCAAATAATTGTTTATAAAGTCTCATGGGATGATGATTAATTGTTTATGAAGTATAAGCTTTCTCATTTAATTGTTTATTAAGTTTTGCAAATCTAGCATTCTTAATTCAAAATTACAACTAAGGGTGTTCTGCAATTATTTTTATTGGTATCATTTTTCTAGATTTACTGATAGTCCACTGAAAATGATATTTGTATTCTTTATTTATTATGAAATTTATGCAATATATCATTTCATCAACACATTTATTTATCTTATATTGATCAATTTGTATTCCAACAATTACACGAGACTAGAATGTGATTAATTCTTAACGTGAGAAAGTCTTGTACATCATTTTTGAACAAAAGTCAACATCATGCGATCAAATATTTCTCCAATCGTGCCTACTTATATACGAAATAGTTACCAATGGAAATTCATGAGCCAAACTAGATTTGTCAATTGTCGTACCATATATCCTTCCAAAATCTAATTGATGACCCAACCCTTACCACAAATATGAACTTGTAAAGAAATTCCCTCCCTAGCACAAATATGGTGTCCCATATACTGCATCTTATGGAACAATTAAATCTCTATGTGAACCAATTTAACCAATTTATTACATACTTACATCTTATTAGAGTAGCCCAAATAGAATACATGTAGCATTGTTTAAACATAAAAAACTTTATTCAAACCGTATGAGATTACGAATGCCCAAATCATCATACTCCTTGACTTTCTTTACTTTTTCCATCTAACCAAATGGGTAAAAGAAGACTCAAGAACTCAATAGGAAGTTAGGCATAAGTCTTTATCTTAACAACTACACATTTTAGAATAACAAATAATTGCACCATCATATACATAGGCATAAAAGCAATAGATTGTTAATAAGGGTCAATCTCCCATTTAGTTAAAGATTTACATTTCACATTTCCATCTCTATTAAAAGAGAATCCCATGACACATTGCTACTAGCTTTAGCACCAAGAGGTAATTTGAGATAAATGTAAGGATGTAAGGAAAAACTAGGTCACTAAACTTAAAATACAAAGTCTAAACTTTCTCATTTCAGAAACTGCATTAAAAAAACAAAATAATAGACTTATCCAAATTAGTGTGAAAGATTGAGAATGTTCCAAATAGCCATAAAATGCCCCTCAAGTGCTTAATATTTTGTATGATTGTCCAGATTGATCATGCATGAAATATTGTCAACATAAAGAAAATAGGAGATAAAATATGGAAATTTGCAAGTGCAACTTGCAACACCATTGATAAGAGATGAAACATCTACACTTTACATCAACTTAGACATCGCCTCCATAATTATAACAAACATAAATGTATCTCATGCCTTTAGAAGAGTCAGAAAATCCTTTAGAACTTTAGTTGAAGAACTTGATTGTTGACAAGTAAAATGGAACTCAAGAAATTCACTTTTCTCTCATATTCATTTTTCTCATATAATATCCAATAAAATTCTCAATTAATCATAAATATTTTCAATGTCAAGTTTAACGAAAGTACATTTCGTCATAAACAAATTGTGAGAGCTCAGTACATTCTTTGACAATTAAAGCAACATTAAATATATGATTCTCTTTAACCAACACCATCTAATTTTACGATATAACATAGCTTAAATTATTTATAGTTTATTGACTAAGCATTTGATACAAGATGATTAGTATCAAATTCTTAATATGAATGGTATTTATGGCATTTCTTATTAATAAAATAAAAGTATATTTTTAACTTTTATAAAAAAAATGAAAATCAATGTAAATGAACTAAGGCATCTATTATCTCCATTATAAGTAAAAGTTAAGTTTTCTTTTAAAAAAAACACTATCAATCAATTGTTAAAAAAAAAATGACTTTCACAATCACTAAGGATGTCTCACACCTCATTTTAAGTAAATTACTCTTTCATAACATTATGAATCTAAATGATGGAATTTAAGACAAACTTGGGTCTCTTCCTATAAAACTTATAATACTAAACAATTGACTCTATCAAACACTTTATCTTTTTCTTTATCTTTTTATCGAGATTGAGTTAATCATATTATTTATAACCCGTACTAACCACACCATAAAAATATATAGTGTTACTGTTTTCCTCTTTAAGTTACAATCCTGCTCTCTTGTCTAGTTCCAACCTCTTCATCTTTATACATTATTAAAATTTATGTTTTTTTTTCTCATATCAATTGCGGTTATACTAACAATGATTCAATCTTAGCACACAATAAGGATTTTGCGACAATTCAATCTTAGCACAAAATAAGGATAGTGCGACGATAAACCACGTATTGACAACTTTTTTCAACTCTTTAAACCTAACGAATAAACGGAAAGTAGAGATCCCTCTATAACTTGAATTACATACCAATCATTCACTCTAGGCACAAAATCCTCCCGTGCCAACTACTTATTTTTCTAAATGAAACCGTTCTTACACCGACACTATCTGATATCCTAATATTCTAACACGATCGATTATTATTCAATCATATCCATGGAATAACATTTTGTTATAAATTGTAACCCTTTCAAGACAAAATTATTAATAAAAAAAACAATCAATACACAATATTACAAATTTATTTTTATATTATTTGAATAAAGATATTATATTGAATGATATTTAAATTATATAATAATATTATTATAAAAAATATTGTGATAAAGTATCTTTTAAAATAAGATAAAATAACCTTATTAATAAAAAATTCTCATTCCATATATAAATTTATTTTTAAAAAATAGGATTATTTAGATAAAGTCATAAAGTTAGTTAAATGATTAATATTTAATAATATTATAAAGAAAAGTAATAACATTTTAATATAATAATTAATTGATTAATAAAAATAAGTTTCAAAATCAAATTAATATAAAATTATTGATAATATTGACAAAAAAATAAAATAAATAAAAGGGTTGGCATAATAAAAGGAATAAAAAGGAACCGTAGGATTAAATCCGAATGTTGTTCGGAGATGAGCGTCATATCGACGCTAAGTTTCCAACAAACGCATACTTTTCTTACGCAGATCTCGGCCGTTGATAAATTACAAACGTGAAGAATCCAAGAGTCAATATATCTCCCCATCATCCCTCACAAACCCTTCTCTTCTTCCTCTCTATCTCTAGCGGCTGCTTATATATAGCAGACGTAGGTAGCAACCGTTCGTACGCTCATACTCTCTCTCTCCATTCACTTTCCAGTCCAAACCAAGAAACATCAACAACACCCATCATCATGTCCGATGAGGAGCACCACTTCGAGTCCAAGGCCGACGCTGGTGCGTCCAAGACCTATCCTCAACAAGCTGGAACCATTCGCAAGAGTGGTTACATCGTAATCAAGAATCGCCCTTGCAAGGTTCATTATCCGATCCCCTTTTAATCTCTTTTCTTACCCTTTAGGGTTTCACTGATTATTAGATGATGTCTTTGTTTGTTTTGAAAACGATTCACTTGGTGTTTCTCAGATCTGGATTTCCTTAATGTTTTGTTTGATGGGTATTATACTAGAAAATAAAAATCGAATCTTTTAGGTTATTGGTTAATTTGTTTGTTTGCCCTCAGTTAGGTTTTCGGTCTTGTATAAGATTATAGTGTTGATTATGGGGAAATAGTTTTCTGGGTTTTCTGGGTTTTCTGGGTTTCATCTATGAGACAGAACTGAATTTCTATGTCTGTTCTTTTCTTATGATTGATGAAGGTTGTGGAAGTTTCTACCTCAAAGACTGGAAAGCACGGTCATGCTAAATGTCACTTTGTTGCTATTGACATCTTCAATGCCAAGAAACTCGAAGATATTGTGCCCTCTTCTCACAATTGTGATGTATGGATGAATCCTCATATTTTGTATTGGTATTGGTATAATACTTTATGATGTTTAGTAGTATTAATTGATTTCTTTTTGATGAATATACAGGTCCCTCATGTTAACCGTACTGACTACCAGTTGATTGACATCTCAGAGGACGGATTTGTAAGTTCAAATCCAATTCTTCCATTTTAGTTTGTGTAGATTGATTGGTTTTGATGAATCTTGTTTTGTAATATCTGTTTTAAGGTGAGTCTGCTAACTGATAATGGTAACACTAAGGATGATCTTAGACTTCCAACTGATGAAGCTCTTCTTACCCAGGTAATGGTTTATTCGAATCTCCATATAGAGTCAATTAGGTTTGTTTATAGTTGTTAATTGTTAATTTTTTGTGGGTGAATTCAGATGAAAGATGCTTTCAATGAGGGAAAAGATCTTGTTGTGAGTGTTATGTCTGCAATGGGTGAAGAGCAGATCTGCGGTTTGAAGGATATTGGCCCTAAATAAGCTTGTTGTCGTGTTTTCGAAGGACAACAAACAACCCTTTGGTTGTTTTCTTTACTGAAAAGACTTACTTTGCTATCTGCATTTTAATTTTGAAGCTGTTAATTTTATGGGGTTTGGAGTTTTATTATATTTTATAGACAATATGTTGCTACTATTACTTTGGTCTATCTTTGTTTTCTTGAGGTCTTTTTATTATGAAAAGAGTATTTTATATACTCTTGTCTCAATATATATCATGATCATCATCATCATCCTATCTTGTATTGGTAGTAAATGCTTAAACTGTTAAGACTTATTTATTGGCAATATAAAGAATAGAAGATGCTTGTTTGTTAAAATGTTGTGTTGATCATTAATATTGTTAGGGTTTCTTCTAAATTTTGAATATGTAAGTTTGTATATGTTATATTAGGGTTTCAAATGTTATTGGGCTGGGCTTTGATTGTTAACCTAAAAAGTTATTTTACATCAATTGATAGATATTATATTTCTCAGTTCTTTTTTTATTAAGCCCTAAACCTAAGGGCTGCCTCAGAATACTAGTTTTCATTATGGCCTTGAATCTGAACTTGAGTTGAGATATTTAGTTAGTTGTTCATTAATATGAAAAATAGGCCTTTAAGTAGTCAGCTCAAAACCCTTCGACTTTACTGCCTTATCCAGAAATAAATTCAGATTATTTGGATTAAATAACCAAAATCCCCCCTTGTACTTGATATTTCTTATAATGTTTTAAATATTAAAAGAGGTCATGTTTAGTATTTTAATTGATTGTTTGATAATATATCGTGTTAATCCAAATAATCCGATACAATAGATACAAGAAAAAATGGGATTATTACATTTTCAGGGAAGCAACAGAAGAAGATGAACAGATTTTTAAAACAACCTAACCAAATAAACGGATCATCAAACCGAATCGATTAATAAACCGTAAACGACGGTTTATGATTTATGCAAACCGACCCATAAATTTTGTTTGCATTTTGTTTTATAAACTAACCGAACCGCTTACATGCCTAAAAATAATATTTAAACTAAGGCATATAATTCGATTAACATTTTTAACCAGTAGGTTAAGAGTTAATAAAACAAAATTAACAAACCTATCATTAAGAGGGATAATTTGGCAAAAGTTCATCATGTCCAGGTTTGGTTTATTGATTAGATGGTTCAATTGATTTTATTCATTAAAAATTATTGTTAAATAATATAATTATAAATTAAATTTGTTTTGAAAAAAGTTATATTATGTATACTAATTTAAAAAATAAATAATATATATATATATATATTATTGTTCTATGATTGAAAATTTAATTATTAAATTTAGGTATTAACTATATCTGCCAAAATATAAGGAGTCAAAAATTATTAAGATATTTAGTAAATTTATTAATCTTTCATTAAGGTAACATGTTTAGAATAAAAAATAAGAATTTTATTTAGTTTTAAGTTCAAATCATAAAAAAAATAAAAATTAGGGTTTGGGCAGCCCAATTCTAATGACCGAAGCTATTAACTATAAATTATAATTCAATTATGTATAATTTTTTTTAAAATTTTAACATGATCGGTTTCGGTTTGACAATTTAATAAAACGTTGGTTATTCGGTTATTCAATGTGTTATTTATATAATATCTTAGCTAGTCCTCTCTAATTGTGATTATAATTTCAAAATTTGAAGCAAGAGCATAAGTGTGTAGCTTGAGACAATATTCTTGAAGATGAAATAAATAAATAAAAAAAATTGGTTCTACTTGTATTATACCTTAAGAGAGTTTATTTTAATATTATGTTTACAAAGGGTTTATATGAAAATAAGTAATTATATGTGAGATTTTAAAATTGATAAGCAAAATCATGACACAACTAACCATCCAGATTCATATAGAGTTGCACTATTTGAAAATCATCATTGATGTTTTTCAACATGTTGAATGTTTCCTCTTTTGTTCTTATGATAACAAAAATTTGGCATTTTTATGTCTCATGTTTATTTATTTTCATTAAATTAGTCTTACTTAATATATATATATATATATATATATATATATTATAAAAAAATATATTGATGATAATTAAATATGGAGGTTATTTTGAATTATGCTAAGGCCTTGTTCTCTTTTTGGGTTATTTAAAAAACTCATACAAAATTTATTTTTAAATCAATCACTTCTCACCAATCACTTCTCACCAATCACATCACTCAAATCATTAACCAAAATACAAAAAATACCCTCTATTTTAAATTATTATTTTTTATTTTATTTATATATATCAATACCCTTTAAGTCTTTTTACCAAAACTAATCATTAATTTCTCAAAATCATCACCCATCATCCAATCTTTCTCTCTTGGTTTTTAAAAAAACTCACAACTGAACAAGGCCTAAGATACATACTATTTCTATTATTTATATAATTCAAATCACTTAAATATTATTTCACAACTCTTTTTATATATTACATTATTTACATTACTTAATTTATTAATTAAAATATCAAAATATTTTTTTATTTTAAATTATTATTTTCTATTTTATTTATATATATTAATTTTTTACAAAAAAATAATCATTACATCCTCAAACTATCGACCATAATTGTTTTTTTCTACCTATAAGTTATACAAATAACCCCCCAATCCAAACAAGTTATTATTAAATAATTCCACATCAAACTAGGCCTTAAATGTGATGAACATAAAAAGACCTTTTTAATAATGCTTTCTGCCACTACTCTCAAGTCCAAACAGCTAACAATTAGTCCAAATTTGTAATGAGTGACAGCTAGTAAGCACTCAAATAATTGATTTTTTTTTTTTGTTTTTGTTTTTCTTTTAAAAAATATTACTATTTATATCTCTATAATGATATATTATTGTAACACTAAATTAAACTTGACATTCTTTGCTAGTTTGTATCATTGAATAATTTGGTTTGATATGAATTATGAAAAGTTGAATTTAATAAAAAATAAATTGATGAAATAATATATAGAATGATGAATCATTTACAAATTATTAATCAATTAGGTTTAATTTAATTTTTAAAAACTTCATAACTTTTATTATAAAAATTATATCATATAACCCACAAACAAACTAACATTTATTTATTATTTTTAATAAGCATGTTACAATTTTATGTCCGGCAAAAGATATTGTACTTTTTATGTGAATGATGTGCTAACCACATGTCTATATATATAATTATTCAAAAAGTTAAACAAATTATTCCAATTATTGTATGCATTTTATTTTTATCCTTTGATCAATTACAAGATATTTGAACAATGGTAATTATTATTAGATCCTACTGTTAAAACATATTATATTATGAAATTATTAGAATAATATCTAATAATATAATATTAATTAATATATATGATTAAGAAATACAAAGAGACTAAATATATAAATATAGTAATAAATAATATATTATAAGATAAATCAAATCAATTTTATTTAGTTATATATATATTAATATTATAGTATAAAGTATTATTCTAATCTCATAATATAATATAAAACCCAATTTGAAAACGCATGGTTTGGAAAAATAATTTTAAATAATTTTTTTTATATTTTATTGGGATATTAATTTAGATAAAATAACATTAGACTATAGATATATTTTAAATATATATATTAACAAATTTAATAGTATTTATCTGTTCAAATACAGTTCCACTTCAACAATTATAGATATTTTCAAACATATCCAATTATTAATATATTTTAACACATAATCTTACTATTTATTAAAAAAATCTTATTAACAATGTCGCTAAAAGTTGGTTGTATAGGTTAGAATTTATGGGTCATATTCGTATTAAATATTAGTTTCTTACCATTTAAATTATGATATAATTCAGATAATTTTAATAGTATACTTTGGTCATAAAACAAAGGAATGAGACATTTGTTACCTTTAATGCTCTACATAATATTTGTATTTAAAATAAGGTTCAAATAGTATGTTTATTTGAAACAAGATGTATGTATGAAATATTGAGATAATGGGTTAAGTTTGTTTCATAGATTTGAGTGTATAGATGCTATATTATATTGTTATATGTGTCATTATTTCATTATTCTTTATTCATTTGGAAGAATTGTATAATTCTCTCTTGGACTAATAATCTTTCTTCTTAATAATTATTTTCTTATATCATTTTCATAATGGAGACTTTTGTTTCATGATTCATTTGTTCTTCGTCAAACAATAACTTCATAACATGGCTCTCTCGAAATTAAAGACGAGTATTATTGAAGGCTTGAAGAAATTGGTTGGAAGCAATGTCCAATGAAAATAATTTGATGTTAACTGATGATATGGAGTTGTGTTACGATATTTTTATTAATGGTTTGAGAAGACAATCACAAAAAGTGACGAAATAATGTCAGAATCAATATAAAAGGAATGCAATATTAAAGAAATTGAATTGAGAACTACGAAATCTAAAATTTCATTTCAAAGATATGATTATCTTAAATGTTATTTGACTTGTAAGTTTTATTAGGTAAAATTATAGTAACAGTAAGGATTAAATTGTACAAGATTCTCAAACTTTAGAGAATTCCTTGTATATAATATTGTTATTGATAAATTTATGTCTTTTAGATTATTGTATCTTCTTCTTTTTAGTCTCTTTCTTATTTATCGCATGATCCTGTTCTTCGTCTGTCTTTTATTCTTCTCTTCATCATCAACGCACTCCAGTATCGTCACTTTAGCTATGGACGACAATGTGGATCATAAATTTGATTTTGCGAATACTCTTTGGACCGTTCAAGTAGGGATGGCAATTTGAAACCGCCCTGCGAAAACGAACCGAATTGTCCCGTTTGGGATGGTTTTTCCCCGAAACCGAATGGAAATGGGGCGGGGATGGTATTTGTGTCCCCCGCCCCGACCCGCCCCGATTTCACCCCGAATCTACCCCGAATCTGACCCGAACACCATAAACATAATTAAATATATTAAATTATCAATATATTTATTTATTCACTATATTTTATAAGAGTAGTAATGTTATTTCTTTATAATAATATAAATTTTAATATATTATATTAAAAAACTTGTTTATATAATTTTATTGTATAATTTTTATTTTATTTTAAATAAAAATAATTATTAACGGTGTCCCGCGGGATTTCTCGAAACCAAAAAAAACCGAACGGGACGGGGATGGTATTAAAAAATTCCCCGAAATTAAAATGGTGCGGGACGGTAAATGCATTCCCCGCCCCGAACCGCCCCATTGTCATCCTTACGTTCAAGGCTAGGTAGGTGAAATCATGTTAGAAGACCTATGATGAGAGAAAAACAAGATGATGAAGAATGAGTGTGACTAATTAATATCCTAATATGTTTAAAATGTTATTCATAGATAAATTATTCATACATTTGATGTTAAATGATTAGAACTTTCAAACAATTAAACTAACCAATATCAAAATTTTAGGAGCTAACTAAAGAATAAGTCAAAAAACAGCTATCTATAATCTACTAAGTCCACTAATTAAGGGACTAACTAAACCACTAACTAAGGAATGAACTATTAATAATATTAAAATTAATTAGTTTAATAAACCAAAAATTTGGACTTCATTCAAAATGATCTATCAAGTATCAAATCAAACTTTTCTAACATTCTCACCATTAAACTAAAAAAATGACAGAGTAATTCTAATTAAATTTATTATTCAAATTTTATTTATTGATATAGATGGTTTCTAACTTTTATTTTATTTATTAAACTAAGTTTTGTTTTTGCTATTTATTTTTTTATTTTGGATCATATTTAACTTTAAATTATTAAAGTAATTTAGTTTAATTGATTATTTATCATTTTAAAAGTTGAGTTGAAATTTTACAAAAATAATTATAATACTTTAGAAATACTTAAGTTTGAATTAAATATATTTTTTAAAATTGTTTAAATTTTTTTATTTTTTTAAATATCTCATTCTAATATTGATTTAGATAAAATAATGTTATAAAATATACCTTTTATATATATATATATATATATATTAACAAATTTATTAATATTTTAAGTATCTCAAATACAATTAATAATAATATTTTTAAGTTAGGAACCAGCCTAAAAAATTCTATTTGCAAATGTTCAAAGCATTTAAAAACAATGAAAGAATGGGCAATAAAATATAATGGGAGTCGGAAAATGGACAAATATAGAAATTTGTTAAAATAAAAATCAATATACATTATGGCCGGATATAAAATTTATTTAAATAACCAAATGAATCTATTTACAAATATTTTTACAGATAATATCAACTTAATTTTTCTCATCTTTGTTTAAAAAGATAATTTGTTTAAAAATATTATTATATTTATATTTTTATAATTAATATTGTTTAATTAATTGTCTTAAAATGAATATACAAACATTTCGAAATTATTCAAACATAGGGAGGTCTAAAAATTATCAATCCGATCTAATATCTGATAAATTTTATTCGTCTTATATATGGTCTCATGTATAATTTAAATAAATTAGAATAACATAATTTGACCGAATATAAAAATCTTAAAAAATTCGAATCAAATTGATACTCCTGCTAATTCCAATAATGATCAAGAAATTGACTTAACAAAAGTTAAAGAATTAACTAAAAAAAGTTATAAATAAAACTACCAATTATAACATCCAACAAAATATTGAAATTTTTGCCTTCATTCAAATTTGAAAATTAAATCTGAAATTTTCGGGTAGGGTAGTTTATTAAGTACCCTACGTTTAAGGGTAGGTACATGTTATCCATATACATATGCATGTCCCTTTATATGGCCATTCTTTTTCTATTAATTTGAAAATGATGTGACATTGATAACTCTAATTTAAATGAAGTAACATAAATAAAACATTTTTTTACAATTTTTAATATCTCACCTAATGCATTTAATGTTTCATTTTCAAATTTATGCATTGTTTCAAAAATCAAAATTTATTTCATTAAAAGATGATTTTTTTAATATTTTTTTAAAATAATTTTTTAATATTTAAAATTTAATAAAAAAGAAAGTAATGTTATTTTAATTGATAAATAAAATAATTATTTGTTAAATAATCATGATATGATAAAAAAGATTTAAAAAAATAAAAAAAAGTAAAAATAACCAATATCAGACGAATTCTTATACATTTACCATAATATATATCCATAAATATTTAAATTTATAAAATAATAATTAAATTTAAAGCTTTTAAGTAAGATTAGATCGATATTTTATCTCTTAAATACCCCCTCTTATAACTTAAGTTGTCTTGTGAATTTTATTAACCATATCTTACTATTACACTAATATAAACTTACCAATTTTTTTTTCATTAGTAAGATCTTTTTATGATTAAAAAATGATAAATAACATGAAATTATCAGTATAATATCTAAACTATTCATATAAGACTATTAGTTTTCTTTCAAAAAATAAATAAATTATTTTAAAATATTTATTGTCACATAAATATCTGGAGTGTTCGAGGTTTTATTTATAAATTTTAATCAGGTGATATTTTATCACGACTTTACATCCCAAACTTTATTCGGTGAATTGATTTTTCTGTTATTTTTTTTTTAATAGCAGACTCTATATATTATTCATTCACATGTCATGTTATCAATAATAATAATATAATTATTAATAAACAAAATTAATTAAAAACATTATATAATAATATAATAATAATATATATATATATATAATAAAATTTAAAACGGTTCTTAATTTAAAACGTGAAAGTGACATAATTTATCTTAATTATTTTTTCTATAAAAAGTTATATTTAACCTTAATCATACAAAATAATAATAATTTTTAACAATAAAAAATGAATTTAATTATATTAACTATATATATATATATATATATATATATATATATATATATATATATATATATATATATATATATATATATATATATATATATATATATATATATATATATATATATATATATATATATATTAATGCTTAATTTCAGATCGAGAGTTGTGGTTAATTTGAATATATTTGTGAGAGTAAATGGATACTTAGTGTCGGATGTTGGGTTGACCCGCTCATAAACTTAAAACGGTTAAAAATAAAATTAATAATGTTATAGATATATTTAATTTCAAAATATTCGGATTGTCGGGTTGAGAGTTATGATTAATTTGAATATATATGTGAAAGTAAATGGATATTTGGGTCGGATTGTGGGTTGACCCGCTCATAAACTAAAACGGATAAAAATAAAATTGAAAATGCTATAAGTATGTTTCGAACTTGCAACATAACAAAATAAGTACAACTCTTTAAACAAACGTGATTGTGATGTGGTTTGCTGAGGGATAATAGTTCGGTAACAATTAAAAGTGGTTAAAAAATATTAATCAAATATTTGATTGACTAAAGTAAAATTTTAAGGTCACGAGATGAGAGGTTCATTGAGAAAAAAAAAATGTGATGAGATATGTGAGAAGATAAGTTATTTTACCGAAATGAATAAAATGTGGAAAAAAATGTTATATTTTTATTTTAATATATTATTCGTGATTTATTAAAAAAAATTAAACATTGAATACATATTATTATAATTTTTTTATTAATTTTTTTGTTTATATTTTTATTCGTGTGCATAGCACGAGAATCTTCATAAATTAGATTTATCTTTCAATTATTTTATGTTTGGTAAAATTCTACTTTGGCAAAATCTCAGAGTGGTTTTTCAATCAAATAAAAGAACTAAAATAACAAAGTGGCTGTAGTTTAGTGGTAAGAATTCCACGTTGTGGCCGTGGAGACCTGGACTTGAATCCCAGCAGCCACAAATTACAATTTTTAATCCCACAAAAGTTTTTCAGTTATAAGAATCGACTTAAGAGACCAAAAAGTTCTAAAATAACACATCCCAAGTCCCTTTTAATTAATCTAGATATGAGAATTGGGATTTACTTTTCAATTATTTTAGGTTGGGTAGAATTCTACTTTGGCAAAATCTCAAAGTGGTTTTCCAATCAAATAGAGGATTGATTCGTTCCAACTCATCTCAATGCAGTCATCTTTGGTCAACTCAAACTCAGAGAATCTTTCATTTATAAAATGAATGATGTCATAAACTCCTCTAAGGTATAAGGATAAAATGGCTAGAATTGTCGGCTTACCTTCAACACTAGTGTTGAATAGATTTGAATATTTGAGTCTTCTTAATAGACCGTCCCAATTCTATAATGGATATGACTCTATGTATATATTAGAATTCTATATATCTTGGACACTATTATGATTATATATATATATATATTATGATTCTATAACTCTTAGGACTTATTTAAAAATGTAACTTGTAATTTGTAAAGTTGAAGATTTTGTCTTGAGAACATCGTTTTCAGTCTCAGTTCTATGTTAATGGGTTTCAAGGACCGAATGTTATATAAACTCGTGTCATATGATATATCATATATTGTCATGTTGTTATTTCTGTTTTGATCTTTTTAATAACATTCTTTCTAATGGTGGACGTACTCAAATTTTATCTTAGTGAACCACGTTAATTTTTTTTTTATTGTTACGTAATCTCTCGCGTTCCGCTCTAACTACTAGAATTCACCCTAATGATGTTGATTCTAACGTATAGTTCAGCAGGAAACATGCTTGTAATATATTGTCACCGATGAACAAGGAAACATGCTTGCAATATATTGTCACCGATGAACAAGTTTATAGCGTTTTGTTTTAAGATTCTTTTAAAATTTGATTACGGTGACAATAAATGACACTAATTAGGTTTACTCTCCATACAAGAATGACACCAAAACTTCTGCTTCCACCGCTTTGTATGGCCCAAAATAGATCATTATCCTAGACATTTCCTTTTACATCAAACATGATAATTATGAAACCTTATGAGAATAGAGTATTAATATGAAAAGTTTATAACTTTTTTTTTATTAATCACTAATTACTCAACACATAAACATATTTATATTTTAGATGTCTCTATATTGTTTGTTATATACAAATTCGAAACGTGTTTTATATATTAAATTATTATTTTTTATTAGAGAGGAATATCAACTTTAACAATATTGTTGAAAATGTAATTTTTTAATTTTTTATCAGATAAATTGTTTTTCTATTGTTATTTAATATTTTAATGTCTTAATTAAGTTGTTAAAAATATTTAAAGATGGCTGCTCGAATGACGATTTAGTATGACAAAAAAGTCATAAGATTTAGTTTCTTTTTTTCATTCTACATTTTTTTAATTTTGTTTTATACCAGTTGTATTTTTTTAATATACATTATCACGTGTCAATTAATTCAACATTATTATTTTTTTTTATAATATAAGATTGGATTATAAATTTATTTTTAATTCAAAATTGTCTTTCAATATATATATATATATATATAGAGAGAGAGAAATGATTAGGTGAGGGAATTTGGTGAGGGAATGACGTGGCATAATCTTATTCGCTGAAAAAAATCAAATAATTTCTCTCTTTCCTCCCACTTTTACATTTTCCAACCAATGAAGGTGATGCCACGTCATTCCCTCACCAAATTCCCTCACTAAATTCCCTCACTCTATCACTCCTCTTTTCCTCATATATATATATATATATATATATATATATATATATATATATATATATATATATATATATATATATATATATATATATATATATATATATATATATATATATATATATATATATATATATATATATATATATATATATATATATATATATATGATCTTTTAGAATTATAACACTGTGAATAATATTTTTGAACTTCAACTTTTATTTTTATCTTATTTTTAATTAGTATTAATTAAATCAAACCAATGATACAATTAGAATTAGTTCTCACCAAGGTTGAGACAAATTAGAAATATTTTTTTACTAAAATATAAGTTCTATTTTATGTCTATTATTATTATTATTATAAAAGCTTTTTTTTTTATATTTTTTCCGTACAACAATATAGGTATCCTATTAGTTAAACAAAAACATAAAATTATGTTGATACATTTGTACAACTTTTTCTTATATTACAACATTAATAAATATTTGTTAAAGTGCGCATCAAATTTGTTCACTTATTTGAAAAGGCCTTATATCTGTTAAATATTGATTTTTAATATATTAAAACTCTATATCCAACCTATTCAATCTTTTTTAATTTGGATTGAGTCGGTGTAAAACATGAACGATTTCTTCAAATTACAATTGATGTAGCAATGTAGATTATCTCACAATATTTTTTTTTTTCCAAATAATCACTAAGTTTCTTTTAAAATTGAATAAACAATTTATTGGATTTTCTTCCTGAATTAGTGCTAACGATCCAAGACATGAAGACACATATTCATGTGTCACTCAAAATAAGGACAACCCACAATTGGGTGTTAGTAATTAAATTTTAGGATCTGTGTCATTTTCATTAAAAAGAAAATTGAATGTTTACATGAAAAATTAAAAAATAAACAAAAACGAAAAATTAGAAAGCAACTTACAAAACAAAACCAAAATCAAATTGAAACAAGTTGTTTTTGAAAAATTAGAAAGCAACCTACAAAAGCAAAAGCAAAACCAAAACCAAAACCAAATTGAAACAAGTTGTTTCCAATAAAATAAGTCTCTCATTTTTTGTTCGTTATTGTTATGAAAGCTCTCTAAAAAATGATATCGTTCGCAGAAAACTCGAGACTCATTCGTGGAGTGAGTTGTGGGTCGAGAAGATATCATTTTTCGCTGATGACAAGCTCTTCATGGTTCAAGCTACCTACAAGAACTTTAAACACTTTCGAGATATTTTATATGTATTTGGTGCATGTTCCGATTTTTTAGTAAATCTTAATAAGTCATACATCTTTTTTTCAGATCATCTTTTAAATAAAAGAAGGATGACGTTGCCAAATGTGTTGATGTTTAAAATTGGTGATCTTCCATCAACATACCTTGATATGCATTGAATGCTAAATTACGATTCAAGGTCTATTGAGACCCAATTATCACTAAAATAGAATGTAAACTGTCTAGATGGAAAAGTAAAAATAATCTCAAAAGGGGGTTGGTTAATCCTCATTAAGAGTGCATTGTCATCTATGCCCACATATATGATGTCGTTATTCATTCTTCCCAAGAGTGTGACGGTAAAAATAAAGAGAATAATGTGTAAATTTCTATGGAGATCCTCTAACTCATCGTTTTGTCATTTAGTTAGTTGGGGTAATGTTAAATGTTTTAAAAATTAAGGAGG
The DNA here is from genome assembly GCF_907164915.1 of Impatiens glandulifera. NCBI lineage: Eukaryota > Viridiplantae > Streptophyta > Magnoliopsida > Ericales > Balsaminaceae > Impatiens > Impatiens glandulifera. Next base: position 26,030,318 of record NC_061864.1, read on the forward strand.
TTTGGATATTCGAGATTTTATTTCCTTTAATAAGAATGTTCTATCAAAATCGTGTTATGGATTTGCAACGGAACCGAATAGTCTTTGGGAATCGATGATCAGATGTAAGTATGGTTACGATTGATTTAGATGGTTCACAAAAATGTCTAATTATCCAGCGGGGTGTAGTATTTGGAGGAAAATTTATTCTATGTGGAAAAGTTTTCATGATAAATCTAGATTCATTGTTGGGGATGGTTCTTCGATCAGTTTTTGGGATGACAGTTGTAGTGTCAAAATTCTAGTTACGACGTATCCTGAACTTGCTTCCATTGCTATATATAGAAATGCTACAATTAAGGATATGTTTGATCCTATATCTAGTGGTTTCGCTAGCCAAATTAGATATAGAATGAGATTAAGCATTATGGAGAGTTCATCTCATAATATAATTTTATTTTGGTAGGATGCAAACAAGTGTTCCCGTTTGAAAAGACATTATGCGTTGTCAAGACATGAATAATTTTTATGTGGTGCCTTGTTACAAGTTGTTCATATAATTTTTATTGGGAGAAACTTTATGAATCAAATATTCCATCTAAGATCTCGTTTTTGGATGTAACGTTATTCACGATGGAATTCTTACGGATGATATGTGCATGAAAAAATGTTGTATTTTGGTTAGTCGTATGTGTCACGAGGAGGTTGAATCGACAACTCACTTACTTTTGCATTGTCGAGCGGTGACTAGTATCTGGAGTCTTTTGTGGAGTATCAATGAAATTCATTGAGTGATGCCCGAGTCTTTGGGTGGTTGTTAGGAAATTTGTATTGATGCGGCTAATATGGAAGATCTACATAATTGGGTTACCATTGCAATTTCCAATTATTTTTAGGTGGACTAATTAGCTTGAGAGAAATTGTCGAACTTTTACTGATAGTAGTCATTTGATGCGTATCATTCATAATGTTATTATAATGATGTTTTATGAGATTCATTTCGGAAAGTCGGTAGAATCTGTCGGGAGTTAATCGTTCATCTCGAGGACTTACAAACTCGATAACCTATTGAGTAACTTTTTTTTATCTCTTTATGTCATATTTTTTTTTGTTTTACTCAAATGATTTTTATCATTTTTAATATATATGAACATATTTTTTTAAAATAAAATAAAATAAATAATAGTAATAAATTGAAACAATTTCGTAACTCAAATAAAAAACACTGGCAATACTATATTATTATTATTATTATTATTATTATCCAAGTAATAACTATTTGGTCCATATGGTAGGCAACAAGTCACGTGTATGTGAATTTTTAATTTATGGGCGCGAAGTCTCAAAATTCTAATAAAAATTAAAAATTCAAATATTTGTAACCTACTCCTCTTCTAGAAATTAATAAGATAAAAGTGAGTCATCAATGACTATTTTTTTTCTTTTAATATAATGCCACTATTTTTTTACTACTTATCAAATTCATATGAGACAACTTGACAAAATGTTTTAAAATAAACTTATGTATTTTTACCTTCACAACTCAAATTTATTTATAATTCTAGCTAGGGTTGAACGTTGATTGAGTTGAGTCAATTTTGTTGATAAATTTAAATATGATCTTAGTACGTTGATTATAAATTATAATCTATGAAAACCCCTGACCGTGTGATTGAATTATCATATATCAAATATCATATATATATATATATATATATATATATATATATATATATATATATATATATATATATATATATATTGATGCTTAATTTTTAAAGTGCTCAGATTGCCGGGTCGAGAACTGTGATTAATTTGGATATATGTGAGAGTAAATGAATACTTGGGTCGGATTATGGGTTGACCCGTCCATAATTGTCGGGTCGAAAGCTGTGATTAATTTGGATATATATGTGAGAGTAAATAGATCATATGGTCGGATTGTGGGTTGACACGCCCATAAACTTAAAACGGTTACAAATAAAATTTAAAAACTATATGTATGTTTCGAACTTGCAACATAACAAAGCAAATATAACTCTTTAATCAACTAAACTAATAAGACTTTATATTTTTAAATTAACACCAAATATTATGAACACGGGACATTCTTAACAATATAAGTTCGACTTTTTAACTAACAAATATATATATATATTTAAATTGATGCTTAATTTTCAAAATGTTCGGATTACCGGGTCGAGAACTGTGATTAATTTAGATATATATGTGAGATTAAATAGATCATATGGTCGGATTGTGGGTTGACCCGCCCATATTTTAAAACGGTTAAAATAAAATTAAAAAAATTATATATGTATTTTTAGAACTTGCAACCTAACAAAACAAACACAAGTACAACACTTTAACTAATAATGCTTAATTTTTAAAGTGTTCGGATTGTCGGGTCGAGAGCTATGGTTACTTTGGATTTTCAGGCTGCCGGATTTTCGGTTCAACGGGTAGATTGACCCGGTTTAACTGAGTTGATTACATTTCCGATTATTTTATCAACCCAGCCCGATTTGACAACCAGTTCACCGGGTTTATAAGTCCAGCCTGGACCAAATTTTAAAACTGTGTTTAAGAAAATAAAGGTCATATATATCTGAGTGTCAATAATTTGATTTTATTTAAATAGATATCTGATCAAAATATATATTTTTTTTATATCAAAACTCTATATTCAACTAATTAAATACTTTTCCATTCGAAATAAATATATATAATAGTTAAGGGATGAGTTTTGTCATCAAAGTCATCCTTGACAATTTCTCATTCCATTCCATTCTTTTCCTTTCTATAACATACTCATAACGTCTCATATTTGATTTAAAATATTGACCCATAATTTCAACTCTAAAAAAGTATTTTCAAATCACCAAATTTATTTATAAGCAATTTTTAGACTTTGAAAAATAGGATTTACATATTGAATTTAAAGTCAATTTTTCTTCATAACCAATTAAAGAAAAAGTCACTGTGGTGAATATCAAAATTTAATTATCAATTTGAAGACAATTAGGATAGAGGACTTATTTTAGAAATATCAGAGATATTTTTAATTTGTTGTATAATAATATTTTTATTATTATTGGTTGAGTCAGCCGACCAACTATAATTAACTTTTCAATGAGTTGCTAAACGTGCTGTTTTAAAATATAGACTTTGACTGATCTGATTATTAATTTCAAATCTTATAAAAATAACATAAATTATCTTAATATTTTATAAGGCGATGTTCTCGATGTTTGTTGACAATTTTCTAATTAGTTTTTTCAAATGTTCTTATATATAGTAAAGTTTTGAAGTCAAGATATGCAATATATTATATTCAAACTTAAGATCCTGTTACAAATAATAGTCCACTTGTCTAATTAAATTAATATAGGCTGTTTTGTATTTTTTTTTTTCATATATATAATTACTTGTTATGATTTATATGATCTACTGAAAGTATAACTTATTATCTAAAATAAATATCATACTTATAAATTGCATTATGATAAAAACAATTGATTAGATAAAAAGAATGTGGCCTTGTCCATATTTCATAAACAAAAAAATATTATAAACTTTGATTTTTTTAACAAAATTATAATTATATATAACAAAATATTTGTTTTCATTAAAAAAACGGCTTAATACCATTTTATTAAAAAAAACCAAAAGTAGATAATGAGTTTCAAGAAACAAAGTTAGCCAAACCCTAACTTTGTTAAAAATAACAAATGAGTTTCAAGCAACCAAAATAAATTACAAAAATAAACAAAACAACTAACACATACAAACAAATTTTACCGAATTTTGGATTTGCTTTTCCTTATAACAATTTTGAAAGGGATATTCCATCTTTTACTTACTTTTAGATTTTCTTCATTTTCCGGAATTCCTCTCTTCTAAGTGTATATTAGTGCATTTTCATATATGACTATGTCTTTCCAGATTTTTTCCTCTCATCTTTGAATCAAATTATAAATTCTTGTATTACGCTCCCTCGAGATATGGTATAACAGGGCTCCAAAGAATTTAAAATTTTTTTAAATAATTTAAATAGATCTTTCATTTTTTTTTTAAATGTGAAAAATTCAAGATTTTACTATTCTTGATTAAAATTATTCTCTTGAAATAATATATTGCAAATTTGCAACTAGTAAGATTTTTGTGGGTCATAATGATCTGATGCAATTATGATTTAGATTTATCAAATTAGTTTACTTTAAAAGTGCAATCTCCAATGTTCATTGTAGAATCTAAGCTGGATTTGTGATTTACTACCTTATATTTTGGGAGGATGTTGTTGGATTTTGTTTAGACTTCCAAACATACAAAATGTTAATAGTTCAAGTTTACTTTAATTTATAAAGAGTAATATAGTATTTTAAAAATTATATTATAACACTAATTCTATTATATAATAATAATAATAATGTTTAATTTTTAAAGTATTCGGATTGATGGATCGAGAACTGTGGTTAATTTGGATATATACGTGAGAGTAAATGGATACATGGATGAGATTGTTGGTTGACCCGCTCATAATTTAAAACGATTAAAAATAAAATTAAAAATTTTATATGTATGTTTTGAACTTGCAACCTGACAAAACAATTACAACTCTTTAACTAGACATAATTGGGATGTGGTTTGCCGATAGATAATAGACCGATATCAATTGAAAGTAGTTAAAAAAAATATGAATCAAATATTTGATTGACCAAAGTGTGAGGTCACAATATTAAATATTAAAAAATATGAATCAAATATTTGATTGACCAAAGTGAAAGTATAAGGTCACGAGAGGTTCATTTGGAAAAAATATGTGATGACATATGTGAGAAGATAAGTTTTACGTTTTATCGAAGTGAATAAAATGTGGAATGAGAGCGTTCTATTTTTTTAATTTAATATATTATTCGTGATTTATTAAGAATTTTAAACATTGAAAATATATTATTATTTTTTTATTAAATTTATTTTATTTGTATTTTATCCGTGTGCTTACAAGAATCTTCCTAATAGCTCTAATATTTAAAAATGCAGCAGCGAAAAAGAAAGAAGTCAAAAATAAAAAGGAGGTATAGAGAGAAAATATAATAGATTTTCACGTGTAGTTTAACAATGTTCACCAAACAGACGATCATAGATTAAAACGGAGTCCAATTGAACTGAGATTTTGTCGAGATGTTGGTAACTCATTCATCTACATTTTCAATGGTTGGATCAAAGTTTAGATGTCTCAAAGTTTAATTTTCTTTGGATTAAAGTTTTTCAGACAAAAAAGCTTGTATCTTTTTGGTTATTCCCTTTTCAGTTTTTTTGCGCTATTAATTGTTGTTATACCTTGATTGTATACCCGACATTTAATTATAGTGAAGCTTTGATTTGGACGTAAGTCCCATGGTTTTTACTCCTAATTTGAGGAGATTTTCCACGTAAAATATTGTGTGTTTATTATGCTATGTACTTCCAATTTTTTTTGGAAAATTGTTAAAATCATTTCATTAAAATCCCAAAAGTGAGAGAGTCAAGAATCAAATCTAGACAAACCCTAGCTATGATTAAAAGATAACAATCAAACGATCTTCTATCTATCTTTTATATTTCCTTTTCAAAAACTGGTAGTAATAAATTATTTTTGCTTCAAAAGTTAATTCAGTTGCGGTATAAAGATAACACTTTTATGAATGATCACTTAAATGAGTTTTAGGGTGTTCTTGATCGGATGTTATGAACAAGAATTAAGTTTAAAGATTATGTTCAAGAACTTTGGTTATTGACTACTTTGCCTGATTCGTGAAAGACTTTTAAAATTTCTTTTTGTAACTCTGTTTCTAATAGTGTAGTAACTTTAAAGATTGCCAAAATTTGCATCATGAATGAGGAATTGAGAAGAAAATCTCAAGGGTCTTCGATAAATTCAAATGTGTTGGTTATTGAGAGTAGGGCGAGACATATTATTAAAGGTGAAAAAGATAATGTGATAAGAGTCAAAGTAAATCTAGATCAAAGTACAAGTTAGCTAAATGTTTTTATTGCGGTAAAAAGGGCACATTAAGAAAGATTGTTTTAAGCTAAAACGCCAAATGCGTGGACCTAAGAAAAACAAAGACAATGGTGGAGATCGTGTGTCAATATCGACTTCAAGTGATCTCATCAATGTCCATAACATAAATCCATTAACCTTGCATGCCATGAGTTAAGTTGGGTATTTGACACCAAAGCTTCCTTGCATGTTACACCAAGGAAAAATATTTTACGTCTTATACTTTAGGTGATTTTGGAGTGTTGAAGATGAGTAATGATGGATTAAGTAAGGTTATTGTTATTGGTGACATTTTCTTAGAATCTAGTAATGGTTAGAAATTGTTACGATATTCGACATACTCTAAATATTAGACTGATAACAACTAGAAAGCTTGATGATGATGGTTTCACAAGTTGTTTTGGTTCTAGAAAATAGAAGCTTTCTAAGGATAACTTGATTATAGTTCGAGGAGATAAATATTCTAATTTATATTTGATGAAAACTTTGATATGCAAGGATCATGTAAATGTTGTACGTAGTAAAGATGCCTCCAAGTTATAGCACCGAAAACTTGGTCACATTAGTGAAAAGGGGTTGAATTTGCTAGTTAAGAAAAATGTTATTTCTGGTTTAAGTGAGACATATTTGGAGAAATGTTCTTATTCTGTTGTTAGAAAACAAATTAGAGTATCGTTCAAGTATAATCTTCTTTTAAGAAAGTCAAAAGTCTTAGAGTTGGTGCATTCAGATGTTTATGGTCCTTTAAAGATACGAAATATTAGTGGTGCTCTTTATTTTGTAACGTTTATTAATGATCATTCCAAGAAGTTTTTTTATACATGTTGAAGTCTAAAGATGAGGTTTTATACAAGTTCAAAGAATTTCATGCTCTTGTTGAAAGAAAGATCGAGAAGAATATCAAGTGCATTCGTAGTAATAATGGTGGTGAATATTGTGATTCATTTGATGCATACTACAATTAGGGGTGAGGAAAATTACCGATATTAAAGGTATATCGAAGATATCCTACCGCAATATATCAAAAATATTAATTTTTAAGGTATACCAAAAAAAATGTAAGGTATGATACCGATACCGAAATTATTGGTAAGGTAAAGGTATGAGATTTTTAAAATTTTGGTATATCGAGATATACCAAAATAGTATTTATAAGTTAAAATATATATAAATATAAATATATATAATACTTATAAGGAAATATTTAAATAGATTTGATGTTAATTTAATTATAGATGCATAATATCAAAATATAATTATACTGAAATATTATTCAATATATGCAATCTCTACCTTACCGACGAGATTATTTTTTTTAAGTTAATATGTTTTTTAGGTATTAAAGGTATACTACCGATACCGTATCGAAATCAAGGTATACCGAAATCAAGATAAGGTAATGTATGAATTTTTTGTATATCAAAATTAAGGTATATCGAAATCAAGGTATACCGAAATCAAGGTAAGGTAAAGGTATGCATTTTTTGCATACCGAAAATTTAGTTAAGGTATAAGGTATGGATAAAACATGAAAGTATACCATACCGACCCACCCCTAACTACAATCACTGCGGCATCATACATCAAAAAATACCACCAAAGACTCCTCAGTTGAATGACTATACAGAAAGGATGAACAAAACAATTATTGAGAAGATTAGATATTTGCTTTCAGAATCAAAGTTACCTTAAACATTTTGAGGTGAAACATTACTCATAGTAGTACATGTTATTAATTTGACTCATACAATAATTTTAGATGGTGAAGTTCCAAATAAGGTATGGACTCTTAAAAATATTTTTTATGATCATTTACGTGTATTTGGATGCAAGTGCTCTGTTTATATTTCAAATGATGAAAGATCAAAGTTGGATGTGAAGAGTTGATAGTGCATCTTCTTGGGTTATGGACAAAATGAATTTGGTTACAGATTGTACAGTTCTATTGCAAAGAAGTTTGTCAGAAGTCGTGATGTCATCTTCTATTATGAAGATGAGACTATTGAAAATATTGATAAAATTAAAAATAGGGAGTTGAAGGAAAAATATGAGTGGATAAATTTAGAACTAGCTCAATTATCTCATTCACCTAGTTCAATAGAAATCAAGTGCAACATGTTGATTCTCATGATTAACATAATGTTCAAATGGAGAATATTAATAACAAATGAAAGTAATTATCTATAATTATAACTAGAAGATCGACAAGAGATCGATAACCTTCTACGAAATATTATATTAATGAATATGTGTTAGTGACTAATACAGATAATCATAGTCATTTGAAAAGCTATGGGTAGTGAATCCAAGCATAACTAGGTTGATTCTATGAAAGATGAGATGCAATTTCTACATGATAGTAATCATACATTTTTGAGTTGGTAGAATTATTAAAAATGAAAGAAAGATTTGAAAACATGTGTGACAGACTGACGCAAGATGATCATACTTAAGCTCCACGACATAAAGCTTGTTTGGTTTTTCAAAGGGTTTAGTCACATAAATAAAATTGAATTTGATGAAATTTTCTCTCTTGTTATTAAGATGACTTCAATCAGAATTATATTGAATTTGGAAGCTAGTCTTGATTTTGGAAGTTGAACAGATGGTCGTGAAGACGACTTTTCTTCACAGTGATTTAGAGGAAGAGATTTATATGGATCAACATGATGGTTTTGAAGTCAAAGGTAAATAAAATTGTGTTTGCAAATTGAATAAGAGTTTGTATAGTTTGAAGCAGAATCCACGACAATGGTACAAGAAGTTTAAATTATTTATGAAACATCCCGGTTATAATAATACTACTTCTGACCATTGTGTGTTTGTGAAAAAAAAACTTTCTCCTAATGATTTTGTTATTTTGTTACTTTATGTTAATGACATGTTTATTGATGGTCAAAGTTTTGTGAGAATTGATAAGTTGAAACCCCGGGAAAGTCATTTGCTGTGAAGGATCTTAGACTAACAAAGCATATTCTTTTAATTAGAATCAGTCGTGACAGAAAGATGAAAAAGTTATTGTTGTCTCGAGAGTGATATATTAAAAAGGTGTTATAAATATATGGATAATTATAAAAGTGTAGGCACACTTTAGCAACTCATTTTAAATTGAGCTATGAATATAGTCCTTTAAACGATGATGAGAAGGAATATATAAAAAATGTTTTCTATAGTTATGTTGTATGTAGTCTTATGTATGATATGGTTAACACAATGTCATACATAGCTTATGTTGTTGGTACATTGAGTAGGTTCCTTTCAAATCCGGCAAAAGAACATTTGGATGTGATTCCCTCTTCTAGCCTAGCGGCAATAAGAAGTGGATAGTAATCCTAAGTTCCTAGGTTTAAACCCGTCAGGCGACAAATTTTATACCTAGTTAAATGTGTTTACACGCTACATACTTAATCCGTTGTCCCATTTTAAATCATATCTTCTAGCCTAGCGACAATAAGAGGTGGATACTAATTATAAGTTAATAGGTTCGAGCCCGTCAGGCGGCAAGTTCTGTACTTAGTTAAATGGTTAAGTGTGTTTGCAGGCTTAGTTAAATGGTTAAGTGTGTTTGCAGGCTATATATTTTAATATGTTGTCCTGTTTTATCCACTCTTCTAGCCTAGAGGCAATAAGAGGTGGATATTAGCCCTAAGTTTATGGGTTTGAACCTGTCAGGCGGCAAGTTCTATGCCTGGTTAAATGGTTAAGTGTATTTGTGGGCTACATACTTAATCCATTGTCCCATTTTTTTGGAAATGGTGAAGTGGATATTGAGATATTTTCAAGGCACATCAAGTATGAGACTTTACATTGTAAATGAGAGTCCGAATTTAGTTGGTTATACCAACTCAAATATGGAAGATAATGCTGACTCAAGAAAACCCATTTCAGCTACTTGATTACTTTTGGAAGGGATCACCTCTTCTAGCCTATCGGCAATAAGAGGTGGATACTTACCTAAGGTCCTGGGTTCGAGCCAGTAAGGCGATAAGTTTTGTATTTAGTTAAATGGTTAAGTGTGTTTATGGGCTACATATTTAATCCGTTGTCACATTTTTTTTTAAATTTGGAGGGAGGCTATTTCTTTGCAATCAAAACTACAAAAGTGTGTTGTATTGTCCATCGCGAAGGCTGAACTTATTGCAGCAATGAAAGCCTGTAAGGGCTAATTTGGTAAATAAATTATTATGTGAACTTGGTATTATGCAAGAGTTATGTGTTTCTCTGTGATAGTCAAAACACTATTTATTTGGCGAAAAATCCAATGTTTCATTTTAGATCTAAACACATTGATGTAAGATATAATTGGATACGATGTGTTAGATGAAAATTGTTGATTTTAGATAAGGTGCATACAGACGATAATGACGCCGATATGATGACTAAGGCTTTACCACATAGCAAGTTCAAGTTTTGTTGTACAACCTCCGGGTTGACAATATCCTTCTCATAGTTGTGAGGAAGAGTTTGTTGAATTTTTGTTTGGAATCCCAACTACATGAAAATTTCCAATAGTGGTTCAAGTTCATTTTAATTCATTAAGGGTAATATAGTATTTACAAGGTTATTTTGTAGCCATAATTTTAATAGATGTAGTATTTGAAAGAGCGACAGTGAAAAAGAAAAAAAGTCAAAAAGAAAAAGGAGGTAGAAAGAGAAAATATAAGACAATGTTCATTAAACTGATGACTAGAGATTCAAACGGATTTCGATTGAACTGAGATTTTGTCGAGAGGTTGGTAACTCATTCCTCTACATTTTCATCAGTCGGATCAAGGTTTGGATCTCGAAGTGATATTTATGTTGCTTAAAATTTTTTCCTTTTTTAAATTTTATTTACTCGTTTGGCACCAAAAATTTTGTAGATTTTTGGTTATTCCCTTTTTAGTTCTTTTGCGCTATTAATGATTTTTATACCTTAATTGTATATCCGACATCTAATTATAGTGAAGTTTGGTTTGGACGCACAGTCGGCCCTGGGGTAAGATAACTTATGTAGTTGCATAGGGTCCCAAATTTTGGTTATATAATAGTATTATTAATAATATTTTTTTCTTTTTTTTCTCTTTTAATATTAAATATATATAACTTTTTTTTATCTCTTTATATCTCATTTTATATTATTACAATTTTTTTAAAGGCCACAAAATTTAAATTTATATTGACCCTATTTGAACGTAAAGTCCATACTTTTTACTCCTTAATTTAAGGAGATTTTCTACTATTTAATGTGTTTATTTACTTCTAATTTTATTTGTGCTTTATTTTCTACTAAAATTTTCAATAAGTAGAAAATCAAATATACATTTTTCTAACCAATTATGTGGTGTCGGATTTGGCTAGTGCTTTCCTTTAGTTGTAGCTATGGCCATTTTCAAGAGGTCATAGTTAATAGTTAAGAATATGTTTGATTATCGTCCTCTTAGTTTTTCTAGTCAAATCTTATATGAAAGAGGATTTATATATTTATTTATTTTATTTTTTTTGGGAGCTTTTTTTAGGTTGTTATGTTATTGAACATAATTAGTAGTAGATGACTTGTTCTTTGACTCCCGAATTCTCTAAGGGATAATGCATTTTTATATATGTCATATATTGCTTCACTTTTTTGAACGAGGCATCTATCTATTATAATATTTGTAAAAGAAGTTTTGAGAATCTTTAAGTTTCTATTTTTTTTTCATCTCTATGCATATCATATGGGGTTGTTTGTCTCCCAATTGTTTAGGTATTAAATATTAACTTATTTTATTTCTTGTAGCATTTAAAAAATAAAGCTTTGTTGTTGGACTCTTTGATTTAAACTTAATTTATTTTTTAGATGAAAAACTTCCTAATTTAATTTTTTCATTTTATAAAGATAAAAATATTATATCAAAATTATAGTTCTGATCAGTGATCAATGGATTTGAATTTTTACTCATATGTTTGACTATGATTAAATCAGAAAAAAATTCAAGTTATTAACACATGGTCACGGCCAATAGAAACAAACAATCCGTAAGGAAAAAGCAAGCAGTAGTAATAGCTGTTAGACAGCACGGTGTCAGTAAAAGATAAAATAGTGGGCAATGATTTTTCACTTTTATCACATTCTTCTTTTTTTTTTCTTTTTCACTTTTGACTTTTATTTAATCATTTATTGTACCACCTTCAAATTTTATTTAAATTTTAATATTGTGTAGACTAATTTATATCTTCTAGACCCATGTGTATATACACAAATGTGATAAAGGGTTATTTTAATTTTATTTTATTTAATTTATAATCGAGTGAAAATAATTTAATGAATTATCTTAAATAAATAAAATTAAATAAATTCTAATATTTTAATGAATAAATTAATATACCATACATACAAATAGAATAATGAAATTTATAAACACACCAAATATTAATAAATTATATATATATATATATATATATATATATATATATATATAAAAGAGTACTTAAGAAATAAATTAAAATATATAAATTAGAATAAATTGAGTCAAACTAATCCTTAAGATAAGAGTAATAAAGAAATTGAATTAGGAAGGTCTTTAGTCAACATCAACCAAACCAAACCACATGTTCAAACCACTTGGAATTGTAAATTGCTTTACAAAATACATAAAATATACTTATATAATTTTTTTATCAAACTTATATTAACTAATAATTTATTAAAACTTATGATAATTATAAATACATATGAATATTTTAATTTAAAAAGATTGATTTCTCAATTTATTTATTTATTTTTTAATTTTAAAAATTAACCAATCTCTATTTTCATTATTTCTCACTTCAATTTAAGTAAATGGATCGTTTAAAAATTATAATCGAAGTCATAATTTTTTATTATTTAATTTATTAAAGTTTATCGTTTTTATAATAAATAATATTAGACTAGCTTAAATGAAAGTAGTAATGCATGAGAGATCAATGTTAATAAATTTGATTAAACTTAAAAATGAATTAATTACTATAAGAATCATTGTAGTTTTTTTTTTTTCTAAAAAAATAGCATCTTCTCTATAAACAATAATTAATCTATTTTTTTAAAACAGCATAGTTAATATAATAGTTTTTGTTTTTTTAAGTGCATGTCTTCTTTGCTAAAAAAATAAATAATTCTTATTTCATCTTTATAATATTTAAGTTTTAAATATAAAAATATTTCAATAATTCAACTCATGTAACGTTTGATCAAATAATTTTTTTAATTTATATTATCTAATAACCCCAAATATGAGTTACACAAACACTATATGTTTTTCTTGCCATTAAATATGAATTATTAGTCTTTAGATACAATATTACTATCACTTTAATATTAATTTTATCTATAAAAAGATGTTTATTTTATAATCTTACCAAGATAGTTAAAATAAAATAAAAATTAGGTTGATTAGTACTAAGAATACCCTCCGTTTTTAGTAATATATATATATATATATTATATTTATAAAAACAAATAATTAAATAACCAACTTCTTTTTTATGTTTATTTTTAGTATGGAGAGGTGTTTCATTATTATTTTTACCACTCAAATGTGATATGATGTTGTTTTTGTTTGTTACAACATTTTAATTAGTTGAATCGGATTTGTAGTCTTGAATTTTTTAAAACGAAATAATATTTTTAATTTTTGTTGGGTCGTTTGTTGTTTGTACCTTCTAATCGTGTTAATGATCATTTCTCTGAGTCGTGTCCGTCTTCTTGAATAAGACAATTCCGCATCCGTTAAGGCCGGATAATTTTAGTGAATTGGTCTGAACCACCTCTCGGGCGAGTTTTTCTTGATGTTTAGTGGGGTGGTGGTCCACGACGTAGGCGCAAGAGGAATTATTCCCCCTTGTCGTGAACCATTGCGATTCTTTCTGCCACGATTCTGATAAGGACAGGTCGACTGGTAAAAAAAGGAGATGGTACCGAAGCGGGAGCAAATGAGATAATGTTATCAGATTTTAAAAAAAATCTAATAAAAAATTCTTGGGCCTTGTTCGATTTGAATTATTTAAAATAAAAACATATTTTCACTCTCCATCTCCTTCATCCTATCACTCAATTCATTAAATAAAATATTAAAATATTTGATATTTTAAATAATTATTTATTATTTTATAATTATATATTAATACCCTTTAAACTTTAAAAAAAAATTATATCTCTTTAAAATCACTACTAATCCATATTTTTAAATAACTCATATTTTAACCATAACTCCAATCCAAATAAGTCTTTGAAATTCATTTTAGTCTATAAACCTTTTTACATGTATCCTCTAATAACTTCTATAAATTTCTCCCTATTTTGACCATATTCGTAGATAGTTAACTCATTTGACATAAATTATTTCGACGTTGTTTACTAATTTTCGGATAATAACAAATTTCACTGCCGCTCAAAATATTGGTTAGAAATTCTTCTGACATCGCTTTATTGATATGTTCGACTTGCTCTTTCATCACTTATTGTTTTGAGACACCTTAACAAATTGCATAATTATTAAAATTCTAATATTTGTTATTTTTTTATTATTTAAAATTAATATTTTATTTATAACCCGTTATTTATTTAATGAGATATAAAAAAATAGTTTAAATTTTATATATAATTAATTAATTTTATAATAATAAAATTTCACAACAAATAGAAGACAAGAAATTTTTAACATCTCTCTGTTCAACTAACCCATCCGACAATGCCACTAGCCTCCATTTCCGTTGATTGAGCTCTCTTCTCTCTGCTCTTAACTCACCTTCCGCAATCCCCGCAGAAGTAACGAATTAGAAAGAGAAATACAGACACAGAATTAAACCCCATGAGCCTTGAAAGGGTTTAATCTCATTTACATTCCATCTAATCTCGTTTTACTCTACCTTCATATGTTGATAAATCCCTGAAATTTTCCTTTTATGGGTTGTGTTTCGTCTAAGCAAACGGTGTCGGTGACGCCGGCGATTTACAATTCCGGCGAAAATGGGAATCTGGGTGAGTCCGGTAGGAGCCAGGGGATTGAAAAAACCAAGAAGAAGAAAAAGAAGAGGACTGATTCAGGTGTGAGCGAGTTTGATTTGGGTGAATCAGGGAGAACGAGTTCCATTAACGAGTCAGTGAGTTTCAGACTGGGAGAACAAATCACTACTGGGTGGCCGACTTGGCTAACCGCCGTCGCCGGCGATGCTATTCACGGCTGGGTTCCTCTTAAAGCAGATTCATTTGAGAAATTGGAGAAGATTGGACAAGGTACTTATAGTAGTGTATTCAAAGCACGAGAAATTGAAACAGGAAAGATATTTGCTTTGAAGAAGATCAGATTCGACAATTTGGATCCTGAAAGTGTTAGGTTTATGGCGAGAGAGATAAAGATCTTACGTAAGTTTGATCATCCAAACATTATTAAATTAGAGGGTTTAATCGCTTCAAGATTATCATGTAGTTTATACCTTGTATTTGAGTATATGGATCATGACATTGCTGGTCTTATCTCCAATCCCGATTGCAACTTCACCGAATCACAGGTGAAATGTTACATGAAACAATTCTTAATGGGTATCGAACATTGTCATTCTAAAGGTGTAATGCATCGAGATGTTAAGGGTGCGAATCTTCTAGTAAACGATGAAGGGATATTAAAAGTGGGTGATTTTGGATTGGCGAATTTCTGCAATTCTTCCACTTTTGATGGTGTTAAGCAGCCTTTGACGAGTCGAGTTGTCACTTTATGGTATCGTCCGCCTGAGCTTTTGTTGGGTTCGACGGAATATGGGTCGGCGGTTGATCTGTGGAGCGTTGGCTGTGTATTTGCAGAGCTTCTTCTTGGTAGACCTATTTTACAAGGCAGGACTGAGGTAGGTATTAGAATTTAGAACTAGATCTAATTCTTGATCATGGGTTTTTCATTTGAGTTGAATATTCTTGATGGGTTTTTCTTGTTTATGATCAAAGGTTGAACAATTGCATAAAATCTTTAAGCTTTGTGGTTCGCCTAGTGATGATTATTGGAAAAAATCGAAACTTCCTCATGCAACTCTGTTTAAACCGCAACACCCTTATGAAAGTTCCTTATGGGAAACCTGCAAAGACCTTCCTAAACCGGCTGTAAAGCTTATCGAAACATTGCTCTCCGTCGAACCTCATAAACGAGGAACCGCCACTTCGGCTTTGGCTTCCGAGGTTAACAAAATGTCAATCTAAATAAGTTATGTTTCAAGATTTGAATCTAGTTATCATAATTACACTTGTTTTGCAGTATTTCACAACAAAGCCATATGCATGTGATCCATCAATTTTACCAAAATATCCACCTTGTAAGGAAATTGATGCAAAAAGTCGCGAAGAAGAAAATCATATGAAGAGGCCTCCGGTTGAACGATCACGTGGATCAGATGCAACAAGAAAGCTTACGAGAAGAAGACCAAACAGAGTCAACAAGTTAGCGGCTGCAGCTCCCACAAAGGCTCGGTTTAGTCACGGTTTGGCCAATAAAGGTTATAAAGCGAATAGTTTTAAGGAAGAGGGTTCTTCTTCCCATACCAAGAATGCATCATCACAAGGAGATGTTCCATATTCGGGTCCACTCCAAATTTCAGGTTCGAGTGGATTCGCGTGGGCTAAGAGAAGGCTTAACGAGTCTTCAAGTTCGAGAAGCCTATTTGAATGTCGAACGAATTCGAGGGAGGAAGATTCATTCGAGAGGATTAGCCATTCGATGCTGAAACAGTGGAGCCAGTTAGATCGACAACATGACTCTTTCGATGCTTCCGATGAATATCATTCGCAGGAACTATCGGACGCGATTTATCAACGCGAACGGAGTATAGATAAGAGGATCAACGTGGTAATTATAAGGATTTATTGAAACTTTTCTTTTAACTAATGTATTATGATCTTTCATTAATATTGTTGGATATTGAGACAGGTTTATGAAGATCAAGCTGAGAAAGTAGAATTTTCGGGACCTCTGCTTACTAAATCGCTTAAAGTAGACGAGCTTCTGGCTAGGCATGATCGTCAAATTCGACATGCAATCCGAAAATCATGGTTTCAAAGAGGTAACACTAAAAAATCAGTGTTTGATAATACAACTTATCAATTAATATTTGAAATAACTACATTTGACAGCAAATTATGTTAAGAAATGAAGTAGAATATCTTGAACCCTTAACAAGACAACTTTAACCCTTAAATTTTAATTATATTATGTTAATTGTAATGGTAAAATAGTCTTTAAATAACAACCAAAACGAGGTAAAGGCGATAAAACATGAGATTTGGAATTGCAGGTAACAAACATGAGAAGTAAACGCGAGAATGGAATCCTCAAACTCAAACTCGGGTTATTTCCCAAACCAACCAAACATCTCGGTTAACAAAAACATGCGATCATCGGCCGAACAATCACCGAGAACAGTTGGGGGAGAGACAAGGAACAAGACAATCTTGTACATTGTTTTTCAGTTTAGGATCTGATCAAATTGTATGTTGTGATCAAATATGACATTTTATAAAACCAGAGACAATATGGTTTATGTACAAATTATATGAATTGAGAATGCCTCCATCTGCAACAATGAATTTCTTTTATTTATATGAAACTAACTCAGAAAAAACTATATATTCAAATTAAATTCTTCATATCTTCTTCAGCAGAATCATCCCCGCTACAATTTTCCAGACCATCGATTTTCGCGAGATTCAAACCTTTGCAACTCCGATAGAACAAACAGTTGACGACAGTATCGAGCACGAAGATAGTCGAGTACAAGTAAGCAATTAGAATCCCTTCTACTGCCATTATGACAGTAATGTTATTAGAATTTCTATAAGCTCTCATCACCCGATAATGAAACAAGGCCTCGATTGCAGTCATAGCCATACTTATAGGCAAAGCCAACGCTAGAGCTGTTGCGGTTCTCCCCCTAATTAAAACACAAGCCCGGAGAATCGCGATATAACCGCCACCAACGCTTCCTTCAATTCCCGAACATACTAATGCCAAATTCGATATGATATATGCATGTGCAAGAAGTATTGAATAAAGAACACCTCCGGAAGCAGAAACAAAGATAATTACATTCGGAGATTTGAATCCGAATCCCTCCATGCAACTAAACGTAAACGAGACTAAGAAGAAGGATAACGAATTGGCTGAGAGTACGAGGAAAGAATTCCAGATTTGAGTGAAGAAAAGGGAGATGAAAGTTGACATGTAAGATCCGTTTTTGTTTCTAAAAGATCGAACCACGTATGTCTTAGCCAAGAGATGGAATGAGAAGGTAAAAGGAAGAAGAAGAACCAAAGATGTAATAGTTTGCGAGAGTTTGAGGGAAAGATCGAAGAAGAACTCCGATGTTGGAGGAAAACCAGCTGCGAAAAAGAGTGTGCGAAGACGGTTGTACACAATTGGGAGGAGATCGGAGATGGGAAGTATAGCTTGCGTGATGAGGATAGCAAAGGTGAATGGTATTCCGACAAAGGTGGCAGCTGTTATGGCGAATCGATGATAGTTTCTTAGATAAGTGATAACTGAACATCTAAATATCGTTCGAGCTTTCTCCATTGGAAATGATATTGGGTATTCCTCCATTGGGATGGGTTATTGAAGTTAATGACTAAAGATATGAACTTTATTATGAAAATCCATTCTTTGATATATGGGATTTGGTTGAGGATGAATTGGATTGGCCAACAACTATGGAGAGGTTGAGGGTTGTTTTGAGATTCAATTGAGTTTTGTTTGGACTCTTTGAGGGTTTGGAGGAAGGTTCATGTCATTAGTTGGTTAAACAATTATGTCATTTCTTTTTCTTTTCCCTCTTAACAACTCAAATTATATTCTACCAACTTTTCTATAAACAAAAACCTCAAATTGATGGATGGATTAAGAAATATATATGAAGTTTTCTTGGACTAATATAACATATTTCCTAATTAGATGTTTTAAATTTTCAGTTATTTTTGAAAAAATTGTTTAATAGATGTTTCACAATTAAATTTGTGTTTAATTAGTTACTTTAAGATTGAGGTTAAACAAGAATTAAAGCTTATAGTAACTGCATTTTGAAACCAAAATTAAGTATTAATAAATATATATGTGTCATGTCATAATAATTGTGATCTTTATTTGGCAAAGAAATTTGCATTATTCTCTAATTTTTTATTCTATTTTCTTAAACCAATAATTGAATGTAATATACATTTTTTATTCTTAATGGAAAACAGATAATGGAATATTTTAATTTGTTCAAATAATTTTATTAATATTTTTTTGAAAACTGTGATATTTGTAAAAGAATACAAGATGAAACTCGTCACCATTAATAAAACATAAGTTTAAGAAATTTAATTGTTATCACAATTAATTTTTTTTATTAGTATTTCGGGATTTTATCAAATAATTGTATCTCTCATTTGAAGGCCATGACTAATGTAATATAGGACCGACAGTGGGTTATTTTAAGGGACTTTATTTTAAAGTTTTTAGTTATTCAAAGCGATTTTATTTTAAAAAAAATTAATATATTTTTGTATCACTAGTAAAAAATCGACCTTTATCGACGGTTTTTTCCGAAAGTTTTATAAAACTCTCCTAAATACTCCCGAGAGAAATGAATCATTCGGTATTAAAAATAGATTCCGAAAGGGGTGTAAAACCTTCGGGTTTACTAATTATTACCGAAAGTTCTTTGTAGAACTTTCGGTTTTTACCTTTCCAAAAAACCAAAAATAATTCTAAGTGTTGGATATGGGTTAATTGCGAAGGTTTTTACAAAAATCTTCGGTTTTGAAATCCCGGAGATTTTTAATTGCGAAGGTTATTTAAAGAACCTTCGGTTTTACCTTTTTTGAAATTCTCTTTTGCGAAGGTTTTCCAAAAAACCTTCGGTTTTGACTCAATTAAAAATAATTCTGAGTTTGGTAATGGTTATTTCCGAAGGGTTAATAAACCTTCGGTTTTGACTAATAACAAAACCGAAAGTTATATGAAAATCTTCGGCATCTACCTCTATAAATACTAACCCTAACCCTTCTCTTTTTCATTCCACTTTCTTCTTTCTCTCTCTCTCCCGCGCCGCAGCCGCCTCCTCCACGCCGCTTCTTCTCTTCTCGCGTTCATGTTTGTTTCATTTGGTTTTTTTTGTTGTTTATTATTAGATTTAGATTTCTTAAGTTTATATATATTATCTAGATTTAGGCTAGTTTAAATTATTTGTTTGTTTCATTGATTTAGATTTGTCTATACGTTATTGTTTAGATTAGATTTAGGTTAGTTTGTTAAATATATATGATTTTGTTAGATTGGTTATTTTGTTTGATTGAAGTTATATTAGATTTAGGTTACGGTTATTTTGTTTGATTAATATATATATATATATACATATATCTGAAATGCATTTAGGATGGGTGATTCATGGATAAGTCTTCGGCGTACACCCGAAGAAACTGCCTCCGTGTTACCAGAATTTGCTAGCACAAACAGAAATTGCGGCACGTGAGGAAAAGGTGAGACAGATGACGCTGGAAATGGAGCAAATCCGATTGAGGGATGCGGAAAGAGGCCGATTGCTGAGTGAAATTAAAGCGGACAAGCTGAAATGGCCCAGAGATTAGAGAATCTCGAACATGAACTTGTATTGTTGAGGAGTAGACTGAATCAACCACCCCCTCCTCCCACCCCATCTAATAATTTCTAGATTAATTATGTGTTTAGTTTTCCGTACGAACGATGACATTTTTATGTGTTTTGTTTTAATAATTATGAATTATTATTATTATCTTTGGTTTGGTTTTAATATTGTTCATGAATTATTTTATTTTTGTTTGCTTTTCACTTTTTTTAAAAAAAAAAAACAGCATGGCCAAAACCGAAGGTTTATTTGAAAACCTTCGGTTTTGACCCTTGGTTAAAAAAATCTGAAAATTTTCTAAGTATGGGGTAGGGTAAAAACCGAAGGTTTTCAAATAAACCTTCGGTTTAGACCCTTGGTTAAAAAAATCCGAAAATTTTCTAAGTATGGGGTAGGGTAAAAACTGAAGGTTTTCAAATAAACCTTCGGTTTTGACCCTTGGTTAAAAAAATCTGAAAATTTTCTAAGTATGGGAAAGGGTAAAAACCGAAGGTTTTCAAATAAACCTTCGGTTTTGAACCTTGGTTAAAAAAATCCGAAAATTTTCTAAGTATGGGGTAGGGTAAAATCTGAAGTTTTTAAAATAAACCTTCGGTTTTGACCCTTGGTTAAATAAATCTGAAAATTTTCTAAGTATGGGGTAGGGTAAAAACCGAAGGTTTTCAAATAAACCTTCGGTTTTGACCCTTGGTTAAAAAATCCGAAAATTTTCTAAGTATGGGGTAGGGTAAAAACCGAAGGTTTTCAAATAAACCTTCGGTTTTGACCATTGGTTTAAAAAAATCTGAAAATTTTTCTAAGTATGGGTAAGGGTAAAAACCGAAGGTTTTCAAATAAACCTTCGGTTTTGACCCTCGGTTAAAAAAATCTGAAAATTTTCTAAGTATGGGGAAGGGTAAAATCCGAAGGTTTTCAAATAAACCTTCGGTTTTGACCCTTGGTTAAAAAAATATGAAAATTTTCTAAGTATGGGGAAGGGTAAAAACCGAAGGTTTTCAAATAAACCTTCGGTTTTGACCCTCGATTTAAAAAATCTGAAAATTTTCTAAGTATGGGGAAGGGTAAAAACCAAAGGTTTTCAAATAAACCTTCGGTTTTGACCCTTGGTTAAAAAAATCTGAAAATTTTCTAAGTATGGGGAAGGGTAAAAACCGAAGGTTAATGGTATAACTTTCGATTTTAACATTTCCCAAAAACATTCTGTTTAAGGTCAGAACCGAGAGGTTTATTCAAAACCTTCGCAAATACACATAAAAACCGAAAGTTAATGGTATAACTTTCGGTTTTAACACTTCCTAATTTGTCAAATTATAACCCACTAATCTTAACTCCAAACTAATATAATCAATTGTGTGTTGTATTTTAAAAATTAATATTGTGTTTAATGTTAAAATGTTTATGATTGTGTTTGATTATTATAGAGAAGTGTATTTGAATGTTTATGTTTGATTATCTTATGAATGTGTGTAATGTTTGATCATATGGATTGTGCAATATTTTATGGATATCAAATGTGTTAAATTAATGTTGTTAAAGGTCATTAGAATGTGAGAAACCAAAGAATTTAACAATTTGTCAAGCGATAATTCCGAAAGTTATATAATTAACTCTCGGAAATATCCATTTAAACCGAAAGTTTTATATAAAACTTTTGGGTTTTATACTTCTGAAGACCGAGAGTTTTATATAAAACTTTCGGTTTAGATGGATATTTCCGAAAGTTAATTATATAACTTTCGGTTTTTACACTTCTCAATTTTTTAAATTAAAGTATTTTTTCTTTCCAATATAAACTCCTAACTAATATAATCAAGTGTGGGTTATATTTTAAAAATTAATATTGTGTTTTATGTTAAAATGTTTATAATTGTGTTTGATTATATAGAGAAGTGTATTTGAATGTTTATGTTTGATTATCTTATGAATGTGTTTAATGTTTGATCATATGGTTTGTGCAATATTTTAAGGATATGAAATGTGTTAAATTAATGTGGTTCAAGGTCATGAAGGTGAGAAACCAAAGAATTTAACAATTTGTGAAGTATAATTACGAAAGTTATATAATTAACTTTCGGAAATAGTTATCTAAACCGAAAGTTTTATATAAAACTTTCGAAATGGACCCTTATCAAAACCGAAAGTTTTATATAAAACTTTCGGAATTGACCCTTATCAAAACCGAAAGTTATATATAAAACTCTCGGTTTTGACACTTATTAAAACCGAAGGTTTTATATAAAACTCTCGGTTTAATAAGGGTCAAAACCGAAAGTTTTATATATAACTTTCGGAAATGACCGAATAAAATTAAAAAAACGCCTCTTTCTCTTCTTCTTTCCCGATTTCCTTTCCCTCTTCTCCTCTTCTCTCCGTCGCCCCGCTTCTCTCTCCCCAACGACGAATACGCCGCGCCGCCCCGCTTCTCTCTCCCCGATGACCAAGACTCCGCGTCGCCGGATTGAAGACGACCGAAGACCACCGAAGACGCTTTTGAAGAATCGCCCTGCCGCCGCCGACACTTGAAGAATCGCCTCTGCCGCCGCTGCCCTACAAGGTTAGTTTTTAATTTTTTTTGCAATTAGGTTAGATTATTGTTAGATTTTTGCAATTAGGTTAGATTATTGTTAGATTCTTGTTAGATTTTTGCAATTAGGTTAGATTATTGTTAGATTCTTGTTAAATTTTTGCAATTAGGTTAGATTATTGTTAGATTCTTGTTAGAGTTTTGCAATTATGTTAGATTATTGTTAGATTATGTATATATTATTGTTAGATTAGGTTATAAGTTTATGATTAGGTTATTGGATTAAATTTTGGAATTGATTTTAGATTTGGTTTTGGATTTGGATTTGGATTTGGTTTTTGAAATTGGTTGTTGGATTTTGAAATTGGTGTAAAGTAAACGGATACAAATTATGTACAGAAAAACACGACGAAGGTTTGACCACTCAAAATAGTGGGGTGGTTGTTGAAGGATACAACGGGTCTGAAACTATGTCATACTACGGAGTTTTAACGGATATAATCGAAGTACAATACTTTTCTCACAAACGAGTTGTTTTATTCAAGTGTAAGTAGTTTGATACACACTCGGGGGAACTAGGAGTGAAAGTGGATAAATATGGCTTCGTAAGTATAAATGTAAACCGAATTTTGAAAACCCAAAGTCAAGACCCGTATATATTGGCGAGTCAAGCGAAACAAGTATTCTACGCCCTTGATATGTCAGCCCGACCCGGTTGGAAGATTGTGACAAAAATAAAACCGCGGTTTACAAACATATAGTTCAGATTAATTAATTAGGTAGATTTATGTTTTTTACATTATATTCATTCTTATTACTACTTTATTTCAATTATTCACTCATTTTTATTAATGGTGTGCATTAAGAATGTCTGACGGTCCTAAAACAACTTGGAAGAGTATGAGGAAAATACCCAAGAAATTAGATAAAAGCTACCAAAACCTACTTGCCCAATTAGAGACCTTAAGGCTCCGAGGATCGTCGTCTTCTAGGAACCAACCACCTATTATTGTGGTCCCGATAGCTACTGCTCCCCCAACAGACGAGGATGTTGAGGCTACGGAGCTCGAAGAGTTTATAGAGAGCACGTTTGCTGATATGGTGGATGACGATGAGGCTGAAGACGAGGGTCTCGAGGAGCCTATCGAGGAGGAGTACGGTTCCACTCCCGACCCATCATCAACAGGTAACTCGTTTACAAATTAGTTATTGTTTCAACTGATTCACATATCTAATTATGATGTTGATAATTTTGAAGAATCTTCTGCCCGCAAGAGACGGGGGAAGAACAAGAATATTGCGCTGTCTAAGAGGGTAGCGGGGATAAGGATTCCTCTTACGTTTAGAGAGAAGGATGGGAGGCCAGGCGGTACAGACGTGGGAAGAACACGGTGGTCTAGACATGTGGGGTCGATTATACGGGACCCCGCACCTGTCTCACACCGTCTTCTAAAGTGGAAGGCATTAAGTGCAGACCAATTGGATTCACTTTGGACTGCTATCAAGGTAATACTTATTACTTGATTATACATTACGTCATTAAATAATTATTTTTAATATTTGGATGTTATTTTTTTTAGGATCCGTTCGAAGCTACTAATGGTGATATTGAGTCTTTTCGAAAGACCGGATTGGGACACGCCAATCAGATATTGGATAGATGGCAGTCAGATTTGAACAAGGCATATATCCGCGTCCACGAAGGAGACGAGGCGGCGGTATTGGCTAATCCTCCACCAGACTACGATCGAGATGATTGGGAGTTTGTGTGTCGCAACCATTTCTTCACGGAAAAATTTAAGGTACGGTTTCATAATTCAAATAAAAGTTGATATTAATTAATCTAACTTCATTTTTTATTTCAAATACAGAAAAACAGTCGTACAAATATTATTAACAGGAAGAAGCTGAAATTCCCACATCGTACGGGAAGTAGACCATTTGCACAAATTGAAGAAGAGTTGGTAAGTACATTATTTGTAATAACTTAATCTAAAGATTGTTATTAATTATTTAAATCATTTATTTCAACAGGCGATTGAAATGGGACGGGCACCGTCTGTCATTGAAGTGTTCAAGAGGACCCGTACCCCAAAACCGACAAAAGAAAACCCAACACCCGTCCCGGACGAACACGTGCAAGAGAAAATTGTAAGTGAATTGAATATGCCTAGTTTTTTATTATAGAAATGATATTTTATTTCAATTATGCAGGTTGAGATGGAGGAGGTTGTTAGTAACGAACCAGGAATATCGAATTTTGAATTGACGGAAAGGGTGTTCGGACAACAAAAATACGGGGTAGTGTTCAGAATGGGATCAGGCGTCCGGCCCACACACTTTCGTGAGGATCGTCGAAGTGGAAACAGTTCACAGCGAAACAATGAGCGATTGTTAGAAGAGAATCAAATAATGAAGCTCAAGCTGGAGGAACTGGAGAAGAGGGACGAAGAAAGAATGCGCACAATTCAACAAATGCAAGCGGAAAAAAAAAAGAAACAAATCTGAGAATGGAGAGAGAGAAGTTAGAGATGAACGCAAGAATGGAGAGAATCGAATTGTATATGAGGCAACAACCACCTCCTCCCCCCCCCCTCCACAAGCTAAGGTTGTTTCGATTCAAAACATGTTTTCATTAGTAGTTGTGTCAATTTGAATTTATAACAGATTGTTCGGATTATTAGTTTGGTTGCGAATTTTGTAATGATCATTTAATGTGATCGTTTAATGTATGTGTCATTTCTATTTTTATTATTGATATATTGGTTGGCTGAACAGGTTTTGGTTGCGAGCAAAATAATCAGCACATTTTTAAAATTTTACAAGAAAAAACAGAAAATAATATTGAAATCTCTCAGTTTTTCTTCAAAGATATTAGAAAACTCTCGGTTTTCTACATTTGAAGAAAACCGAGAGTTATTAGAAAACTCTCGGTTTTTCCACAAAGAGGAAACTCGAGAGTTTTACAAATAACTCTCGGTTTTCTCCATTTGAAGAAAACCGAGAGTTATTAGAAAACTTTCGGTTTTTCCACAAAGAGGAAAACCGAGAGTTTTCTAATAACTCTCGGTTTTCTTCAAATGGAGAAAACCGAGAGTTTTTTAATATCTCTCGGTTTTTCCATTTGAAGAAAAACCGAGAGATTTCTAATAACTCTCGGTTTTCCTCTTTGTGGAAAAACCGAAAGTTATTTGTAAAACTCTCGGTTTTTCCACAAAAAGGAAAACCAAAAGTTTTTCAATTACCTTTCGGTTTTACTCTAGGGTATCTAAATCGAAAACTCTACGATATCTCTCGGTAAATGCCCAATTGTTTTTAACGAAAGAGTCAATACCGAGGGATGGCGAGAGTTACCAAAACCTTCGGTAATGTGTCTATACCGAAAGTTATAGGATCAAAACCGAGAGTTTTTACTCTCGGTTTTGACCCTTTTTCACCAGTGTATTTTGTAAAAATATTTAAAATTTAAAATATTATAGTGTTAAAATTAACAAATAATTAGTGGTTAGCCCTCGGGAGAGGATTAGCCCTAGACGGTTGTCTAGTTCTCGCCTTACCGTAGACCGACATAGGTGATCGTATAGTTTGGCTCAGCTGGCCACAAATAAGGAAGAATGGATCGTGTTAATGCTAACTTTTTGATTTTTCCATTGTTATGAAATTATATGTCAATAATAAACCATTATATATCCTCAAGTGATAAGGATAGATAAGAGACAAAAGTTTAATTCACACTTAAAACGTTTGAAATAAGAATTATAACTATTAGTGAAACTAATTTTTATTATAAAAAAATATTTTTTAAGTCAACATTTGATTAAAAAAATATATTTGAAATAAAATTCATGCTAAATATGAATAAGCTAAATGATTTCCATAATTAACTAGAATAACTTAATAAAAGATATTTTTTAGTAAAATAAATAGATCAATTAGTGTTGTAAAGAAGTTGTTTCTTAAGCTCAATTGACCTAAAATATTCAAATCTATATGGTGTCTTGGAATTTGAAGAAAAGATTATACAAGGATAGTGCTTGTTTTAGTATTTATTTGTTTATATTGTATATTTTTTCTTGAGCCAATCATGAATTAACCTTTTTTTTTAAGTATTATCTTTTTATTATCAAAATTACATTTAAAATTTGCATATATTTTGAAAGGAGACATGTATTTTGAACCAATAGATTCTTTTGGAGAATTTTTTTTTAACAGAGTAACTCATCCATATTTGTTTATTTCAGAGATAGGTAAATTGTGAATTATTTGTTGCTATGAATCATTTTTTCTGATAAATATTATTACACAAATACAAATTTAGAACAACATTGAACTATATTTTGAAGGAAAAATGATAAACTCACTTGAAAGGGTACCGAAAGCAAGTCTAGAAATCGAAAAGTCATATTTCAGATCCCAAAATGTCCCGATATGTCAGTTTTTTATCTCAAATTCTGACGTGGGAGCAACGTGGAAGACCACGTCGGATTTGTAGTCTTGCTTTCGCTATCCATTCGCTAAGTTTATCATTTTGAAGTAAGATAGTTGATAAATAATATGTATTTTCATATTAAAAAAAAATAGTTAAACTTTTTTTAATTAAAAATAGTTATAAAAAAAGAATTATATGACAATTATTATTTTAATATAAAATGAAAGTTGTCCAATGTTTTTATTCTTATTTTATTTTTATCTTTTGGTTAGAACTCTTGATTTTTATTACTTTGACAAAATTAAATAAAAAATTAAAACAGAATATGTGTGCCCACAAATTCTCACTTATTCTATCAACATTACATGAATCTAGGATTTGATTTGAGCATAATCCTAGTATTAATAATAATCTTCCTAACCATCCAATGTCAATTGATTTTTGCTTTCACTTTAAAAAGGTTATTTTAAATCCCTATTATTTACTTATAAGTTATTTTTTACCCTATTTGTGAATCCTTTCCAAAGATATCTCAAATTATTTGTTTTTTTACTTGTAATTTATTTTCAATGTAATTAGGGCTCGCAATTTTGGACCCGACACAAAAATACATCCCGGACCAAAAAAAAATATCAGGTATTTTTTTTTGTTCGGATCAAAATTATGTAAACTTGTTTAACCTGAATAATAAACATATCAAAATCAGGTGGATCTTAAATGACCCAAAGTAGACCCGATAATTCGTTTACAAGTTTCTTTTGTTGAGTTTTGTGTTATTCTTTCCTATTAACTTACTCATTTTCTTTTGTAAAATTTTTTTATAAGCGGATTGGTGATTTATCTTTATTTTGTTTTGTGTTGATGTCATTTTAATTTGAAACAAATATATGCGAATTAATTATATCTGGTTTGGTTCGAGTGGAGTTAGGTAAATCAGGTCAAACGGGTTAGGTTTGAGTCAATCACAAATAAACAGGTCAGGTTTAGATTAGAGATTTTGACCCGAATTACTAAACAAGTTAGGTTTAAGTTAATATCATTCAACCTGTTAACTTGTCAATCCGAACCCATCAACTTAAAACTAATTCAAATTGTCACCCCTAAATGTAATAAGTTAAATATCTATTTTTCTAAAGAAAGAAATAAAATGTAATTCCTCTTGTAATGGTCATCCATCCCATTGGAAATAAGTCCCATTGGAAATAAGTCTATTTGTCCTTGTTATTTTATTTGAGTTTATTATTTTTTTTATATCATATTATGCTTTTCTTAAATAGGTTCTTTGAAATATATAATAAAATGATAATAAAAGTTTGAGCCAAAATATTCAGAATTCATAGTTCATGATCAATAGTAGACAGTTGTGGTTGTGTGTTTACTGTTTAGTCGTAGTCTTTATTGTCTTTTTCTTATATCATTATAAATTATAACAGGAGGAATAATTTATTATAAATTTTTATTTTTTCCACATTACAAAGTAATGTTCATGACAATATATTTCAATTAAAAATAAATCCAACTTTAAAGTTTTTAATAAGTGAATGAATGAAAAAGACCCGATTTTGGCTACGCAACAACATAAGGCCACCCACCCTCCTTTAATAAATAATATTTTGTCATATCGGTTGATATTTCTCTATCATTTTTTTAGGGTTTTTAACTTGTTTTTTGTTATGAAGATCACATTTTATTATGTGAAAATTCTTTGAGGTATAAGAAAGTGAAAATCATCTTCTCGTTTTCTTTATCTTTAAAATTTATAATTAGTATAATTGTTTTAATTTTGTATTGAACATCTCCAATCTTAAGGTGAGCATGTGTTCTTGTAATTTTTCATTTAGCAATAAGAATAAATTTAAAAAACAAATTTATTTTTCACAATTGTAGTTATTTTAAAGAAAGTTATCAAAGTAAAAAAAAATGAAATTGATACTATTTATTTTAATATGTTAAGTATTTTTTTTTCTTTAATTTTGGTTGGAAATGAAATAAACTTTATACTTAATTTTGTCGAATCATTTCTCATTGTACCCATGTTTTAAACAAAATTTCTCAAACTACCAATTTTTTCATTCTTTTTTTCAAACTATTCACATTCTCTTTTAACCCATTAATTAACATCCTCTCTCTTAACTAGGGGTGTTCAATATTTGGTCTGAACCGAATAACCGACCGAATTCGAATTCACCGAATTTGAATAAACCGAATTCGAATTTCATTTTCAGTTTTCGAATCGAATTTTAAACCAATTCGAATTCAAATACAGTTTTTGAATTGGTTTTCGAATTTGGGTTTTAACTCGAAAACCAAACCGAAAACCGAATTAATTTTTTTATTATTTATTTTTCCAAACTTAGTTTAAGAAAAAGTTTAAAATAATCAAAAATATTTTGAACTCAATATTTAATAATAATAAAAAAGTAACAAAATCAACAATGGTCTAGTGGTCCAGATTTAAGAGTCTTAACTATTAATTAACTTCATCTCCATCTCTTTAAACTATTAATTAACTTATTAATTAATCCTCTCTTTCAATTAAATAATTAAATATATTATATAAATATTAAAATAAAATAACGTATATATTTTAATTCTATTTAAATTTATAAATATAATATATATAATCTCTTTTCTTTACCTTATAAATTTTACTTAAGTTTATAAATCTTTATTATACATTCATATCCTCTTTTCTTTATGATATTCTCTTTATATGATCTAGTAATCTAGTTTGAATTAAGAAAATATTGTGTTAGAGAGTTTATTAACCAAAATTAACTAATTCATCAAAAGTGGT
Organism: Impatiens glandulifera; assembly: GCF_907164915.1. NCBI lineage: Eukaryota > Viridiplantae > Streptophyta > Magnoliopsida > Ericales > Balsaminaceae > Impatiens > Impatiens glandulifera. The sequence goes on from NC_061864.1 coordinate 26,060,712, forward strand.
AAAAATTAGCTTAAAAAACAAAAAATAAATTACAGATTCGTTTTCCATTTGAAAGCGTTATGAGTTGAAGCGAGGGGTGATTGTTGGGTGTTATAGTAGTTCTCCTTAATTAAAAAAAATTAAAATTAACTGAAATATAACAACTGTCTAATTTTGAAACGTAGAATTTCAACTATAATTGTTAAGTTAATTTATTATGGTATTCCAAGTAAAAAAAGTAATACCATATTATTTATATTTATTTAGAAGTGTATCATTATTTTAAATTTATCATATACAAAATAAAAATATGATATATAAGCATAGTATGTTATTTAAAATCAAATAAGTCAACTAAAATTTTAAATATTTTACTTGAGCATACTGAGTTATTTAATAGATTAAATAAGAGAATATATTATAAACATATGTAATCTAGTTTGTTGAGATGTTATTTGAAAAATGAAGGTTTAAACAAATTTATCATTTGGAAGTATAAGTTAAATTATTAAATATTTTTTATATTTAATATTGATTTTGTTTGATTATAAATCTAAAATGATTTAAATTAACCTCCTATTAAAAAAGTTCAAAACAATAATAATAAATTTTAAAATAAATAAATAATATTTTAACATCTTGAAAAATAAATTAAATTATATTATTAATCAATAATAATATAATATTATAAATGAATTAATTGAGATTAAATTCAAATAATGTAAAAAAAGGTATGAATTTATAATAAAAATTTATAAATTTAAATAAAATTTATAATATAAAGAAAAGAAAGTATATATATTATATTTATAAATTTAAGTAAAATTAAAATATATGTGTTATTTTATTTTAATATTTATATAATATATTTAATTAGTTAATTATGAAAGAATGAGTTAATTAATAGTTTAGAGAGAAAAGGAGATAAAATTTAATTAATAGTTAAGAGAGAAAATAGATTAATTAATAATTTAGAAGAAAAAAAAAATAGGTAGATCCTTAAAATTTGTTTGAAATATATTTAAAACAAGAAAGGGTTCCAATTTTGTCTACTCTATATATCCTCCCTGTCATGTCTATTCAAACAATGCATTCAAAATCATTGGTTGATAGTCACATCAGAATTAAATTTGATGTTCATCATTTTATATAATTTATTTTGAATTAGAGATTTAAAAAAATTAATTATTAATAATTTATATAATTAGTTACATATAAACAAAATATTAATTTATAAAATAAAATCAAAACAAATAAACGAGAATCTAGATCTTAAATAATATGACAGATTTACCAAAATTAAAATTATAGTGAAAAAATCTATTAATTTTATAATTTTTGTAGGGTGATTCAAAAATATTTGTAATGATAATTGATGAAATAAAACAAATAGAGCAAATCAATCAAACATTATCTAATGAATTTTTATTAAATATTTTGAAGTACGTCAAAAAAAATGTTTAATCAAGTGATACTTAATTATTGATAAAAAAAAATGAAGTAATTTATACAAATAGAGAAATGATTAGAGGATATAATTTAGAAGAAGAAATGAGTGAGAGAATACACAATCTTATTGACAATAAAATTTCTCTTTCTATTTTCTCTTTATAACTTTTTACTTTTATTTTTTATTTTTTATTTTTTTTATTTATTTTTTATTTTTTATGTATGACAATCTCAACTAAAAGATGAATAACCAGTAACTTATTATTTTATTTTATTTATTAGAAGTGGACTAACTGAACTAACAAATAATAAAAAATAATCGAAATTTATAAGCAACAAACGACCCACCATCAACTTATAATATTATTAAAATTATAAAATGTCATGATATAAAAATTCGATCTAGTTAAATAAGATGTTGCAATGCCCAAACAAGGCTACTATTATTATTATTATTATTATTATTATTATATGAGAAATTTCTTCTGAAAAAACAGATGGAGATAGCCGGTGAATTCGTTAATCCTCTTGTGAATTTTCTAACTCATTAACGCTAAATTTTATATTATGTTTGTCTATTGATGAACACTTTTTAATTATATTTTCATTATTGCTCTAAAATGATTAATTTTGTTGTGTTTTAGGTGTGTTTGGTGACATTGTGATATTCGTATTTTTGTATTATTTTTTTTTGTTAATTTTTAAACTATTATCATTTATAACATATTGAAATAATTCATTAGTTTTCAAGTTAAACAATTAGTGAATATATAATATAAATGCATTCAAATAAAAGTAAAGGTATAAGTAATCATTTCAAACAAGATAATGATTATACATATTACCCAAATACAATATCCAATAATAGTAAGAACTTAGAGCATCAGCAGCTCACAAGACATCTGCCCTCTTATTTCAAGACATCTGCCCTCTTATTTTGTGAAATCAATACATCAGCAGAAAGCGGACACACATTGTACATGGCCAAAACACTCCAATGCTTCCCCCCGCCCTCTTATCTAAATAATAAATTTTATTTATACTATTTTAAATAAATAACTAATTTATAATATAGGAATATTATAATATTCCTATATTATAGGAAAATTTGAGATTTTAAACTCACGTGTTAATATAATTAATAAAAAATATATTAATTTATTTAAAATATATATTTATTAATTAAATATATAAGTAATATTCCTGTATTATATATATTATAAGAGAATTTGAAAATTTCACCCTTAAAACATATTAATATAATTAATAGAAAATATAAAATATTTTTATAATTTAAAATATATTATAATATTAAAAATATTATAAAAATAATGAACTACAATAAAACACATAAAATTTTAAACATTTTGACGGACATTATGAAATTGTGAAATATGCTCCACCAAATCGGATATAACGGATATAATTTATAACGATATAAAACATGTTAATATAATTAATAAAAAATATATTAATTTATTTAAAATATATTAATTTATTAATTAAATATATATATATATAACTAATATTAAATAAATTAAAATATAAAATATTTTTATAATTTAAAATATATTATAATATTAAAAACAATTACAAGAATAAATTTGAGAATATATAACATATATTCCTATATTATAGGAAAATTTGAGAATATATAATTAATATTTCTATATTATAATAAAATATAAAATATTTTTATAATTTAAAATATATTATAATATTTTTATAATTAAATATATAATTAATATTATTATAATTTAATATATAATTAATATTCTTATCTTATAGTAAAACTTTAGAATATATATTTATTTAATGTTATTATAATGTTATTTAAAAATAGTAGAAAAAAATATTATAATTAAATATATAACTAATATTCATATATTATATAATATATTATATTATATAATTATGAAAAAGTCAGAGAAGGGTATGACCGGCATAGAGGGCATTTTTGCTTTTATCAACAATGCAAAAATGAAAAAAAATCAATGACCTGCCCTTTTTCACGTTGTCCGATGCGGGCAGCAAAAATGAAAAAAACTAATGACCTTCCTTTTTTCACGTTGTCTGATGCGGGCACAGGTCATGCTCTGGAGATGCTGCCCAATTAACATTTGAATGATTGTTAATGTAAGATGATGACTATAGGGACTAAAAGTCAAAACATGTGTATAAGAGTGTGTAAGATATTAATTATAGATAACGATTAATTGCCCACCACATAAACCAACAAACAAGGAATAAAGAAAGCTACTATGTTAAGTCTTGGAATAGTCATATATTAAAGATCTCCAACCACTATAAAAATAAACATACACATAACATTGAAAGCTAAGTCAAGTCGTGTAAGAGTCTTTTACTAATTAAAGAACTTGTAGATTATGAGGTAAATCATTGTGAAATTGTTAATAATAATCATTATTATTTATTTTCAATTTCATATGGAGTATGGACGAGCCAATGGGATAAGACAGACTCAATCCTTAAGCAAGCTCTTTTTTAAAATATAAAATAAACAAGAAAATAGGCCCATTCATATATTATTCATGGCCCAAATCTTAAAAGTTAAAAAGGTTAATTTTTTAATGGTTTAATTATTTTTACTTTTTTTATTGTTAATTATGCAAAAGACTTTTTTTTATTGTAATGTATATTATTTTTAAAATATATATTTTTATTTGCATGATATTAGAAACAAATTAAAAAAATAACCTTGGCCAACCCATACTTATATCATGCACTAATCGAGATTCAGATGATTTTAATTATAAAGTTAACTTTTAAATAATTATTTATGTATATTAAAAAAATATAATAATCACTTAAACACAAATAAAGTTTGACATGAAAAAATAAATAAAAATTCATAAAATATGAAGAAAAAAAAATACGCACAATAGATTAGCGAGTTCATAACTACTCGATAATCGACCGACTTTAAAATTTTCTGCATCGATGAATGTTTGATAATTTTTCTCAAACGAGTAAGTATATCATATCCACCCCTCAATTTCAAATGTCTCAGCAAATGTAAAAAACTCAAACATCATTTAATGATTTTGAATTATACTATGCAAAAGACTTAACTCACTTTAATATTTATATTTAATATTAGAAAAATGACAGGGTAACGAGAATATAATGAAAACAAAGTCACGAATCTATCGGTAAAGATAATAATTTGAAACCGCCCCGTGAAAACTGAACTGAATTGTCCCGTTTGAGACGGTTTTTCCCAAAATCGGACGGGGATAGAAAGAGGATGGTATTTGTGTCCGCTGCCCCGATCTCACCCCGAATATTATAAACATAATTAAATATATTAAATCACTAATATATTTATTTATCACAATACTTTGTAAGAGTTCTAAGTTTATTTCTTTATAATAATATAAATTTTCAATATATATTATATTAAAAAATTCGTTTATATAATTTTATTGTATAGTTTTTATTTTATTAACGGTGTTCCGCATAAATTCTTCGAAACCAAACAAAACCGAACGGGCCGAGAATGATATTAAAAAAATCCCCAAAATAAAAACGGGACTAAAATAGTAAATGCATTTCCCCTCTCAAACCGCCTCATTACCATCCCTAGTGATCTGTCACAATTATAAGAGAGAGAAAAAAAGTTATAAATTCATTTTCCGCAAATTTCTGTCTAGACGATTTCCTTCTTCTGGTGACTTCCTTTCTCCGCTTTCAATTAAGGACATTATTATTGTTATTATTATATATATTAAATGTATATTATTTTAAATTTATAAATTTTGGATAAATAAATTTAGCGGACAAATAACATCACTAGTCAAAGTAACATTAACTAGTCTTCACTCCCCCATGGCCTTTACCGACATCTTTAACTCCCAAACACGTATTTGTTACTTACCGTCGCTAATAACTTTAAACAACGGTAACTAACTTTTTATAAAGATATTACAAAGAGTTGTGAATAAAAATAAGAGGGTAAAAAGTCAACCCTTTGCCTCACTATTTTATTTTATTTTATTTTATTTTATTTTATTTTATTTTATTTTCTCAATGTTTTGATTAGGTTACAATATCAATACATATCTAATCTAACAAATAAAATATAAAAAATAAATAACACATCAAAATTTTACAATTCATTTTTGATTCTCCTAATCTTCGGACTCAACAAACCTAAATGACGAAATCCATACAACTTAATCACTTGATTATCCGCAAAATTAAACGCTCTCTCCATATTTTTCAAACATCGTTCAGCCGAATAACCACCATAACTCCCACAAGGTTTACATCCAACAAAATGCGTTACGAAAGGCCATCTATCATCCCCATATCCCGGCTTATATTTCTCAATCATCTCTTCATACCGATCTACTAATTGAACCCAATAACCATGTAAATAATAGGAGTTCTCCATAAACACTTTCTCCATCCATTTTTCGCCAATAACAGGAGAAGTCAACAAATAAATCAAAGCAGATTGATCATCAGCTTCAAAATCAGGTCTATCATATAAAGTAGATGTCAAAACCTTTCCAGCTTCATTTCTAACAGTACCATTTGGACCCATTGGAGCCCAAGCATCAAGTAAATCCAAAGACCATTGACAATTCCTCAACAAAAAACTACCAGTATTCAAAGCAATCCATGATCTTTTCTCAAACAAATCAGGAAAACCATGAATAACCATGTTATGATCCTTATATTTCAAAACTGGGATTTCAAAAACCATATCAGTAAACAAAGCATCACTATCCATCCACCAAATAAACTCAACTTGAGGATGAGCCAACATTAAACTCCTAATCAAAGGTAATTTAGACCAATACCCAGAAAATTGTTTATCTAAATAAGCCATATTATAAACAATCTCAATCCCATGTAATCTACAATAATCAATCTTGTTCTTAGTGAATTTCAACAAGTAATGATCACCAATTGGATTAACACATGGGTCAGGTGACGAACCTGTTACTAGCAAGATCCTCGGTTTACCGTTTACAAAATTAGGAAAGTTTGGATTTTGATTCAGAAATTCCTTTCGTTGTTCATCCCAGTTGCTGATTTTTGGACCGAGAGTAGTACTGTTTACAGTCGTGTTTGGATTTTCGTCTGGTTCATTGTAATCGTTACGGATTTCCGTTAAGATTCTGTTGGTTTTGTCGGCGAGATTTTGTGTTATTGCGTCGGCTTCTGGGGTGGCGAGGTTGAATCCGACATAACCACGGAGGACGAGGATGGTGACGAAACCGCAGATGACTGTGATTTTAATGTTGTTGAATGTCCGGCGGATTTGTCTGCGGCTTGGGAAGAAAGATGATTTTGAACCATTTTTATCAGTTGTTGAGTTATTATTATCTTCACCCATGATGTTTTTTTTTTTGTAGAATTGAGAGAAATCAGAATGGATGAATATGTAAGATTGATTATATATAGGAGAAGGGATTTTTGGAAGAGGAAATGGAATTTACGTGCAGGGATTTTTAGATCGTGCTGAAGTAGAATGGAGAACGTGGTTTTATATATTAATGGAGGTTTCAAATAAAAAATATATATATATTGAATGAGGAAGAAGAAGATGAAGAAGTGATTTTCAAATAGTTCTAGATCAAGATTATTTAATAATGTGGTTACTTATTTAAAAAGTAGTGATGTAAAGATAATTTTAATAAAAAGTTTAAAGGGGTGTTTTTTTTAGTTAAATGAAATTATTAAAAGTATAATATTTTCAAAATAAAAGAAAATTAAAAAAAAATACTTTTTTAAATCTAACAAACACTAGGTAGTTTCTAATAAACTAAAAGCATTCTAAATTAAAAATATACATATATCATCAACAACAAGACTATGAATCCTAATTTTGTTTAATTTATTTGAATAATTTTAAATAATTCATCATTTTTTAAAATGACTAAATTTTATAAGTTTATGACATTATTTAAATTATCAACTAAAATATTTAATCAGTTACCACTAACTCAGTAAATAATTCAAATGATAAGAACGATTATTAAAAGACCAGTTGTCAATGATTTGATTGCTACTTACAACACGTCTTAAATTGAGATATGTGTCATAGTTACCTAAATAATACTAGCATCTTACATTTAAAAATAAAATAAAATTATTTTCACTTAAAATATTTTAAATTAAATTAAGAATAATAATTATTAAAAAGTGGTTTGCAGTAGTTTTTCATATTAAAAAAATTATATATTGATAAATACTAATCTTTTTCTCATTTTTTTTTATAATTTTATTTAAAATAAAACTATTTAAATAACTCAATAAGTTATTTAAATAATTTGAACCATAAAAAAATCCAGTAAATTGTATAAAACTTACATGGTCACTCTTTTTTTATAAAAAATTCTGACTTTTTAATATATATATATATATTGAATAAAGATGTATGATCCTCTCACCGTGATGACATACACCTAGTTTAAAACGTTTTAAGTAAAATTGAACCGGTCATTTTTGTCTCTTATAATCACTCTTATTAATTAAGTGAGTTATATTATTAAATGAGATATATTCCATTTTCATTTTAATTTTTTTACATTTTTCTTAATTTTGTGTTATAATTATCATTATACAAAACAAATGTTTATATTAGTAAATATATTAATCCCCTTATCTAATAGACTATCTAAATTAAAAATAAATAAATTAAATACTTGAATATGATATATATAGGATCTTTGAGATTAAGCTAAACAAACAGCCATAATTATTAATTTACACTCAAATTTAATTGCATTATTTTTTTAGAAAAAGAGAAAAAATAATTGGTTTCAAAAAAGTATTATATATTGGCAATCTACTTCATTATTTCTCATAATGGTATGGCATGAAAGAAACAATTCCGATGACTTTTAATTGTAGTGTTGCATTATGACCTAGCAATCTTATTGGATGTTGGTCAGCCAATATCCAATCACGATTGTGATTGGATCCACTTTCAACATTTAGAAAGATTATGAATTAAGATAAAAAAAAAACATCATAATACTACTCAATTTAAATAAAAAAGAAAATTCACCCACTATGGGAGGTTCAATTGATTTGGGGGGTATTTTTGGGTTTTAAAATAAAAACTCATATATCACATTCTCTCAATCCTGATATGATTCATTTTATTAACTAAAATAATTTTTCTTACTTTTTTTTATAAAATTTTAAATATTAAAGAAACATAATAATTCAATTAAAAACAAAAATAACTTACATTTTTATCTACTATAATATTTTTTTGAAAAAAAATCAACTAATATTTTAAATAACCCAATATCAAACAAGCTCAAAGATGACAATGACATCCACTGGTTTGCAATTGCATATGCGATCATATAAGTGCAGCTAAATCATGAAATTTAATCTCACCCACTTCACTCCACTTTCTTCATATAATTAATTCGAGATATTTACAAAGAATGGATTCCAAATTATTTCAATCTTTCTTATTTGGTAATTTTAGACTGGATTAGTAGGAGTTTCAATGGATTCCAAAACTATTTCAATATTTTCTGGGTTTGTTTTTAAGGTGGTTCATTTATTCCTTAAAGTTTTAGGGTGAATCGAACCTAATGAGTTTATGTTTGAATTATCCAAACGAGTTAAACTTTTAAATTTAGTTAATTTCAAATGGGTATTAAATTTTTATTTTTTTAACGTTGAAAGTTAGCATGACTCGAGTTTCGAACTATAACTTTCACTTCAACTTAAGACGTTTTAAATTAAAATAAAACTCAGACATTTTATTAGATATTTTTTATTCTCTTTTGTTAATGAATTGAAGTTAGTATGTGACTATATTTTAAAAACAAAACAAAGTTAATTAAAAAATATGTACAATTGATTGTGTTATTTGGAATTTTTGTTAAATTAAAAACAATTATTTTATAAAAAAAATTAAATAGGATCTCAAATTTATTAAAAAGTCAAGTTGTTCAACACCTCCATTTAATAACTTTTACTAAACGGGTACGCAATAGGTAGAAAAGTAATAATTTGAAAATTAACACTTCTAATTTTATTTTATGTATTATAACGTAGAAGATAAGATAATATATATTTTATTTTTTAAATTAACATTTCTAATTTTTGTTTATATGTATAAGATAAGATAATAAGATATATTATTTTTAAATAATTTAATATAAACCCTACTTAAGATAAATTAATTACACAATTATAAATATTTTAATACATACATATATAAAAATAACAACATAAAATGGTAATTAATCGACATTATTCATGAGATCTACAATAAAATTCACTGTTCCCTTTAAAGTGAATTACGCTTAAATATTAAATTTATTCTTTCCTTTATTTTAAGGGGTTATATGAGTTTAGTACATGATCTAATGAAAATATTAGTAAAATAACACTTAAATAGTAATTGTAAGTCAACTCTTGCTTCTAATCTAATCAATTTTCATCCTTCTTTCAAAGTTAGTTATGTTTGGTTAATCTTTTGAGTAGAACTAGTAGGTAAGAATTTATTTCTTCGTATAATTTAATTGGACCATTCTACGAAAATATTAGTAAAAAAACAATCTTCGAATAAGTAGAAGTACGAAGAACTGTATACAAATTATAAGTCGACTTTATTTATATATCTATATTTTTAATGTAATTTTGATTGCATTTTTATTTGTTTTGATTGAGAATTGCTTCATCTCTTTCAAAGTGTGATTTATCATGTTGTTTTCCACTAAATTTGTTTTTTCATTAATTCACGAAATCACAATTTTCATATTTTAAAATAATACTGCACATCTTAATATTGATTAGTCATGTTACTTATTCACCACTCAATATTAATTACACATGATGATTATTTATCTTATAATATGATCTCCCAAATTACTTTATATAATAAAATATTATTATTTTACTCAATACACTCATTCCATCACATGTTGGAAGCATCTCAAGATATTCACTTGTCTCTTACTCAAGGTCAAATGTTTTGGTATTATAAAAAATATTATTATTATTATTTTGAAATTATAATAATAATTTGATGAGCATAAACAAGTTTTACCTTTCCTTCCTATTTATACAATAATCACATGTGACAACTGACATGCATGCCACACATGATAATAATAAACTAATTTAATTTTATCAAATCTCAATCTTGTAAAATCGAGTGATTCATCTCACCATATCATAGATCTTACTAATTATTTCTTTAAGAGAAATTTGACATTTCTTTTTAAATATTATATAATTTTAATTTATATATTACAAATAAGTTTGAAATATATCATTTTCAACTCTACAAAGTTAAAATCCTAATTAGTTAAATATATATTTTTTAATTAATTATTTTTAATATTTGTTTTTAATTTTTATTTTTTAATACATTTTATGTGTGTAATATTCAATTTAATAATATTTTTAAAAATAATAATTTTTTTATCATACAATAATATTATAAATTATTTAAAATATGTCAAATTATAGTGAATTATTTTTTAAATTTATTTTATGTTATACTAATATTTTTCAAAATATTAATTTAACTATTAATTTTTTTAACATGATATGGTATTTTATTATAAACATTTTAATAAGTACATTTTAAACTAATTATAACATATATTAAAATAAAAAACTAAATATATTTTTTTTTGAGGAGTGATAGAGGGAGAGAATTTGGTGAGCAATTTGGTGAGGAAATTTGGTTGGAAAATGTAAAAGTGGGAGGAAAGAGAGAAAAGAGAGAAATTATTTGATTTTTTCAGCGAATAAGATTATGACACGTCATTCCCTCACTAAATTCCCTCACCTAATCATTTTTTTTATTGACATTTTAATACTATTAATTATTCTTATATATATATATATAAGGTAAAATATTATTTATTTAGGATATTTTAAATAATTTATAATGTTATTCTATGCTATACACATATTTATAGGGGTGTCAAAAATGAACTCGACCCGCCAACCCAACACGAGTCGACCCAAAGAATATTGGGTTAGGGTTGGGGGTTTTCGGGTTTGAATCATTTCGGATCAGACCCAAAATATAACCTGAAAAAGAAAATTGGGTTGGGTTGAGTTGGGTTCGGGTCAACCCGGGTTGACCTGAATTAAAAAATCAGGTCACTCATCAACCCGAACCCACCCACCCAACCCGCCCTACCTAATATATTAATAAAAAAAATAACTTGTCGACCTTACAAAAAAACCCTAACCCTAACGGGCCTAACCCATATCCTTAATTTCTATTCCTTTTATTCCTTCTGTCTTTATCACTATTCCTTTTCTTCCATCTTTCTCACTTCTCTTCAATATACATTCCTTCTCTAATTTTTATCTTTTTTAATCTCTTGAACTCCGCTAGTATCCAGCAATAAAATGAGTTCACAAATTAATCTTGATCTTGAGAAGGATAGTGCAGAGGGTTCACCTATGGCAAATTTAGATGCAAATAAAGAAACTTGCATTGATTCCCAAGATCAAGCCTCCAAAACTGGTATTGGTAAACAAAAGAGACCATTAAAATCAAAGTGGTGGAAGTATTTTGATATGCTTCCTAAAATAGAGGGAGAAGATTTGCGATGTAAATGTAAAGCATGTGGAATTATATATAAAGTTGATAGTAGCATGGGAACATGTAATCTTCGCCGTCGTATCCTTAATATTAATGTTCTAGACAGAAAACTCGTGATATTGCTCAAGCTTTGTTAGAACAAGGGGATAAAAGTCTTAATATTAGGTCTCAAAAGTTTAGTCAAGAAAGATTTAGAGAGTTGCTAATCTTAGCAATTGTGAGGCATGATTTACCATTTCAGTTTGTAGAATATGAGGCAGTTAGATCAATATTTACCTATTTGGAACCTAAGTCAATCATTTCACTAGAAATACTGCAAGGACTGATATTCTCAAGATGCATAAAAATGAATGCAATAGGCTAGCTCAAGAAATGCATTCATGCCCTGGAAAGATTTGTTTCACATCTGATTTGTGGACTTCTATAGCAAAAAACTTATTTCGGATTAGTCGGGTTGGTTTGAGTTCGGGTTGAAAATTTTGTTATAATGCACCTCCTTCAATCCGACCCGAATCCACCTGAATTGACACCCCTACATATATATATATATATATATATATATATATATATATATATTTTTTTTTTTATCAAAATAAATATTAAATAAAAAATTGAAATAAAAGAATCATTAAAAATATATTTAAAATAATGAAAAAAACAGAAAAATAAAAAATATTTAAATTAATATATGTGGGTGTTAACTTTTTATTTAATAAAATATATACTTTTAAAAGCAATATCACAATTGAAATAAAGTTGAAATAATTATCCATTTCTTTAATATATATATATATATATATATATATATATATATATATATATATATATATATATATATATATATATATATATATATTATGTGTAACTTCTAAGTTCTTACACATCCATTTAATCTATTTTAATGAGGAGGGATAGGAAGAAGTGAGAGAAAAAAAGAATAATGTGATATCATTGACCTCATGTTAAAGAAACAAGTATGAACAGTGAGAAAAGATAAGAAAAACTTTTATTTACTCATTCAAATTCTCTCATTATAATTTCTCATATTTTTAATAGTTTTGGCTGAAATTAAGTAAAAAAGCGTGAAAAAATTTGGCTGCATTACTCTTTCCTTCCTTTTTTTTTTATTTAATTGTTCAATTTTTTTTTATTAGATTTGAACCTATCATTCTAAACTATATCACAATTAATAAATTTAATTAAATAACCTAATTTTTTTTATTAAATAGACTGCCCTAAAGATAAAGATGAGTTACCCTAATCCGTGGGCTATCTCAGAACCGACCATCCTATCCTATCCTATTTGAGCTTGTTCAAGGAGCCCTCCCATTTATAGCCTTCACTGTCTTCCTCAACCCAATGTGGAATGGTGGCAGTGCAATGATCAAGACACATATCCTGGTGTGGAATAGTGGCAGTGCTATGATCAAGACACACACAAAATGTTTGTGGATGTGTTTCTGCCCGAGTTCAACCATTTGATACTGTTCATCCCTCGATTGGATGAAGTCTTGTTGGACTACTCTGCAAAGGTGAGTCGATCAACATGTTATCCATTGAGATAATGGAATCAACATGGATCTCCTCTTCTTTGAGAGTGATTACAAGTTCATACCAAATTAATTCCTCAGTAAACAAAATGAAGCAAAACTATTTTTACCAACAAAGTGTGTCATACATGAAAATTTGTCATAATACCAAAGGATTTCTGCTTAGAAAAAATTGGGTCATCATGTTCTGCTTTCCCCACACAAACATAAATTCAAGAAACCATCACAAAACTCTTATTTTTCACGTTAAAAATAGTTCTCTTGGATATGTTAAGAAGAACTATTGGTGGATATGCTTGTCCGAGCTCCTCTCGAATATAGTTATGCTTACCATTACAGTGCGATCCTCCCAACCATTATTCAACAGTTCTCTCGCAGCATCCTCCACCTCTATATCATTTGCATAACTTTCATACTTCAATGGCTTCTACATATCTAAGATGTAAACAAATTTGATAATATAATAATTTACAAAAGAAAGAAACTCTTGCTCAGTCAAATTTGGTAAAAATGGATCTTCTTTGGTTGGCATATGTTTTCTCTTGTCCCTTTTGGCTGGATCCAATGGAGTCTAATAACAGTCAGGCTAGGTCATCTTAGGAACCTTGTTTGATTCCCTTCCAAGAAATTTATCGAAGACAACAAATGAAATTGAAGTTGAAGACAACTTACATTTAAGCAACAAACATTACCCAACTAAGGTGTGAACCCACATTCATTAGTCATCTCATTAAATGGCCCCCAACTCCGCAATAACTCAACAGAAATCGAGGAGATTGAACATCTGCGCCAAATGTTTAGAATTTCAGAACAAAAGTGTAAGCAATGTGCTAATGAATCATTAACATAATAAAAAAAGAACCTGATATTCTTCGAATTTGGACCATCCTCTCCATTTTATGCTTCTATTTCTTCTTCTTGCTCTTTCTACTCCTTTCTTTCAATTCGAGTCTCAAAAGTCTAGACTCCATAAGAGTAACTTTTTTCTTTTCCTTTCTCACAGGCTCGAAAACCTTAGTGATCAATGGATCCAACACTTCACTCGAAATACTTAAACAAACCCCCATTGATCGAGCCTCGTCCCAAAGCTCTCTCCCCTTATCGAAATCACCTCCTCTACATAGCTTCGGTATTAGCAAATCATAAACAGGACCATAACCACCCAAAGATTTACTCTTCATTTTGTCAAACACCTCTATAGCATAATTCACTCTTTCAACACCACACAAAATCCCAATAACATTGTAAAAGAATTTATGATCTTCAACCAAACCCATTTCAATTACATAATTCACTATCTCATTACCTTTTCCAAATCTCCCAGTCAAGTAAAGAACTCTGGCAACAAGGTAATAGCTAACTGAATCAGGAAAGCATCCGGTTTTCCTCATTCTTTCAAGAACTTGAAGAGATTCCTTAACCCGTCTTACCTTGCCCAAGCACGATAGAATTATGTTGTAACTTGTCGTGGAGTGTCCCAATCCATAACTCCTCATCTCCCTCAAAACATTCAAAGCCTCTGGAAGAAGAACAGAAGGGTTAGATTTCAGATTTCTCTCGCAAAGACACCTCAAGAACTCATTAAAACAGAAAATATCTGGAACAAATCCTGCAGACTTCATTTCCTGAAGAATTCTACGCGATTCCTTAACATTACACTGCTGAGACCAACCGTAAATGAGGCTCCTATATATTAAACGCTCAGAACCTGCTATTTTATCCTTATGGTGTAAGAAAACACCTTCGGCTCGTTTAGCATGCCCTTTCGCACAAAGAGCGTTAACTATTGCTGTTACTGTGATTACATCATGTGGGCAGTTGAATTTATCCAAGTTCTTGAAAATTCCCAATGCCTCGTCTTCTTTCTCGTGTTTTACTAATGTTTCGGCTACAAGACTGAAAGTAGAGCTATTCAACGACCGAGCTTGCTTAACGAGATCAGACATTAATATCTCAACTGCCTTCAAGTCTTTTCTTTCACTGAAAACTTGAATTGCTAGATTGTAATCTTTATCTTCCAACTTAGATTCCAAATTTTCCATTGACCATGAGAAGAATCTGAGCAGTCTTCTAGTGGGTGCTTCAGATTTACAAGAAGACTCAAAGACTTGTCTGACAAGTGAAGATGCTAAAGGAAGATTTAAATTATCTAAAGACAATTCCAGATCATCTAAACTGCCTACTCCTTTCGAAACCAAGCTACAAACCTCCGTTATTTCTACAGCGGTTGTAGTCTGTAATTGTATTGTGCTGTAAGGAAGGTAATCGTATTTCTTGGGTACAGTTCTTCGCATAATCAAGTTTGTCAATTTTATTAACATCTTGAGCAAACGACAATCATTCATTCCATCACGCAAGAAGGAAAAATACGAATCCAAATCCAAATCCAAATCCAAATAGACTAGAACATCTAAATTTGCAAAACAGAAGCATCAAATTCACTCAGGACTTGTGTCGAACAGTTGGTGATAGATTTACAAAGTACCAGTACATAAAATCAAGAAAGATTCAAGGAAGCAACCGTCTGACCTTTGTATTATCAGGTGATTAAGAATCGCCGTTCGTCGCCGGAAATAGAAGAGAGAAAGAATCGCCGGAAAGACGTCGCCGGATAGATGCAGAGGGCATAGTAAAGAGAAGCACAATTTCGCCGGCGGCGGGGAAACAGGACGTTGTCCACTGTGGGCAAAGATTAATATGAAAATATTATATTAGTCCTCGAGCTTCCCTTTTAAAGTAAAATAGGACTACAACTAATCTAGTATAATTAACAACCTAAAGATAACATTATTATTATTACTATTATTGTTATTATTAATAATATTATTATAATTAGCATGTCTAAAATAATATTATATATAAAGTTTTGCAAATAGTTATTTATCAACATATTCATTCATCTTAAGTTTAAAAAATAATACTTATCTTTTCAAAAAAGTGTTTCAATATTTTTTACTAACTAAAGAGAATTATAAATAAAAAGTATTATGAATAAATTGTCCAAATTTAAGAAGTTTCAAACTAAGGCTAAACAAAAGACGTGCACATTTGAATTGAAAAAAATGTTGGGATTCTTCATCAACCAAATGGAGGCAATCTCTGCCATTTAATACCCCGCAATGAGAAGTAGGTTAGAGGGTTTCTAGGCCTATGTAATTCTCGAGAATCCCGCAACATACATAGTGTGTGTTAGGCACGTGCACATGCGGGCTCGGAGTGGCTCGAGGTTCGACGATTTCAAATTTGGGTTGCGTGTCAGTCATCTTTTAAAATAAAACATTATTTAAAAATGATTTTGAGAGTACTTGCCGCTTTTAAAATTAATTATGTAAAAATAATTAATTCTATTTAAATTTAAATAATTTGGGGATTTGTTGTAATCAAATGACGATTTGATAAAATCCAATTTAAATTAATTAAACATAATTAATTTAAGAAAGATTATTTATTTGAAAGACATAGTCGCCAATTAATTTTAAGAAAATTAATAAAAATGGTGTATGTGTACAAACATATTTTGCACTAGAGTTTCGTTTGGTTCAAAGTTTGGTGATACTCGGGAAAGGGCTTTCGCGCTATGTCCTCCATCTCCGTTAAATAACGGTCTCTACTTTATATACTTGACTTTTTGAAAATCGGTTGTATAAAGTTTGAGTTTAAATCGATTATTCTTCTGGTCCTAGTCATGCTCTTAGGTTTTAGCATTATTTGAAATATTGAAACAACAATATTAAAATGCTGATACATGTTGTAGATGATTGCTAAGGAGGATTATACCTGAAGAATATCAGTCATTTTTAAGGTTGTTAGGGTTTAGAAATAAACGTCAAACGAACTTTGGTTAAAATATTTGTTGGGAAACATCTTGAAAATATTTTAAAGTAATTTTCCAATCTCTTGGGATTTTTAGAAAATAGATTGGGGTCCCACAATTACAAAAATAATTTTGGATTTTCAAAACTGTAAGCAAACAGGTCTTAGGACCGGAGTCCTAAAGTTTGAGTTTAATTTTATCGGTTAGGGTCCGGAGACCCTCGGTCTGGGATCGGGAGCTCTCGGTCTGAGAACCGGATACCCTTGGTCAGGGTGCCAAGGACTCGGTCCTTTCCTGGGATTTATCGGTCTATGTGTAAAAACCTATTGGTCTTAGGCTATCTTGGGGTTATGTTTCTTGGTCGAGGTGTAAAAACCTCTTGGTCTGGGCTAGCTCTAGACTAAGTCCCTCGGTCATAGGCTTGTGAGCTCTTTCTCCCAAGGTTAGATCTCTCGGTCCTGAGTCTCAGGATACTTGGTTCGGGACTTCGACCTCTCGATCTTAGGTCTTGGGAGTCTCGGCCCCAAGTTTGGATTTCTTGATCGTGAGTCTTAGGAGTCTCGGTCCCAAGTCAAACCTCTCGGTCCTAAGTGAGGATCTTCAGTCGGATCTATTCGTCCTAGCTCCTTTGAGAAATAAAAAAATAAAAAATAGTCGTTTATACACGAGATTGAATTCAAAAGTGATAATTTTGAAGTCGAAAAAAAAGAAAAATCAACTTCTTTTTTAAGACAATCCAAAGATTGATGTTCAAGACTAAACGCTGAAAATGTTTTGAATCCTAAAAAATACTAATAACTAAATAAAACGTGTTAGAGGGGTCAATGTTTTATTCTATTTCCAAAACAAAATAAAAATAAGAAACAATGATGAAACCCTATATAAAGCACATTTTGTTAAAAAAAATGCATCGCTATTTTAAATAAAACTCTTTCGATAAAAGCGATGGGTAAAAAAAGAGGGATTAACCCTAAAATAAAATAAAAAAATGTGTTAATAAAAAATCGACAGGGGAAACATTCATCAACTCTCCCTAATAGTACAAAGTTGTCGTTATGAGAATCTTGACTTGAGAAAAATAATCAAGAAAGGAAATCAATGGAATACATGTTAATAAAGAATCTTGACCTTTGAAAAACGGTCAAGACTTGAGTGACGTTAAAGAAGTCAAATTGAACATTGATCTATAAAGAGGAGATAATGAATAAATTAGCGTGAAAAACGTTAAGAAATAAATCTTAACTCATTAAAACACAATCAAGATTTGATTAACATAACAATCGTGAATTAGGAAATATACATTGACAAACCAAACCATCAAGATTTGATTGACATAACAATCGTTAATTAGGAAATATCGTGACAAAACTAAAACTATCAAAATTTGATTCACACAACAATCATCAATTAGGAAATTTCTTGACAAAACAAAAACCATTAAGATTTGATTGACATAACAATCTTCAATTATAAAATATCTTGACAAACCAAAACCATCAAAATTTGATTGATATAACAATATTCAATTAAGAAATATATTGACAAACAAAAAATTATCAAGATTAGATTGACATAACAATCGCCAATTAGAAAATTTCTTTACAAAACTAAATTATTAATATTTGATTGACATAACAATCGTCAATTATGAAATATCTTAATAAAACTAAAATCATTAGTATGTAAAGGCTCTTCATCTCTCTTAGTATGTAAGGCTCTTATCTTGACAATGTTGGTAATCTTATTTCGTAAAAATTACACGTAAATAATATATGAATACAATAAAATGATAATAGAACAAATACAATAGATTATGTAATGAGATGAAGAAATGTCTTCTCGTTTGCTCTGAGGCCTATGAAATCACAATTCCCTTAAAATAGTTTCACCGTCTCCCGTTTGTGCTGGAGAGTTTCGTCGGTGGCTGCTTCCCAGGGTACAACGGAACCTGCAATGATTTAACATAGAAAAACCACTACAACATCGAACTAAACAAAAGTACTTGAATCACAATCACCGGGTTTCATACAGAAATAGTCGAGTCAAGAAACTCGAAGAACACTAAAAAAATTACTCACAAAAATAAGAAAAGACTTTTAGAATTCTAGAGAGAGAAGTGATAAGATCATGTGTAGAGAGGAATACAATGTGAAGGGATATTTATAGTTAAAAATTAAACTCATAATCAATTCTTTAATCCAACGGTCACTAATCCATCATCCATTCATCCAACGGTTATCGTTGTTTGCCTTTTCATCATCTAAGTTACATCCTACAATAAATATTTTGTAGTTACAATAGCAATTAACATCATTTGTTAATTGTCTTATTCAAAAAATTTATGTTAATTGTAACAATTAACAAATTTAATTCACAATGAATTTAATGTGATTTCATTTGGATGAAATTTCACCTTAATTCACTTTTGAATTTGTGGGAATTTCATTTGGATGAAATTTCACCTTAATTAACTTTTGAATTTCATGTGAATTTCATTTGGATTAATTTTACTTTAATTCACATTTGAATTTCATGGGAATTTCATTTGGATTAATTTCACTTTAATTCACATTTGAATTTCATGTGAATTTCATTTGGATTAATTTCACACTTAATTCACATTTGAATTTGGTGTGAATTTCATTAGCCCAAATATCATTTCTATTTAATTAATGGAATTAGTTTTATTCCAACAATCCCCACATTAATGGAAATTGAAAGATTAACCCGGTGAAAGGTTCAACAATTGAATTCTACATAGGATAGGTAGATGTAACCCTTTGAACCTTCCCTTATGAAAGTATATAACTTTAGTAGCCGATTAGTAGACTCGATGTCCTTGAACTATTCTGCTTTCTGTGTAAACGATTACACACTTTCACATAGAATTCTTCTTGATACTTGTCAATTCTCATGATTGTGTTCGTTTTGGCCATGAACACTCTCCTAGTTCAGTGAGAGGGTCTAGAATTGAGCCGTGCAATTCTTTCGAAGCGGCCCCACTTCTCTCTCACATAAGTGATCTCTTTGTTCACAAAGAATCATTAAAAGCCTGTGTGCTTATCCTTTTCCGAAATGCTATTTTATCGTAGAATTTTTTTGTTCATAACAATCTATCAAGTTTAGTACAATTAGGTTGTCTCATTGAACCTGGTTCTTGGAATCTCTAGTCATCATAGGTTGGGTTTCCCTTCATACTAACTTATTGTAGGCTTAAGTCTCATTCCTTGTGAGAACTTTAACACCAACTCTCTGTTTAACCCTTTAGTTAGCGGATCCGCAATATTACCTTTTGATTTTACGTAATCAATTGAGATAATTCCAATAGAGAGTAGTTGTCTAATGGTATTATGTCTACGACGTATATGTCTAGACTTACCATTATACATATGACTCTTAGCTCGTCCGATCGCAGATTGACTATCACAATGAATAGAAATTGTTGATAAGGGCTTAGACCATATTGGAATATCTTCTAAGAATAGACGTAGCCATTCAGCTTCTTCACCACATTTGTCAAGAGCTATAAATTCAGATTCCAACGTGGATCTAGCAATAACAGTTTGTTTAGAAGATTTCCAAGATATAGTTTCACCTCCAAGTGTAAATACATATCCACTTGTTGACTTAGAGTCTTTCATATCTGAAATCCAATTAGCATCAGTGTACCCTTCGATAACAGCGAGATGTCTCGTGTAGTGAAGACCATAATCACGAGTATTTCTTAAATACCTAAGTAATCATACAATGGCTTTCCAATGATTATTACTCGAATTACTCGTGTATCTACTTAGTTTGCTTACTACATAGGCTATATCTGGTCTTGTACAACTCATTAAGTACATTAGACTCCCAATTATTCGAGAATATTCTAATTGAGAAACACTCTCTCCGCGATTTTTAGATAGATGTTGACTCGTATATATCAGAGTCTTAGCCAGTGCCGAATCATCCTTGTTAAATTTTTCAAGGATCTTATCCACATAATGTGATTGACTTAGAACTATTCCTTACGATGTTCTAATCACTTTGATTCCAAGAATCACATCAGCCAATCCCATATCTTTCATGTCAAATTTTGAATTTAACATATCTTTAGTGGATTTAACCATTTTATCATTACTTCCAATGATAAGTATGTTATCTACATAAAGACATAAAATGACGTAACCATTTTTTATATCTTTAATATAAATACATTTATCACATTCATTGATCTTAAATCCACTTGAGATCATAGCATGATCAAATTTCTCATGTCATTGTTTTGGAGCTTGTTTTAATCCATACAATGACTTAACCAATTTACAAACTTTATTTTCTTTCCATTGAGAAGAAAACCCTTGAGATTGATCTATGTAAATTTCTTCTTCCAAGTCTCCATTTAAGAAAGTTGTTTTACGTCCATTTGATGAACTTCTAGATTGCGCAAAGAAGTAATCGCAAGAATCAATCGAATAGAAGTTATTCTCGTAACTGGAGAACATGTATTAAAATAATCAAGCTCTTCTCGTTGGCGATATCCTTTTACCACCAGTCTTTCCTTATATTTATCAATTGATCCATCAGCTTTTATTTTCCTTTTGAAAATCCATCGGCAACCTAGTGGTTTATTTCCCGGAGGCAGATCCACTAGTTCTCATGTATGGTTTTGTAAGATAGATTCTATCTCACTATTAATTGCCTCTTTCCATTGAGGCCCTTCAAACGAGGTAATTGCCTCATTATACGTTTGAGGTTCACTTTCCATCATGAAAGTAATAAAATCTGGACCAAATGATTTTTCGGTTCTAGCTCGTTTACTTCATCTAAGTTCAACCTCAACTTCATTCTCCTTTTCTTGTTCATCTAGTTCAAGAAATCTTTTTGGAGAATGTTGTTCTTCATTAGACTTATATGGAAGTATATGTTCAAAGAACGATGCATTTTTCGATTCCATTATCGTATTCTTATGAATATCTGAAATGTTCGATTTAAACACAAGAAAACGATAAGCACTATTGTATGTGCATATCCAATAAATATACAATCAACAATTTTTGGTCCAACTTTTACCTTTTTAGGTAATGGTATGGCTACCTTAGCTAGACACCCCCACATTCGTAAGTATTCATATGATGGTTTTCTTTCATGCCATAACTCATATGGACTTTTATCTAGCTTCTTTCGTGGAACCTTATTTAAAAAGTAATTAGCCGTTAAAATAGCTTCTCCCCACATGTTCTGTGGTAGACCAGAACTTAATAAAAGTGAATTCATCATTTATTTTAATGTTCTATTTTTCCTCTCGGCCATACCGTTTTGCTGAGGAGAATAAGGTGTTGTCGTCTCATGGATTATACCATGTTAAGCACATAGCTCGGCAAAAGGTGATTCATATTCACCTCCTCTATCACTTCTTAGCACTTTGATCTTTTTACCAAGTTGGTTTTCAACCTCAATTTTATAGAGAGTGAATTTCTCTATGACTTCATCTTTACTTTTAAGAATATACACATAAAAATATTTTGTGTTATCATCAATAAAAGTAATGAAGTATTTTCCTCCACCACGTGTTGGTATTCCTTTTAAATCACACACATCTGTATGAATTAAATCAAACGGTCTATTACTTCTTTCAACGTTTCGAAATGATGATCTCGTCAATTTCTCTTCAACACAAATTTCACACTTGTGTTTCTTATTTATTTCGAATGTAGGTATACTCTTCAATTTTATTAATCGATGCATCGAATCATAATTAATATGACCTAGTCTACCATGCCATAAAATGGAAGACTCCAACAGATAAATAGAAGAGTTATTCTTTTCATTCATATTTGGCTTAACTGCAATTACATTGAGTTTAAAAATCCCATCAGTAGCATAACCTCTACCTACAAACATTCCACATTTGGATAAAATAATTTTATCTGACTCAATCACAATTCTAAAACCATGCTTACTTAGAAGAGATCCGGATATCAAATTATTCCGAATCTCTGGAACATACAACACATTAGTTAAAGTTAAATCTTTCCCTGAAGACAACCTTAACACCACTTTTCCTTCACCTTGTATGTCAGAAGTGGCAGAATTCCCTATGAACAGTTTTTCACCATTCTTCACTTCTTCGAGGATTGAAAATACTTCTTTGTTGGAGCAAACATGTCTTGTAGCTCCTGTGTCAACCCACCATTCTCGTGGATTAGACCCCCACCAAGTTAACCTCAGATATCATCGCACATAGATGCATGTCCGATAATCCTTGAGTCAAGTTAGCCTCTCGAACTCTTCTCGGTTTCTTGCAATCGGAAGATCTATGTCCCATACCATTGCAATTGAAACACTTGCCCGTGAACTTCTTAGAAATTCCTCCTTTAGGATTAAGATTTCGGTTCTTGACAAAAGAATTTTGTTTCTTTTTGTCTTTACCATGCTCAACCACATTTGCTTTAGCCACATGTTGACTAAAGTATTTCTTTAAGGCGCTTTTATTTTCCTCTTCAATGCGTAGACGAATCACCAATTCTTCTACGTTCATCTCCTTTCGCTTGTGCTTAAGGTAGTTCTTGAAATCGTTCCAAGACGGTGACAACTTCTCAATAATAGCCACCACTTGGAAAGTTTCTCCCAAATTCATGCCCTCAGCATGAATTTCGTGCAAAATAACTTGGATCTCTTGAACTTGTTTAATGACCGGTCTTGAATCTACCATTTTGTAGTCCAAAAATGACCGACCATAAACTTTTTTGCACCTGCATCTTCTGTTTTGTACTTACGTTCAAGAGATTGCCATAGTTCTTTGGTCGTATTCTTTTCACTGTACACATTGTACAATGAATCTGACAAACTATTCAACACGTAATTTCTACATAAGAAATTTGAATGGTGCCAAGCATCAATGGCCGAAGCCGCTTGCACATCAACTTTCGGATGCACGTTTGCATCCGACGATGAAGCCACGTTTGGCTCATCGATTTTGGGAGTGGGAGGATCCTCCGTGAGGAATCATGCAAGACTTAGGGTCGTGAGGTAGAAAAACATCTTCTGCTGCCATCTCTTAAAGTTTGAGCCATCAAACTTTTCTGGCTTATCCAGATGGTTAGCTGGAACCGACATCCTCATGTTAGAAATAGGTGTTTCGGTAGTCATTTCTGAAACAAAACCAGAAACGTGTAAGAATCTGAGATAAGTAATACTTGAGATTGTTTTAAGATCGTTGGTAATCTTATCTTGTAAAAATTACACGTAAATAATATATGAATACAATAAAATGATAATAGAACATATACAATAGATTATGTAATGAGATGAAGAAATGTTTTCTCGTTTGCTCCGAGGCCTGTGAAATCACAGTTCCCTTAAAATAGTTTCACCGTCTCCCGTTTGTGCTGGAGAGTTTTGTCGGTGGCTGCTTCCCAGGGTACAACGGAACCTACAACGATTTAGCACACCACTACAATAACGAACTAAACAAAAGTACCTGAATCACAATCACCGGGTTTCGCACAGAAATAGTCGAGTCAAGAAACTCGAAGAACACTCACAAGAACACTCAAAAATTACTCACAAAAACAAGGAAAGACTTTTAGAATTCTCGAGTGAGAAGTGATAAGATCATGTGTAGAGAGGAATACAATATGAATGGATATTTATAGTTGAAAATTAAACTCATAATTAATTTTTTAATCCAACGGTCACTAATCCATCATCCATTCATCCAACGGTTATCGTTGCTTGCCTTTTCATCATGTTTGCAAGTTATATCCTACAATAAATATTTTGTAGTTACAATAGCAATTAACACCATTTGTTAATTGCCTCATTCAAGACATTTATGTTAATTGTAACAATTAACAAATTTAATTCACAATGAATTTGATGTGAATTTCATTTGGATGAAATTTCACCTTAATTCACTTTCGAAATTTCATGTGAATTTCATTTGGATTAATTTCACTTTAATTCACATTTGAATTTCATGTGAATTTCATTTGGATTAATTTCACTTTAATTCACATTTGAATTTCATGTGAATTTTATTTGGATTAATTTCACACTTAATTTCACATTTGAATTTGATGTGAATTTCATTAGCCCAAATATCATTTCCATTTAATTAATGGAATTAGTTTAATTCCAACCGACAAAACTAAAATGTAAAGGCTCTTCATCTCTCTTAGTATGTAAGGCTCTTCAGCCCTCTTAGTCCGAATCAATTGATTGAACTCATCTATTCATCCCAATCTTCATTTATCAAGTGATTCTACCGATTGATTGATATTGTTCGGTTTATCGATTAACTATTAATGTTAGGCCATAATTCATGAATCTATTCCGCTTGACATTAATCCTAAGTTTTGGCTAAGTCTTAGGCAAATCATTGTCGATACTGTTCGTCTATATATTAACATGACTTATACCTAATAATCCTAACTTTGATTAGAAGAAAAATCCAAAACCTAATGGGGTGCGAATTATTTTCCTGAAGTCTCTTTGTTCTTATTCACACGAGCCTAAATGTGATTTTTGAGTAACGCTCATCTCTTATTCGCAAGCTTGTTGGTGATAATAGAGGATTGCAAATTAAACTGAAAATTTAGACATAAATGTGTGTCGCGTGCTTAGTTCGATGGAGATATAGATGATGATGAATATTAACAAGTTGAGCATAAATATTGTTTGAAAAAGAAGATTTGATGAATGAAGATGAGACTAAATCAAGAATAAGAAAAGGTGAAAGTGAAAGTGAGTTTTTATTCAAATAAGACATATATGTTCTTTAGAAGTTAATATCCTGTTTTAGTAATTATAGAGTCTTACATTAATTAATAATAAACAATTTAAATATAAATGACATGTAAATCTTTTAGCCCTTAGATTGTTATGACAGTGAGTTCATTCATTTCTTTTGTTGAAGCTTTAGGTTTAGGTTTGTGTAGATGTCGTGACAATATTCCCCATATATCGTAAATGATACAGAGCGATAAATTGTGGCAGAAATACATAGAGAATGACATGGCAATGCTTACATGTCAAATTTATTCAGATTTCATCTTCATTCCTCCTGTTAGTCTTTCTCTCTTCTCAATCCAGTTATCTTTTCCATCTCCTTTTCCCTGCTCACACATACACATAGTTACTTGCTCATTTAGATTTCGTCTTCATTCCTCCCGTTAGTCTTTCTTTCTTCTCAACCCAGTTATCTTTCTCGTCTCATTTTCCTTGCTCACACATAGTCACTTGCTCAAACTCACTAAAGAATCATTTTTGATTCTTCGTTCGTTCTCACATCTCCATCGTTTATCCTTTCTCTCTGACCTCCGCTTTCGAGCGAAAGATAATATTCATCCACCGATCATGTCGCTTCTATGTATTCTTGCCAGTTGATAAGAAAGATAAACTTTTATTTTGTAGATCTATTATTTTTGTGTGGATTTTCTGTATAAATTCTTTGTTTTTTCTTTGTTTTGTGTAGATTTGAAAGATGTATGCATGATTTTAGGTTGCATTTAATTTTTGACATCCCCAATGTTTCACATTTAATGTTCTTTGAACCTATTATGAGCTAGAGATCGAATGTATTAGAATCTGAAATGATTCACTGTAAGGATTTAATCGTTGTCATTAGAGGGCTGATGCAAGATGTAAGGCTACATATTAGTATTTTTAAGATGTTATTATGTTTATACTTCTCATTTGACTAATGCATATGATGTGCCTTTTTCACCATTTGTTGGAACAAATCATTCCGGTGAATCTGTGTTGCTTGGTTGTGGTCTGATTTCGAAAGAAGATTCACAAACTTTTATTTGGTTATTTAAATAATGGTTGACATGCATGGGAAGTCAAGCTCCACAAGGTATTATTACTGATCAATGTAAAACCATGTAAATTGTCATTTTGAATCCCTCCACAACATTATTTATATTCTATATTTTAATATATATATATATATATAATATATTAAAATTTTATATTATTTAAAAAAATAAACTTAAAACAGTTATAAAAAATAAATAAAAATTTTATTAACGGTAAATATTTAATTGTGTTTATTAAAATTTTATGAAGACACAAATATCATCACAAACTTCATCATCGGTCAACTACCGATCAAATAGTTGAAAAATTATCTTAAAAGAGATAATTCCAATAAAAAACCTCGGAAAATGGATCTTAGTAAAGTTGATATTGAACCGTATAAGAGGACTTGATATCAATAGATCCCACTTGGCCACACTATTATACCAAATATATGTAAATCCATATCCAAAATTTCAAATTGATTCATAAATTAACAAAATAAATTGTGTATTGAGAGAAGATCGACCAAAGTGATGTGAGTACTAAATAAAAAAGTGAGAAAAAAAGACTACATAATTATGGGTTTGGTTTTGACATATAAAAGACTTAAGAGTGAAACAAGAAAATGTAATAAAGAGAGCTATTCTAACATATCATCAGATAAGAAAAGTATGTAACTAAGAGATTTTGCACATTTTGTTTTGCCTTTCAATTGACAGTCATTACTCTTGGTGTGTTTGTCGGGTAATGAATCCATTACAGCACAGTCTTCATCCTCCTCCTCATCGTCTTCATATTCATCAATATCAACAGAAGAATGCTGCCCTTTAAGATCTAAACAAATCACATAACCCTTCATCCTATCAAACTGTCCATTTACCCTAATTCGGTTCTTGCCAAGTAGTGTTCGATTCGCATACCTAATATTCTTATCAAAACACCTTTCTTTCCTCTTCTGTCTAAACCTTATTATAGCATCTTCCCTTGTCTTAGATGATGATGAATGTCCAAATGAAAAAGACCAATTTTCTATTTGGGCCTGAATGCAAGTGTCACAAGGGTCAAACGTGGATGATGGAATCATATGGTGGTGGTTGTATTGTTGTTTTTGTTGTTGCAACATGCCCATTTGAACTTGGGAAAGGTTGTTTTGAGAAACTTGTCCATTTCCTGGAATATCAGAAGGATGCATCTTTGTTCTAAGATGATGATGATGATGTTCTTGTTGTTGTTGTTGTTGATAGTCTTGTAATATTGGGGTGGGTGACCTCTCGAGAGAAACTGAATCGGGATAATTGCCACCAGTACTACTTGGCAAGTCGTCTGCAGGTTGTGAATGGCTCTCTCGCCCCTCTTCTTCTACTACTATCTTGTCATGTGATGGAACTGTTGGAGCATCCATGTGATAAATAGCCGGAGGAGGAACTACTACATGGTTATCTACTTTTGGTGTGTTTGATTTAACTAATGTGAAGAAGGCAAATGACTTGCTTATCCACAGCTCTTGAAGAGAAGAGAATCCTCCTGTCCAAAAACAAAACAAGAAAAAACCATAACATTTATTAAAGCTGTAATGCTATGTTTGATTCCGGAAGATTTGGTTGGTATTGTGAATCAATGTATATGACATTTTATGCTTCAATTTCATCATTTTAAAACTTACCATTCAATATTTTCTCCAAACTTATGAAAATTCTAGGAATTTAACACAAATTAGATTCATTGTGATATGTAATGTCCAAAAGTAAGTAGTATTATCTAGATACTACAAATTAGATTCATTGTGATATGTAATGTCCAAAAGTATCTAAATTGTCACAAGATCATTTATTATCGGGCAAATTAGGGTCAAAAACACATATTAGCAGGACTAATATATGAGAAAGATTCTTCAAGGTTTGAATATCTCCAATAGAATCTTTGTATAAGATTAATCAAGGTCATGTTCAATAACTGCATTTAGTATTTAATTCGAACATGCAGTTATACTTGTCAAATAACATAACAAATCCAAATCCAAATCCAAATCCAAATAGACTAGAACATGTAAATTGTCAAAACAGAAACATAAAATGAAGAAAGATTCATGGAAACAACCGTCTGACCTCTATGTATAATAAGGTGATTAACTTGATTAATCTAAGAGTTTGATCAACCCTAGAATTAGATGATGATGAATGTCCAAATGAAAAAGACCAATTGGCTATTTGGGCCTGAATGCAAGTGTCACAAGGGTCAAACGTGGATGATGAAATCATATGGTGGTGGTTGTATTGTTGTTTTTGTTGTTGCAACATGCCCATTTGAACTTGGGAAAGGTTGTTTTGAGAAACTTGTCCATTTCCTGGAATATCAGAAGGATGCATCTTTGTTCTAAGATGATGATGATGTTCTTGTTGTTGTTGTTGATAGTCTTGTAATATTGGGGTGGGTGACCTCTCGAGAGAAACTGAATCGGGATAACTGCCACCAGTACTACTTGGCAAGTCGTCTACAGGTTGTGAATAGCTCTCTCGCCCCTCTTCTTCTACTACTATCTTGTCATGTGATGGAACTGTTGGAGCAACCATGTAATAAATAGCCGGAGGAGGAACTACTACATGGTTATCTACTTGTGGTGTGTTTGATTTAACTAATGTGAAGAAGGCAAATGACTTGCTTATCCACAGCTCTTGAATAGAAGAGAATCCTCCTGTCCAAAAACAAAACAAGAAAAAACCATAACATTTATTAAAGCTGTAATGCTATGTTTGATTCCGGAAGATTTGGTTGGTATTGTGAATCAATGTATATGACATTTTATGCTTCAATTTCATCATTTTAAAACTTATCATTCAATATTTTCTCCAAATTTATGAAAATTCTAGGAATTTAACACAAATTAGATTCATTGTGATATGTAATGTCCAAAAGTAAGTAGTATTATCTAGATACTACAAATTAGATTCATTGTGATATGTAATGTCCAAAAGTATCGATTGTCACAAGATCATTTATTATCAGGCAAATTAGGATCAAAAACACATATTAGCAGGACTAATATATGAGAAAGATTCTTCAAGGTTTGAATATCTCCAATAGAATCTTTGTATAAGATTAATCAAGGTCATGTTCAATAACTGCATTTAGTATTTAATTCGAACATGCAGTTATACTTGTCAAATAACATAACAAATCCAAATCCAAATCCAAATTGACTAGAACATGTAAATTGTCAAAACAGAAACATAAAATAAAGAAAGATTCATGGAAACAACCGTCTGACCTCTATGTATAATAAGGTGATTAACTTGATTAATCTAAGAGTTTGATCAACCCTAGAATTAAATGATGATGAATGTCCAAATGAAAAAGACCAATTTGCTATTTGGGCCTGAATGCAAGTGTCACAAGGGTCAAACGTGGATGATGGAATCATATGGTGGTGGTTGTATTGTTGTTTTTGTTGTTGCAACATGCCCATTTGAACTTGGGAAATGTTGTTTTAAGAAACTTGTCCATTTCCTGGAATATCACAAGGATGCATCTTTGTTCTAGGATGATGATGATGTTCTTGTTGTTGTTGTTGTTGTTGATAGTCTTGTAATATTGGGGTGGGTGACCTCTCGAGAGAAACTGAATCGGGATAACTGCCACAAGTACTACTTGGCAAGTCGTCTGCAGGTTGTGAATGGCTCTCTCGCCCCTCTTCTTCTACTACTATCTTGTCATGTGATGGAACTGTTGGAGCATCCATTTGATAAATAGCCGGAGGAGGAACTACTACATGGTTATCTACTTTTGGTGTGTTTGATTTAACTAATGTGAAGAAGGCAAATGACTTGCTTATCCACAGCTCTTGAAGAGAAGAGAATCCTCCTGTCCAAAAACAAAACAAGAAAAAACCATAACATTTATTAAAGCTTTAATACTATGTTTGATTCCGGAAGATTTGGTTGGTATTGTGAATCAATGTATATGACATTTTATTCTTCAATTTCATCATTTTAAAACTTACCATTCAATATTTTCTCCAAACTTATGAAAATTTTAGGAATTTAACACAAATTAGATTCATTGTGATATGTAATGTCCAAAAGTAAGTAGTATTATCTAGATACTACAAATTAGATTCATTGTGATATGTAATGTCCAAAAGTATCTAGATTGTCACAAGATCATTTATTATCGGGCAAATTAGGGTCAAAAACACATATTAGCAGGACTAATATATGAGAAAGATTCTTCAAGGTTTGAATATCTCCAATAGAATCTTTGTATAAGATTAATCAAGGTCATGTTCAATAACTGCATTTAGTATTTAATTCGAACATGCAGTTATATAACTTGTCAAATAACATAACAAATCCAAATCCAAATCCAAATAGACTAGAACATGTAGATTGTCAAAACAGAAATATAAAATGAAGAAAGATTCATGGAAACAACCGTCTGACCTCTATGTATAATAAGGTGATTAACTTGATTAATCTAAGAGTTTGATAAACCCTAGAATTATATATATATATATATATATATATATATATATATTTATTTTATTTTATTTTATTTGTAGAGCTTATTTTTAAGCCGCCTTTCAGCTTTTATTTATTTTTGAGGAAATCGACCTTTACCGTTAATTTGTAAATATTTATTTATATCTCTTTTATCCTTAATTTATTTAAAATAATAGAATAATTAAATACTTAAAAATATCACATTTATTAAGTAGGGAGAATGGATAAACATTTAAATATCACATTTGTTATTATATTATGTTATTTAATTGGATAAGAATATGTTTATATGATACATTTTTACATATTTTTTTTTATGTATATTTAGTCGTACTCTTAAATTAAATTAGATTGTTAATATATAAATTGATAAGTAAATGTTTTTAATTAAGTATAATATAAATAATTATTATTTATTTTAATTGGAATCATTATTATTATTTATAATAAAAAGGAGAGAATAAATTATTAAGCTTAATAAAAAAAAAAATTAAAAAAAATATTTTTTTCTTCACTTTCTTTATATATATATATATATTAAATTAATATATATATATATATAAATATTGCTCTTAAAATTATAAAATATATATATATATATAAATATTGCTCTTAAAATTATAAAATATATATATATATATATATATATATATATATATATATATATATATATATATATAACAAACTCAATATATATAATAATAAAATTATATAGGTAACAAATATATATAATTTAAAAAACATATTAATATATTAATAATTAAAAAAGTTATTATAATAAATTAATAATAAAAAATTAAAAAGAGAAAACCTATTAAATATTTTTTTAATAATAAAAAAAGTAAAGAAAGAAAAATTATTAAATTATGTGTTGATGGTGACAGGTAACATATACACTAAGAGATAAAAACTATAAATATTTTTGCCCTTCCTCATAAAATAAAGATTTGAACCAGTCTTTTTTAATATTTACATTTATAATTTATAATATTTTCTCAAAATTATTGTTTGAAAAATTCAAAGTCACAACTTTATTTGATGTGTTGCTTTTTTCACTCAATTAAAATAAGTCTTTAAATTTGTTTATTTATTTATTTTAAAATAGGTAATTAAAAAACTTTTATTTCCCTCCTATTTTATAGATTACATTTCATTGGTTAATCTACACTTATATATTTTTTTTTATTCTCTTTAGTACAAGAAATTTAACCATTTTAAAATTATTTATTATGTATAGATTTTAATATTTAATTATAAAATTATTTGTTTAAAAATAATTTTAATTTAAAGATGTTGGCATATAGGAATTATGCCAAACCATAGGGTTAAAAAATATTGAATGAAATTAGCCAAAATTGTAAGTTGCCTTATTCCACGATTTTACACATCTATTGAGATAAGTGCAAATATTCATCAAAATGGAATGTAGATCTATTCTATTTGAGCGATGATGCGAGAGGAAAGCCTAGACACATGGGATTGACCCTCCTCTTTGGCAATGAGTCGTCCAATAGGACATAGGCATTGTGGACATGGGGGGAAATTCTCGATTGAGTTGATATTCTCTGATTTTTGGCAGTGGTATACCCCCTCCACTATCGGTAAATGATACTCTCTTATGATTCCCCTTAGCACAAAAATCATGGTTACATTATCGAAACTCGTTGTTTGATGTGCTCAAGCAATAAAACTATGTTACGTGACTACTCTATTTATAAATATGTGTATCAATTATAGTCAAAGTGACACTTCTAAGTAGATCATGACTTAAAAAACATTAAATAAGAAAACCTTAAATCTTAAAATTATGGACAATTTCCCATATCAAAAGAAAAATGAGAAAAAATGTGTTCACTCATTTAAGAAAATGTGTTTGTACATCCATTACGTGCATGTCACATGAGGCATTAATGCAAAGCCAAAATGATCACCAATATAGGGTTATCTTCTGAAATGGTCAAAATAAAGTCATGATAATCCAAATAATTCCTCCAATGGTTGTGTTAATAACTAAATTTGAACGCATGATAAAGAATAACACGTTCTCTCAAAATTGAACAAACATGGTAAGAGAATAAAGGCCAAGAGGCATTTCGAATATGTCACTCGAGTTATCACAAATACAACAATTACAAGGTCATGTCTAGGTCACACAAAATTCTCTACTAAAACATGAGTGAAGGGAACCACATCTAACGAAGTGTTCCCCGATCGATCTATATATATATATATATATATATATATATATATATATATATATATATATATATATATATATCGTCTTTTTGTAAAAATGTTTTATAAAAGTTTTGTCATGACGGAACTACGTATCGACTTGATTTTTCTGTAATGGAAGATACGTAGAAGTCTGTTCTCAGGTTTAGTCGAATGTTTATAGAACTTTTATGTTTTGTAAGAAAGAACAAGGTTTTGACCCATTTTACTATAAACAAAAAAAATAGTAAATAAGAATTGTAGAAACAAGAGTAGAGTCAAGATCATTATTTCAAAGTGATCGTCTCAAAAGAAACTCGATCTTTTCACTAAAATTCGATTGAGATGCATCATATTTAATTCCTTCTTGTGTTTGACGAATATGAAAAAAGAGTTAATTCTCGAAGGAAATTGTGTGAAAAATAAAAACAAAATAAATTGAGGCCGAACTGAAAGCTATAAATTGAGAAAATTTATTTCATCTTTTCCAAAAACAAATATGTTTTAAAAGATCAAGACTTTGAAAGACAAAAATACAAAAGAACAAATTACTTTTGTTGGTTGAGATATTGAAATCACCACATATTGTTCACTCCTACTCTAGTTATTATTGTTACGGTAAGAGCATGGGTGTATCGATTCTATCAGATATACCCAAAGTGAAAAAAAGGAGGCTTCTGTGTTGGTTGAGTTATTGAAATCATCATTTATTGATCATTAAGACCTTAGTTTTGATTGTTACAACAAGAGCATAAATATACTAATTCTACCTGATACACCCAAGTTGCCAAAACGATTCATCAATATTAAGATATTGAAATCACAATTTGATGTTAATTTCAAAAAAATAAAAAAGAACTCAATTGTACTGATTCTATCAAATATATCCCGAGTCAATAAAGCTCTATTCAAAGCCAAAAAAAATTGCAAAACATTCTCTATAAAAATAGAGGTGAAGTAAACATTCAAAGGAATGTGTCTCGAAGTAAGGCCTATAATAAAAAAAAATCATCATCAAAGTTATATATTTGATCAAACTCCTTTGAGAAATTAAAAAATAAAAAATAATCGTTTATACACGAGATTGAATTCAAAAGTGATAATTTTGAAGTCGAAAAAAAAGAAAAATCAACTTCTTTTTTAAGACAATCCAAATAATTGATGTTCAAGACTAAACTCTGAAAATGTTTTGAATCCTAAAAAAATCATAATAACTAAATAAAACGTGTTACAGGGGTCAATGTTTTATTCTAACTTCTAAAACAAAATTAAAATAAGAAACAATGATGAAACCCTATATAAAGAACATTTTGTTAAAATAAATGCATCGCTATTTTAAATAAAACTCTTTCGATAAAAGCGATGGGTAAATAAAATAGGGATTAACCCTAAAATAAAATAAAAAATATGTTAATAAAAAAATTGACAGGGGCAACATTTCATCAACTCTCCATAATAGTACAAAGTTGTCGTTATAAGAATCTTGACTTGAGAAAAATAATCAAGAAAGGAAATCAATGAAATAAATGTTAATAAAGAATCTTGACCTTTGAAAAACGGTCAAGACTTGAGTGACGTTAAAGAAGTCAAATTGAACATTGATCTATAAAGAGGAGGCAATGAATAAATTAGCGTGAAAAACGTTAAGAAATAAATCTTAACTCATTAAAACACAATTAAGATTTGATTAACATAACAATCGTGAATTAGGAAATATACATTGACAAACCAAACCATCAAGATTTGATTAACATAACAATCGACAATTAGGAAATTTCTTGACAAAACTAAAACTATCAAGATTTGATTCACACAACAATCATCAATTTGTTAGGATTTGTATCTCCTAAATCCGACCTGCTTGAAAACAATCTGTAAAAACACAAGAAAGAAAACACAAGAATACACAGATTTATAGTGGCTCACTCAAATTGAGCTACATCCACTTCAGCCACCACCAGATTTACTATGAAGAAGAAGAAGGAATACAGAGTTTTTGCCTCACATTTTATCTCTCTAGAATTTTGTCTTCTCAATGTAAACCCTTAATAATTACATATTTATAGGGTAAACATTCAGGTAATAAACCTAAATAACTTTGGTCAGGCCCAAGCCCAAAACCAAAAAAAAACCCAATAAACTCTAATTAACAATGTAGAGTTTATTATAAGTGTAGGCTCCATAACTCAACAATCTCCCACTTGGAGACTAACTTCATCATCTCTCGATCGGTAGTGGCTTTCCATTCGGTGTCTTAACGAAGAAGACCAACTGAAGTTGCACACAACTTCAGTTTCTTATTTGTCACAGTTTTCGTCAATATATCAGTTGGATTCTCACTCCCGGGAATTTTCTCAAGAGCTAATACTCCATCTTCTAAAGCTGACCGAATGAAATGATAACGAACTTGTATATGCTTCATCCTGCCATGATAAACATGATTCTTTGTCAAATGAATGGCACTCTGATTGTCGCATCGCAACACACTTCCCTCGTAGTCTTGACCCAATTCTCGCAAAAAGGGTTGTAACCACATCATTTCCTTAGCATCTTCTGTCACAACAACATACTCTGCCTCACAACTAGAAAGAGCAAAAATCTTCTATAATTTTGAAACCCAACTGATTGCAGTACCTCCTAGAGTATAAATGTACCCTGTTGTGCTCTTCCTACTATCAACATCACCACCATTGTCAGCATCAACATATCCTTCCAAACCCATATTAGACTTTCGAAAATACAAAGCGAGACTCGTACTTCCTCTTAAGTATCGTAGTATCCACTTTACTGCTTCCTAATATTATCTACCCGGGTTGCTCATGAATCTGCTAACAACTCCCACTACATGTGTTATGTATGGTCTTGTGCAAACCATCGCATACATAATACAACCAATGGCAGAGGCATACGAAATAGTGGCCATGTAATTTTTCTCCTCCTCTGTTGAAGGCGACTGATCTTTAGATAGTCTGAAGTGACTAGCTAAGGGGGTAGTAACTGGTTTTGCATCATACAAGTTGAACCTGCTAAGAACTTTTTTTCACATATTCTTCTTGTGAAAGCTTGAGAACTTCTTCATCCTTGAAAATTCTCATCCCAAGGATTTGTTTAGTAGCACCCAAATCATTCATTGCAAACTTTTCAGACAACTCTTTCTTGAGATTGTTAATCTCATACAAGCTTGCTCCAGCAATCAACATGTCATCAACGTAGAGGATCAGAATAATGTACGATTTATCAAATCTCTTGATATAACAACAATGATCAGCTTCACACCTTAGAAAATTGTTACTTTTCATGAAGCTATCGAACTTCTTGTACCATTGCCTTGGAGCCTGTTTCAAACCATACAGACTCTTCTGAAGCTTACACACAAGCTCATCTTTTCCTTTGATTTCAAATCCTTCTGGTTGTCGCATATAAATCTCTTCATCTAAATCACCATGAAGAAAAGCAGTTTTGACATCCATTTGTTGAAGATGAAGGTCTTCTTTCACAACCAAACTCAAAATAGTTCTGATTGTCATCAATTTAACTACTAGAGAGAAGATTTCATTGTAGTCAATACCTTCTTTCTGTTGAAATCCTTTCATAACCAACTTTGCCTTGTACCTCATGGTTTTATCATGTTCTTCTTTAATCCTGAAGATCCATTTGTTGTGAAGTGCTTTCTTTCTTTTGGTAGCTCAGTGAGCTCCCAAGTCTGATTCAGCATCAAAGAATTCATCTCATCTTTCATAGAAGACTCCCACTTAATCGATTCATCAGATTGTATTGCTTCCTCATAACATTCAGGTTCACCTCTATCTGTCAACAAGATATAGTTCAGAGATGGAGACCACCTCTCAACTGGTTTTCGATTCCTTAATGATCTTCTCAACTGTATAACCGGTGTTTGCTGATTTACCTCTGGGGCCACGTTCTCAATGATTTCATCTTCAACAACACATTGTTCTTCTTCGACAACTGGTATATATTCAGCTGAAAATTCTCTCAAATCGACTGTACCAGTTTCTTTCAACTTGGAATCACCATCTGATGTCTTCCCAACACAATCTTTGTAGAGAACCTGTTCATTGAAGATAACATTTCTGCTATGAATGATCTTCCGATTTTGATTATCCCAGAAACGATAACCAAACTCGATATCACCATAACTAATGAAAAAACATTTATTAGACTTTGGATCAAGATTGCTCCTATCACATTCATTAATATGAACATATGATAAA
The DNA here is from genome assembly GCF_907164915.1 of Impatiens glandulifera. Lineage (NCBI taxonomy): Eukaryota > Viridiplantae > Streptophyta > Magnoliopsida > Ericales > Balsaminaceae > Impatiens > Impatiens glandulifera. The sequence continues at coordinate 26,098,811 of NC_061864.1, forward strand.
CAACCAAACACTTTTAAATAAGAAAATTTTACCTTTTTATTGCTCCAAGCTTCTTCAGGAATTCTGAATTCAAGAGGAATAGAGGGTCCCCTATTTATCAAATAGGCAGCAGTATTAATAGCTTTTGTCTAGAAGGTTTTAGGCAGCCCTGCATGCAATCTCATGCTTCTAGCACGCTCGTTCAATGTTCGATTCATTCGTTTAGCTACTCCATTCTCTTGAGGCGTTCGGGGAACAGTCTTCACCATACTGATCCCATTCACAACACAATACTCTTTGAAATCTGAATTGATATATTCACCTCCGTTGTCGGATCTCAAACACTTAACTTTCTGATTTGTTTCATTTTCAACCAAAGTCTTCCATTTCTTGAAAATAGCAAATATTTCAGACTTTTGCTTCATAAAATATACTCATACCTTTCTTGTCGAATCATCTATAAATGTCACGTAGTATTGTGATCCGCCAATAGAAGAAACAGGTGCATGTCCCCACACATCAGTGTGTACCAACTCTAGCCTTTCTTTCTTGAGCTTCTTCCCAATTTTTAAGAAACTCACCCGTTTCTGTTTTCCAAGAATGCAGGTTTCACATAACTGATGTTCAACAGACATCAGTTCTGGAATCTGCCCATTCTTCAAAAGAATTTTCATCTCCTTTTCGCTCATATGGTCCAACCTGCAATGCCACAGCTCATTGTTCTTCGACTCATTAACTACAGCAGCAACTGATTCTCTACAAGTTGAAGTCATGTATAACGTTCCAATTTTGTGACCTCGAGCAACAACTATTGCTCCTTTAGTCACCTTCCACGCACCATTTCCACAACTGAAATTGTGACCTTCTTCATCAAGTTGTGTAACAGAGATCAAATTGTGCATTAAACCTGGAATGTGTCTCACCTTATTAATCTTCCAAACATAACCATTTGCCATCTTCAATTTGATGTCCCCATGCCAACAATATCTAGTGGCTCACCATCTGCGAGATAAACTTTCCCACAGTTTTCAGCCACATAATTCTCCATTAATTCTTTGTGGGCAGTGGTGTGGAAAGACGCTCTTGAGTCCAAAACCCATGAATCTATCGGGCTATCAACAGACAGAAGTAACGCATTAGTGACAGATTCTGTAACAACGTTGGCTGTATCATTTTTATCATCACCATTTTTCTTCGGTGCTTTGCAGTTCCTCTTTAAATGACCCTGTTTACCACAATTCCAGCACTCAAATGTCCGCTCAGACTTGGACTGACTCCTCCTGCTCTTTGACATAGATCTGCTCTTACCTCGGTTGAAATTTCTATCATTACCTCTTCCCCTATTTTTCACATTCAGAGCAGAACCTTTGAATGTTTCACCAGAATCAATTTTACGAACCTCTTCAGCAAGAATACGATCTCTAAATTCAACAAATTTCAGTTTAGCATTTCTAACTGAATTACTAATTGCTGCCCTCATAGGTTCCCAACTATTTGGTAGAGATGCTAACAAAATCAGGGCACTAACTTCATCCCCAAAATCAATTTCAACAGATAGCAATTGATTCACAATTGTATTTAATTCATTCAAATGAGTAGTGACAGAAGTACCATCAACCATTCTTAAGTAAAAGAGTCTTTTCATTAAGTGTACCTTGTTGTTAGCAGATGGTTTCTCATACATATCAGAAAGAGCTTTCATCAGACCCATGGTGGTCTTCTCCTTTGCTACATTGTGAGCAACTGTCTTGGCTAGCGTCAATCGGACAACTCCCAAAACCTGTCTATCAAGGAGTTTCCATTCAACTTCATCCATCTTCTCTAGTTTCTCACTCAAAGAAACATGAAGGTTCTTTCCATAGAGATAATCTTCAATCTGCAATCTCCAGAAGGCATAATCTGTCCCATCAAATCTTCCAATCCCATGTCATATACTGTTCTCACTTGCAATTGTTTCCAATGCTCAGATCTAGCCTAGCTGCTCTAATACCAGTTGTTAGGATTTGTATCTCCCAAATCCGACCTGCTTGAAAATAATCTATAAAAACACAAGAAATAAGAACACAAGAACACACAGATTTATAGTGGTTCACTCAAATTGAGCTACATCCACTTCAGCCACCACCAGATTTACTATGAAGAAAAAGAAGGAATACAGAGTTTTTGCCTCACACTTTATCTCTCTAGAATTTTGTCTTCTCAATATAAACCCTTAATAATCACATATTTATAGGGTAAACATTCAGGTAATAAACCTAAATAACTTTGGTCAGGCCCAAGCCCCCAAAACCAAAAAAAGAAAACTCAATAAACTCTAATTAACAATGTAGAGTTTATTATAAGTATAGGCTCCATAACTCAACACAATTAGGAAATTTCTTGACAAAACAAAAACCACTAAGATTTGATTGACATAACAATCGTCAATTATAAAATATCTTGACAAACCAAAACCATCAAAATTTGATTGATATAACAATCGTCGATTAAAAAATATATTGAAAAACAAAAAATTATCAAGATTAGATTGACATAACAATTGCCAATTAGAAAATTTCTTGACAAAATTAAATTATTAATATTTGATTGACATAACAATCGTCAATTATGAAATATCTTGACAAAACTAAAATCATTAGTATTAGTATGTAAAGGCTCTTCATCTCTCTTAGTATGTAAGGCTCTTATTTTGACAAAACTAAAATCATTAGTATGTAAAGGCTCTTCATCTCTCTTAGTATGTAGGCTCTTATCTTGACAAAAACTAAAATCATTAGTATGTAAAGGCTATTCTCTCTCTTAGTATGTAAGGCTCTTCAGCCCTTTCAGTCCGAATCAATTGATTGAACTCATCTATTCATCCCAATCTTCATTTATCAAGTGATTATACCGATTGTTTGATATTGTTACTTGATGTTGCTCGGTTTATCGATTAACTATTAATGTTAGGCCATAATTCATGAATTTATTCCGCTTGACATTAATCCTAAGTTTTGGCTAAGTCTTAGGCAAATCATCGGCACTGTTCGTCTATATATTAACATGACTTATACCTAATAATCCTAACTTTGATTAGAAGAGAAATCCAAAACCTAATGGGATACGAATTATTTTCCTGATGAAGTCTCTTTGTTCTCATTCACTCGAGCCTAAATGTAATTTTTGAGTAATGCTCATCTCTTATTCGCAAGCTTGCTGGTGATAATAGAGGATTGTAAATTAAACTAAAAATTTAGACATAAATGTGTGTCGCGTGCTTTGTTCGATGGAGATATAGATGATGATGAATATTAACGAATTGAGCATAAATATTGTTTGAAAGAGAGATGAAAATGAGAAGAAGATTTGATGAATGAAGATGAGACTAAATCAATAATAAGAAAAGATGAAAGTGAGTTTTTATTCAAACAAAACATATATGTTCTTTACACGTTAATATCCTATTTTATTAATTATAGAGTCTTTAATTAATTAATAATAAACAATGTAAATATAAATGACATGTAAATCTTTTAGCCCTTAGATTGTTATGATAATGAGTTCATTCATTTCTTTTGTTGAAGCTTTAGGTTTAGGTTTGTGTAGATGGCGTGACAATATTCCAAGGTTTTAAAATACGCGGTCCGATCGGCGGTCCAACCGGTCCGACCGGCGGTCCAACCGGTCCGACCGCGAAACGGTTTGGTGAGCGGTCCGGGTTTTGCCTTCAAAACGGTCACCTTTCGAACCGTTCAAAATCCGGTCCGACCGTCCGGCTTAATCTGAAAAACAAACCGGTTTTTTCCGGTTGGAAAGGTAAATTATATAAAGTTTATATAATTATTATTATAATATTATTATAATAATATTTAATTATTTCTTTGTCAGTACTCACAGTAATATACTATTAAACCTATTAATGAGCTGTGAGCCTATATTATTACTTTTTGCTTTTTCGTTTTTACTTTTGTACTTTTGTTTTTGTTCAGTTAACTTATCACAGTAAATAGAAACAGAGAAAGAAAGAAGAAATATGTTAAAGACGACGAAGGAGAAAGGTTGAAGAAGAAAAAAGACTGTTTTGAACTTTTGATTGTAGGGAATTATGACTAATTGGTGTTATTGTTGTTTTGAATCTTTTGATTGTAAGGAATTATAGATATTTGGTGTGATTGTTATATTGATTGTAAAGAATTATAGTTATTTTATTTGTTAATTTGATTGTAGAGAATTATAGATATTTGGTATAATATAAATTTAATTGACAATTATTAAGTTCAATTAGCATTTATTTGATTATTTTTATATGCCTAACTAATTTATATATATAATTTATGTATTAATATATTTAAATTTATTTTAAAAAAATAAAAAATAAAATAAAATAAAAATCCGGTTCAACCAGTGGTTTAACCGGTTGAACCGGTCGGACCGAAGTACACCACAAAAACTGGGTTGATGACCGAAACGGTTTTCAAAACCTTGCAATATTCCCCATATATCATATGCTTACATGTAAAATTTATTCAAATTTCATCTTCATTCCTCCCGTTAGTCTTTCTCTCTTCTCAAGCCAATTATTTTTTCTGTCTCCTTTTCTTTGCTCACACATAGTCACTTGCTCAAACTCACTAAAGAATCATTTTCTATTATTCGTTCTCACACCTCCATCGTTTATCCTTTCTCTCTGACCTCCACTTTCGAGCAAAAGATAATCTTCATCCACCGATCATGTCGCTTCTATGTATTCTTGCCAGTTGATCAGAAAGGTAAACTTTTATTTTGTAGATCTATTATTTTTGTGTGGATTTTCTGTATGGATCCTTTGTTTTTTCTTTGTTTTGTGTAGATTTGAAAGATGTAGGCATGATTTTAGGTTTCATTAAATTTTTGACATCCCCAATGTTTCACATTTAATGCTCTTTGAACCTACCATGAGCTAGAGATCGAATGTATTAGAATCTGAAATGATTCACTGTAAGGATTTAACCGCTGTCATTAGAGGGCTGAAGCAAGATGTAAGGCTGCGTATTAGTATTTTTCAGATGTTATTATGTTTATACTACTCATTTGACTAATGTATATGATGTGCTTTTTGCACCATTTGTTGGAACAAATCATCCTAGTGAATCTGTGTTGCTTGGTTGTGGTTTGATTTTGAAAGAAGATTCACAAACTTTTATTTGGTTATTTAAATAATGATGGCTGACATGCATGGGAGGTCAAGCTCCACAAAGTATTATTACTGATCAATGTAAAACCATGCAAATTGTCATTTTGAATCCCTCCACAACATTATTTATATCCTATATTTTAAAATATAATATATATATAATATTAAAATTTTATATTATTTAAAAAAATAAACTTCAAACAATTATAAAAAATAAATAAAAATTTTATTAACGGTAAATATTTAATTGTGTTTATTAATATTTCATAAAGACACAAATATCATCACAAACTTCATCATCAGTCAACTACGGATCAAATAGTTGAAAAATTATCTTAAAAGAGATAATTCAAATAAAAAACCTCGGGAGATGGATCTTACTAAAGTTGACATTGAACCGTATAAGAGGACTTGATATCAATAGATCCCACTTGGCCACACTATTATACCAAATATATGTAAATCCATATCCCAAATATCAAATTGAATAACAAATTAACAAAATAAATTGTGTATTAGAGAAGATTGACCAAAGTGATGTGAGTACTGAATAAAAAAGTGAGAAAAAAAGACTACATAATTATGGGTTTGGTTTTGACATATAAAAGACTATAAGAGTGAAACAAGAAAATGTAATAAAGAGAGCTATTCTAACATATTATCAGATAAAGAAAAGTATGTAACTAAAAGATTTTGCACATTTTGTTTTGCCTTTCAATTGACAGTCATTACTCATTGGTGTGTTTGTCGGGTGATGAATCCATTACAGCACAGTCTTCATACTCCTCCTCATCGTCTTCATATTCATCAATATCAACAGAAGAATGCTGCCCTTTAAGATCTAAACCAATCACATAACCCTTCATCCTATCAAACTGTCCATTTACCGTAATTCGGTTCTTGCCAAGTAGTGTTCGATTTGCATACCTAATATTCTTATCAAAACACCTTTCTTTCCTCTTCTGTCTAAACCTTATTGTAGCAGCTTCCCTTGTCTTAGATGATGATGAATGTCCAAATGAAAAAGACCAATTTGTTGTTTGGGCCTGAATGCAAGTGTCACAAGGGTCAAACGTGGATGATGGAATCATATGGTGGTGGTTGTATTGTTGTTGTTGTTGCAACATGCCCATTTGAACTTGGGAAAGGTTGTTTTGAGAAACTTGTCCATTTCCTGGAATATCACAAGGATGCATGTTTGTCCTAGGATGATGATGATGTTCTTGTTGTTGTTGTTGATAGTCTTGTAATATTGGGGTGGGTGACCTCTCGAGAGAAACTGAATCGGGATAACTGCCACCAGTACTACTTGGCAAGTCGTCTGGTTGTGAATGGCTCTCTCGCCCCTCTTCTTCTACTACTATCTTGTCATGTGATGGAACTGTTGGAGCATCCATGTTATAAATAGCCGGAGGAGGAACTACTATATATTACTTGAGGTCCTGAGGAGGTTATCTACTTTTGGTGTGTTTGATTTAACTGATGTGAAGAAGGCAAATGACTTGCTTATCCGCAGCTCCTGAAGTCCAAAAACAAAACAAGAAAAAACCATAACATTTATTAAAGTTGTAATGCTATGTTTGATTCCGGAAGATTTGGTTGGTATTGTGAATCAATGTATATGACATTTTATGCTTCAATTTTATCATTTTAAAACTTACCATTCAATATTTTCTCCAAACTTAACGAAAATTCTAGGAATTTAACACAAATTAGATTCATTTTGATATGTAATGTCCAAAAGTAAGTAGGTATTATCTAGATACTAAAAATTAGATTCATTGTGATATGTAATGTCCAAAAGTATCTAGATTGTCACAAGATCATTTATTATCAGGCAAATTTGGGTCAAAAACACATATTAGCAAGACTAATATATGAGAAAGATTCTTCAAGATTTGAATATCTCCAATAGAATCTTTGTATAAGATTAATCAAGGTCATGTTCAATAACTGCATTTAGTATTTATTTCGAACATGCAATTATATTTGTCAAATAACATAACAAATCCAAATCCAAATCCAAATCCAAATCCAAATCGCCTAGAACATGTAAATGGTCAAAACAGAAACATAAAATAAAGAAAGATTCATAGAAACAACTATCTAACCTGGATATAAGAAGGTGATTAACTTGATTAATCTAAAGTTTGATCAACCCTAGAACTATATATATATATTATGTATAGAGCCTTACTTTAAGCCGTCTTTCAGCTTTTATTTATTTTTGAGGAAATCTTTAGGAATATCTTATTTGTTGTCGAAAAAGAGGAGAGACGTATTTATACCTTTAACGTTAATTACCGTTAATTTGTAAATGTATATTTATATCTTTTTTTATCCTTAATTTATTTAAAATAATAGAATAATTAAATATTTAAAAATATCACATTTATTAATTAGGGAGAATGGATAAACATTTAAATATCACATTGGTTATTATATTATGTTATTTAATTGGATAAGAATATGTTTATATGATACATTTTTTACATATTTTTTTTATGTATATTTAGTCGTACTCTTAAATTAAATTAGATTGTTAATATATAAATGGATAAGTAAATGTTTTTAATTAAGTATAATATAATTAATTATTATTTATTTTAATTGGAATCATTATTATTATTTATAATAAAAAGGAGAGAATAAATTATTAAGCTTAATAAAAAAAATTATTAAAAAAATTATTTTTTTTCTACACTTTCTTTATATTTATATATATATATATATATATTAAATTAAAAAAAAAAAATATATATATATATATAAATATAAATATTGCTCTTAAAATTATAAAATATATATATATATATATATATATATATATATATATATATATATATATATATATATATAACAAACTCAATATATATAATAATAAAATTATATAGGTAACAAATATATATAATTTAAAAAAATATATTAATATATTAATAATTTTAAAAAGTTATTATAATAATTTAATAATAAAAAATTAAAAAGAGAGAAATTATTAAATATTTTTTTAATAATAAAAAAGTAAAGAAAGAAAATTTGTTAAATTACTTGTTGATGGTGACAAGTAATATATACACTTAAAGAGAGAAAAAATATAAATATTTGTTGTGCTTTCTCATAAAATAAAGATTTGAACAAGTCTTTTTTAATATTTACATTTATAATTTATAATATTTTTTCAAAATTATTGTTTGAAAAATTCAAAGTCACAACTTTATTTGATGTGTTGCTTTTTCCACTCAATTAAAATGAGTCTTTAAATTTGTTTATTTATTTATTTATTTATTTTAAAATAGTTAATTAAACAAACTTTTATTTCCCTCCTATTTTATAGATTACATTTCATTGGTTAATCTACACTTATATATATATATTATTCTTTTTAGTACAATAAATTTAACCATTTTAAAATTATTTATTATGTATAGATTTTAATATTTAATTATAAAATTATTTGTTTAAAAATAATTTTAATTTAAAGATGTTGGCATATAGGAATGATAAATTATTGGGAGACGGAATTTAATGGAGGAAATGATGTGGCGCAATTTGATTAGTCAAAAAAATAACAAAATTTATCTCTCTCCTCATTTTTTATCTTTTTCCAATCAGTAGCGACACATCATTCTTTACCTCATTCCTCCCTTATCAGCCAAAATTGTAAGTAGCGACACATCATTCTTTACCTCATTCCTCCCTTATCAGCCAAAATTGTAAGTTGCCTTATCCCACGATTTTGCAATTTGTAGAGTCCGGATCAATTACCGATCAAATCGAGAAAATTTGTTTAAAGTTAACCGCAACCTTGAGAAGACTTGATATCAAGTAGATCCCAATTAGCCAACATTATTATACCAAAAACATATGTGAATTCGAATCCCAAATTTCAAATGGATTCACAAATCAACAAAATAAGATATATGTTGTGAGAAGATTGACCAAAGTGATATGATTACCAAAGAAAAAAGTGAAAAAAGACTACATAATTATGGGTTTGGTTTTTGTTATATAAAGACTGTGAGAGTGAAAATGACAATGTAATACAGAGAGCAGTTATAGCACATACAATGGGAGGTTGATGGTTGGGAGAAAAAACAGAAAGAGCTTCTTCTAACATATCATCAGATAAAGTATTTAACTAAACACCACATACAATTTTTTTCTTCTGAATTCCTCAGCTGTCGTAGAGATGGTTGAACACAAAGACAGGATTTTGCCACATTTTGTTTTGCCTTCAATCGACAATCATTTCTCATTGGTGTGTATGGTTTTGGAGGGGTAATAATGTCATGGCTTTTACAGCCCTTCGGGTGATGAATCCATTACAGCACAGTCTTCCTCCTCATCGTCTTCATATTCATCAATATCAACAGAAGTAGGCTGGCCATTAAGATCCAAACCAATCCCATTACTACCCTTCTTCCTAACAAACTGTCCTTTTACCCTAGGTCGCCTCTCTGCTAATCGTTTTCGATTCACATACCTAATCTTCTTATCAAAACACCTTTCTTTCCTCTTCTGTCTAAACTTTATTAAAGCAGCTTCCCTTCTATCAATTTTAACTACTTTTCCTTCAGGAACAGCAGCAGAAACAGCAATATTAGATGATGATGAATGTCCATATGAAGAAGGCCAACCTTGTATTTGGCCCGGCTGAATGCAAGTGCCATAAGGGTAAAATGGGAATGATGGAATCATATGGTGGGGGTTGTATTGTTGTTGTTGCAACATGCCCATTTGAACTTGGGAAAAGTTGTTTTGAAATACTTGGGGGGTTTGGCTCATGATTCCTGGAATATAATAAGGATACATGTTTGTCCTAGGATGATGATGATGATGTTCTTGTTGTTGTTGTTGTTGGTGGTGGTGTTGAAGGTAGTCTAGTAATATTGGGGTGGGTGATCTCTCGAGAGAAACTGAATCGGGATAACTGCCACCACTACTTGGCAAGTCGTCTGGTTGTGAATGGCTCTCTAGCCCCTCTTCTACTACTATCTTGTCGTGTGATGGAACTGTTGGAGCATTCATGTGATCAATAGCCGAAGGGACTACTATTACTTGAGGAGGATTATCTACTTTGGGTGGGTTTGATTTAACATATGTGAAGAAGGCAGATGACTCGCCTATCCGCAGCTCACTTTTCTTTGGATACGAAGAGAATCGTCCTGTCCAAAAACAAAACAAGAAAAGTCCCATAACATTGATTAAAGCTCATTCTGAAAGCTATAATGCTATGTTTGGTTCGGGAAGAATTGGAATTAGAATTGGAATTGAGGATCCAGCGAATGTATATGACTTTTAGTTTCAATCTCATTATTTTAGAAATTGCAATTCTATATTTTCTCTAAATTTAATTAATTGAATTGTACAATGTCAATTCTAGGAATTAGACATCCTAACAGATAGTTCAAAAAAATCAAATCATTTTAACACAAATTAGAAATGTAACGTCCATAAGTAGGTATGATCTAGATACTTGAATTTTCAACATTTTTTTATGTCACGAGATCATTTAATCGGATAAATTAGGCCCAAAAACACATATTCCGACTTTAACTTCCATGAAACGCTCAAGTCATGGCCTGTTATAGAGTTTTGTTCAAAATAGGACTAATATCTGAGAAAGATTCAAATGATTAATGAACAACACTTAAAGGTTTGAATATCTTAAGCAAAAGTGCTCACCTGTTCGTTGGTCACTGATTCCTGGTACATCAGGTTGGCAGTCCCTCAAATTGACTGGCAAAGGCTCTATAGTAGAAGTAGTAGCAGCAGTAGAGGCGGCATTAGGCTGACAAAAAAAAACTTCAGATCTGACATCATCGGAAAGGAAAGAAAAACGTAATCTTATACGCTATAATGATCGGAAACCAATAGAATCTTTGCATAAGAGTCAAGGTCATATTTAATTTGAACAGACAGTTATATTTGTAAAATAACATAATTGAATTCATCAGTCAGTAAATCTAGCCTGCCACAAGTCAACTGGATTTGGTTCAGATCAGGTTTTCAAGACTTAGTATGTATAAACATTTTTGAATTAGCAGAACTCTATTAATACAAACTTTAATATTTCAACAATAAAACAGAAAAAAAAAATTGACTTCAAAGAAATGTCTTTTAGAGATTTCAACCATCACAATTGTTAAGCTCACTCATACTAGTTTTTATATACTCTGAATGTCTCATATTCAAAAAAATTATTGTTTTGTATTTTTTTCACAAATTTTATAAATCATAAGACTAGTTTAAATAAATAAAAAAAATTCAAAAGGCTCCTCTCTTGATGGTAAATGTTAAAGATAATGGCTCATGCCATGAATTTGATACAAAATTCCATTTAAGGAGAGAAGAGAAGAACCTTCTATGAAGTAAGATAATTCATTCAATATTCCATATATATACATTATTATAAACTACTTGTCTATAATAATTATTTATAACTGAAAATAATTACTGCAAACTTACTATAACTGTTTATAACTAATAATAAAAAAATTTATTAAATATCACTCATCAGAATCTTAGGAAGCCCCAGATTCATATGTACCAAATTCAAAAGATCAACATCATTAAAGTCATTTCCAATGTTTAAGGTATTATAGTTAAGCTTTGCTATTATAATGCAATTGTAAACACATTCAATTTATAATAAAATAAACATATTGAAAGATCATGTATTCCGTAAACTATCTCTTGTTCTTCCTCAAATACGAGACAATGTTCAATTTTGGTATCCCGAACAATACAAGAGGGATAAACTCATGTATTACACATTACCTTATTACCAATTTAGAGAATCTTCATATTTATACTCTATACATATACTGAAAATATTACAGTTAATGACAATACACCTCTCATTATCTCCAATATCGATACTTTACTTTTTCTGGTATTACAATGTATCACTCTATTTGCGTAATATATTGCATGTCCTTGACATCACAAAAAATCTTTTAATTATTGTAATGTTTTCAACTAATAATAATGTCTTCTTTATATTAAATATTGCATTTTGAGTGATCAAGATTTGAGAATTTTACTACTTCAAAGCACACTTAAAGGAGTGTATTGCCCTAATCCCATGACTACTGTATGAGTAAATAATTGACACATGCTCTCTCCTTCAACATGGGATCACCGGTTGGGGTATCCGTCTCTCCAACTAACTCTTTTGTTTTATCTCAGTACAATTTACTTGTTTTAGTTAATTGCATTTTACAATGGTGTGCAAAAATTATCTTTATTTAAAACTATTGTATTTAATTCACTTACGACTATACTTTTAAACAAAAGTACGATGTTCTAAGTGAATCTAATATAATCATTCACAAAATCAATAAAGTATAGTTAACCATAAGTTAATAAAAATTTGTGTGCATTTTTAAGTTAACAAGCATTGGAAAAAGTAGTTGATTCTTGTATAAAAAGATGAAATGTAATGAGATAAACAAAAGAGATAATTGTCGCAGACGGGAGCTACAACCGGTAAGACCGGTGATGTCACGTGGAAGTCGAGAATAAAAGTCTACTCTACTAATGGTAGTCACTAGATTAAGGCAATAGAGGTCACCTTATTATGTATCTATAAATAGTAATATCCTTTTATCTCAATCCTTAACAATACAATAATTGGGATGAAATTCTAAAAGACATTATTCTCAGCTGAAAACTGTTAATATTCAAAAGAGTTTTGGTGATTATTATGCACATGCAAAATATTACGAGTAATATGACTGTAATACAGAAGAAAGTTGATGGACTGATAATGGTGATAATATAATTATAAGTGTTTTGTCGCCATCTGTAATAATATTTTGAGTATATACAGATTATGAATATAAAGATTCTCCAAACTGACAGTAGAATGATATGTAACATCTAAATTTGAGTACCTAAATTTGAGTAACATGCAGGGTCAATAATAGTGGTGAGAGTGGTCACCATTACAGTTGGAAGTGTCTTAACTCTGATATTCACAACAATTAGCAAATTACCTCAAATACAACAATTTTGACAGGTAAATTAAACCAATATTTGATATTTTGAAGATAATCCGTGATAGAGGCAGACCCTCTTCTCATGGACGTGTCACAAATTTCTTTTTTTGAGCAATCCAAAAGGTAAAAGATGTATAGGAGATGTGGTAATTTTCATAGTATTCTCAGTTATGTTTGATTGCATCCACAACATAAGACGTTAATCCCGAATAAACCACGTTCTGGATTTTAGATTTGCTATTTGTATAGCTTCCCCATCTTAGTGGTGTAATGGAGGTTTCATTTATGAAGTTGAATAAAAAAGCTTTTAAAGCTGCAATTCTATATGTGACTTCCAAAGTAGATAGTTGTTTAGGTCGAGTTTGATTGATGTTGAGAAGGTAGGAATCATATGTGTATCTCTTCCATTAAGGTAGTAATACTTTAATTTTTTATTATGTGTTCAGGAGTTATCTCTTATATTGGCTCTATACTAAATTGAACATGTTTTGTATTTGAAGAATATAGAGAACATAAACATTGCTCCTTCAATCAGTTTATTTTATTATTATTTGAATAAATAATGTGTTTACAATTGTATTAGACCTTAAATAGAAAATATTAGGCAAAGATAAACTATAATTCTTTTAAAAAAGGAAATAATATTAATGAGTTTTATCTTTTGAATTGGCTCCTTTGAATAGGCAATTTCCAGAGATTCATGGAATGAGCCATTATTTTTAACAGTAAACATATGATATAAAATCATACATATTCAAAATTCATTGTTTGATGCATAGCTTATTCTTCCTCGGAGAGCTATTGCTGGTTTCTTGCAAACAACATTTGTATTTTATCAAATGCAAAAAAGGAAGATGGTTTTGTGAACGTAAACAGTTGGTACTTTTTCCACATTTGAATATCTAACAGAGACGAGTCAATGCATGTTATACCTTATAGCGCTCTGTACCGATCACCTCATCTTCGTGTTGAGTTGGGATATCTAAATTCGCAATCCTGCCACACTTTTCATCTGTGTCATCTGAAAATAGAGTTGTGCTATTTGTATTAGCATCACTAGGATCTGATGCCACAAGATCAAAATCACAATTCAGAATGTTTTTCTCTGCGAGTCCAATCTGTGAACATCATAAACACCCAAGAGAAATACAGTAAATAAATTGTATAATAGTCCTACTGCATAGAGAAAAAATAAATAAAAGAAAAGCCGCATGAACAAATATGCATTGAACCCAAAAATAATTTAACAAATTGGAAAACTGTTGTAATTGAATCTGGATCCAGTTCCGCATTTGGCTGAGAAATTGCCAATAAATTTTTCAAATTAGATACATTGGAAATCGCACAACCTTCAAATGCTTTCATGACGACAATCCAACAGTCCCCGATTACCATGAATTTTTTAGCCTTCACTCCCAAGTCCCACCTTTTTTTGGGCGTATCTTAATCTGGATTTGGGCTGCACTAAGTTTATACACACTCTATTTTCAAACAGGATCTCCTCCGGATCCACACTCAGGTGAGAAAACTAAATGAAATGGTGTTTCCAAATGAAGAAATTATAAGTTTATAACTAACTAGAATAGGCAAGAAAAAACTTTCCAAACAACTTTTAAAAGAATCAAGCAATGATCTTCCAAAGGCTCCCTCATGGATTAAGATATTCTACAAAATGATGATGAAAGTAAAATCTTCAAAATCACGGTTCTACAAACTTCACAAGACAGTAGTAACTCATTACCATTCGCCGCCTTCTCCACATATGTGTCCAAAGGTTCAATAATTCATTAATGCGTAAAGGCTTAACCAAATAGTCAGCAGCTCCAAGCCTCAAACATTTAACAACAACAGGGACTTCATCTTGCGCCGACATCACTGATGAATCAATTTAAAGATTAAATTTCAAAGTTCACAAATATTACCATGTCAAAATGAAAAAACTTACTTATGACAGGAATCCGTCGCCAATCTTTATCCCTCATGATGTATTTCAACATCTTCAACCCTTTAGCCATTGGAAGATCAACCTCAGATAAAATAATATCAATCTCAGGACCCTCAGCATTCAATGCATCAATCACCTGCCTAGCTGATTTCACAGTAATCACTACAAGAAACAATTAATACATCACAAAAGTCAGTAAATCACAAATCCTATAGTTACAAAGAAACTCAAATTCCAAATCTGAATTCAATGTATCAATCAGTATCCAAATGATTCTCTCTACCTAAAATTAAGGAACAAACATTACAATAATCAGTATATACCTTGGTAAGAGCATTTACACAGAAGACTAAACACCTCATCAGTACTGTTTGAATCATTATCGCACAACAAAATCTTCACTCTGCTACGGTCGATGAAACTATCACCACCGCCGCCGCCGCCACCACCGCCGCCGTTGCTGCTCTTATTACCAATGCCAACGACACTACAATCTCTATCTTCCTCCCTCTCCATCGATTAAACTACAAGAACTCCATAATTTATATCAATTTCAAACCTAATAGTTGAATCAGCAGTTGATAGAAACGGTTTTAGCTACAGAATTCACTTCCAGATCCACCGATCAGTTATAATCAAGAACAGATTCAGAGCTCCAATTGAATACGTAGAGAGAGAAGTAAATAGTGGTTGGCCTGCCTGGTTGAAAATTGAGAAGTGTTTTCTGTCCATTATCGATTGGTTGTTAACAATGGTGGAAATAGCTAACGTACGCTTACAAAGAAAACAGATCATGAGCGCAGGAAAAGAACAAAGTGAACGGTTAGGATTATGTTTAAAGAGGTGTATAAAGCATTATGTGTATGTTAGCAAAAGGGCTTACGTGGAAAGATAGAATGAGTTGGAAAAAAGTGCAGAGATAGATTATGAACCACGCGCGCGCGTGAAAGGAAGAAGATATTTTTATACTAGTTTAAGCGATGATGAAGGTATCCACGTCACCAAAATATCTTGTTTAGAGAGAGAAAATATAGAATCGAGGAAGATAATCTTAACCGTTGAATTATTTGTCGAAATATATTTAATGGACAGGATTAGAGGAGAATCGATATCTTTTTTTTTTTTATGTATGATCCACTGCATTAAATGTTCTTTCATAAGATATATTTAACGGACGTGATTAAAGGAATTATTTAACAAGATAAATTTAACGGTTAAGATCTTGCTTTTGTAGATTATTTTTATTTTTAAATTCATTATATTAATATCATTATAATACGTCAATAGGACACTTCTTATGCTCTAGCATTAATATGTGACATATAAGATAAGATAAGAATATATATATATATAATAATATTTATTTATAAATATTTTAGATAAAATTAATATTATTTAAATTTAATTAATTTAAAATTAGTTTTAGTTTGTAAACTTAAGTTTAATTTAAATTTAAGTCACTTAACCTCTCAATTGTTCTCATTCATGATTCGCACTTTTTCATATTCTTTTTTTATCCTCTCGTCAAACACTTATCAATCTTAGTCAAACATTAATTGATGACACATCTCTTATCTCTTGTCAAATTCAACCAATAACCCCTAATTGACATTTATCTTGTGATTGACACTTTTTTATATATGTCTCTTTATCCTCTCGAGAAATCACTCATTGACTTAATCTTGTGACTTACACTTTTTCATATGTCTCTTTATTTCTCGACAAATCACTCATCAATCTTAATCGACCTCTTTTTTACTCACACTTTAACAAATCAACAACCAATCTCAATTAATCACAGACCTCTTATCCAACGGATAAGAATATATACAAAATATTATTTATCTATAAATATTTTAGATAAAATTAATATTATTCAAATCTAATTAATTTAAAATTGGTTTTAGTTTGTAAAAATTAAGTTTAATCTTAAATTTATTGTTAACATATATTGTATCCTATCGGCACCCACTTAACCACTCAATTGACCATCATCTTGTGACTCACACTTTTTCATATGCATTTTTTATCGCATCAGCAAACCACCTATCAATCTTAGTCGACCTCAATTGATGACACATCTCTTATCTCTCGTCAAACTCAACCACTAACCCCCAATTGGCCATCATCTTGTGACTCACACTTTTTTATATGTCTCTTTATTTCTCGACAAAACACTCACCAATCTTAGTCGACCTCTTTTTTAATCTCATTTCAACAAATCAACAACCAATCTCAATTGATCACAGATCTCTTATCTAATGTCAAACCAATCACTAACCACCACCCGACTTTCATCTCGTGACATCACACTTTCAAATTCCCGTCAAACCAACCACTAATTCCAACATCACACTCGACAAACCACCCACCACCCGACCTCTCTATCTCGTGACCTCACACTTTCAAATGTTTGTCAAACCAACCACTAATTTTGACTTCACACTCGATAAAATCACCCACCACTCAACCTTCATCTCGTGACCTCACACTTTTAAATTCTCGCCATACCAACCATTAATTCCGACCTCAAACTCGACAAACCACACTCGTTAAACCAGCCACTAATTATGACCTCACACTCGACAAACCACCCACCACCTGACCTCCATCTTATGATCTCACACTTTCAAATGCTCGTCAAACCAACCACTAATTCTAACCTCGCACTCGACAAACCATCCACCACCCGACCTCCATCTTGTGATCTCACACTTTCAAATGCTCGTCAAACCAACCACTAATTCCGACCTCGCACTCGACAAACCACCCACCACCCGACCTTCATCTCGTGACCTCACACTTTCAAATGCTTGTCAAACCAACCATTGATTTTGACCTCAAACTCGACAAACCACCCACCATCTGACCTCACACTTTTAAATACTCGTCAAACTAACCATTAATTCTGACCTCAAACTTGATAAACCACCCACCACCTGACTTCTATCTCGTGATCTTACACTTTCAAATACTCGTCAAACCAAACACTAATTCCGACCTCACTCTTTCAGATGTCTTGTATCCTTTATTTAAAAGTTGCGCTACTATATATTATAGTCAATAATTATATATTATAGTGAATAATGCATTCTTAAAAATCTAAATTTGCATGTTTTGGGATTCGAACCATATCTTAAGCATGAAATACTTTAACCGCTAAACCACTTAAGATTGTTGAAATTTTTTATTACTTTATGTATATATATATATTTTGTATTTAATATTTATTACTAATTAGTTAATTTTTATATTAATAAATAATAATATATATATATATATGATAAGAGAAAAAATATATTTATATAAAATTAATGATAAAAAATAATATAATATATATGGTAAGTAGGTAACTACATATTATATTATATATATATATATATATATATATATATATATATATATATATATATATATATATATATATATATATATATATATATATATATATATATATATATATATATATATATAATTAATGAGAGAGAAAATAATTAAAAAAAATATAAGATAAAATATATTTATAGTTAAGAATGCATTTTTTAAAATCTAAATTTGCATGTTTTAAAATTAAAACACTAGTTTTAAACATGAAATGTGAACACTTTAATCGTTAGAACACTTAAAATTGTATTATTGTGGTGTCTGGTTAACTTTAAACATCATTATATATAAACGATAAGTTATTAATTAATCCATTAAACTTACCAATATACTTTTACTTTATTTTAATTTAATTTAAATATAAAAAAACATTTTAATAATTTTTTATATAAATTTTTAGATAACTCACTTTCTTTTATCAAATAATAATTTTTTCAAACAATATTTTTTATTTATAAAACTCAAAATTAGGAGTGACATTTTGGGTCAGTTTCAGATTGACGGGTTAACGGGTGAATGATTATAACCTAAATCTAACATGTTTATTAATTCGGGTTAAAATCTATAACCTAAAATTGACATGTTTATTTATGATTGACCCGAACATGATCCGATTTACTTAACTTAATTTGAACCAAACCTAAAGTAATTAATTCACATATCTTTGTTTTAAATTAAAATAATATCAATACAAAACAAAAATGAAGTTGAATCATAAATTGACTTATAAAATTTTACTAAAGAAAATAAGTGAGTGAATATGAAAAAATAACACAAAACTTAACAACAAAAAAAAACTTATAAATGGATTATCGAGTCTAATTTGAGTCATATTTGGTCGACTCAATTTTGACATGTTTATTAATCAAGTTAAACAAGTCAACCTGATTTTGATTCGAACAAAAAAATACAAGAACCTATCCATTTTTCCGTGTTCGATTCGGGTCATATTTTCGTATCCAAAATTACCGACCTTACCCAAAATCAAACAAGCTCTAGGAACACATGAGAAGATCAGAGTGGACGCCCGGGATACTTTTGAAAGAGGTATCAATGTGCTTGTTTAAATATTGGTTTTGTTTTAGAATTTTTATAAGATTTATTTTAAATTTAACAGAAGTAAAAGAAAGAGATATATAATTTATAAATTAATTAATTTAATATGATGAAAATATATATATATATATATATAAATAAATGATCGGGGTGTGAATTTGAGAGAGAATTATTTGGCGTAATTTGAAAAATTAATAAAAACATTCAAATTATCTTTTAAATCAAACTAGATCTTAAAACAATCAATATGGTTTTGTGTTAATTTAAAAGGAATATTTTTGTTATTTTCAGACTAGATCTTAAAAAATGTGTTATATATATTTTTTTTTTTTTGTTAATTCAAACTAGATCTTAACATATTTGTTATTTATTTATTTTTTTGTGTTAATTCAAGTTAGATCTTAAAAAATTTGTTATTTTTTTTTTGTTACGAATCAACACCACGCCACATAATTCTCTTTAAAATTTTCTTTCCCAATCATTTTTTTTATCCTAACATGTTTTATTTTAATTTTTAATGAAATAATATATATATATATATATATATATATATATATATATATATAAATAAAACAAGTTCATTATAAAAAAAATATGATCCACCCAAAATTAAAAAAAAAACAATTATTATTATGAACAGTTTGAAAGTAGTTATATTTTCAGAACGCCAAAGTTAGGATCACGTCAGACCAATTGAAAGAAACTTTTGAGAAATGCCTTTTCCTTTTTCATTATATTCATAACAAAATAAAAAAAAAAATCGAAGCTATAGTTCTACCACTTTGTATTATTAAAGAATTTTGTCTCATTATTTTTAGTGCAACACAATAAATAAATAAAATATATATACATAAATAAAAGAGACACGTATTCTTTTCATATTTTTGTAGTTTTTTTATTAATTTTTGACTTACACCATTCTTATTATTTTTAATATAAATGAATCCTTCTAAAAATAAAATAAAAAATATAAAGCTGTTACTCAATTCTTTACTATTTCTTATTTCTTATTAGTTTGATCTGTGTGTTTAGAATATCATTTTATTGTTAGCATAAATAGAGTGTAGATTGTTTTTTTTAAATGAAAAATATTAAGATTGTGAGATGTTTTTGTACTTTATTTTTTATTGTGTTAAGAAAATATTTAATTGCATTTTAGTTGGTTCATTATTAAACACAGTTTTTTTCAAGGTATGAAAATTGTAAAGAGAATTGCAAAAGTTCAATTAAAAATCTAAAAACATTAAAAATGAAATAAGATTCCTAAATATACAATAGAGTTTAGAATACAAATAGTTAACTCAACTCAAAATTTGTTAAAATTTACTTATAATAAAGTCATGTGTATGCTTTTAATTATTTAGTGTTTCTTATATTTTAATTAAAAAATATAATTAATAATAATACTTATTTGCTTTAGTCAGATTTTTTTTCTTTTTAATAGACCTTACCAGAATCATTTCAGTCATTTATAAAACCACATGATATTTAATCAAAATTTTCTTTATACAGTTTATAAAACAACATAATTTTGTTACAAAATTTGTTTTAAAAGTAAAACCAACATATATATACTTAATATAAGGCTGGTTTCTTACGAAAATATCTACCAGTTTGATTTATAAAATGACAATTGTATCTAGATGAGGACACTCATATCTCAAACGACTGGAAAACAAAGGATTCTTTTACGGTTTTACCCTCTCGAAACTCTAGTTTACTCACATATGAAAAAGATATAATGTAGATGATCTCGAAGCAGATAACTCCAACATGCACATTGGTAAACCGAGTCTACAAATAGTATTTTGTGAAAGAAAATAGAGAATTATTACGACTTACTAGTTTCCAAGTCTCGAGAGAAGGCCAATGTGATCGCTTCGAATTTTGCAATATTTCGATCATCAGTTCTTCCTTCCTTCACCCAAGATAATGTGGTATCCATGGCTATATCATCATCATAGATCAGTTAAAGATTTATTATTATGATGTAGAAAATCTTAATTAGAAATGCAAAACTAGCTAGGGTTTAAGAAATAGTACGTTGACTTGAAGGGGGCACTCGTAGCTCCAACAGGTGTGGCGAAAGCAACATCTTGAAATGGACCCGCCATTTTCCCACGTGGGAACCATCCCAGATCTCCTCCCTTTTTAGCCGATGGGCACTCCGAATATTCTGTTGCTATCTGAATGAGAAAGATTGTTGTTACTCTAGGCTTGAGGAGGCATAACAACCTTACACAATTGTTGCAGTTCCTTAATCTCTATCATTGACTAAATATGTTCATTTTCTTTTTCAAAAAAACCCGACCCCCATATCCATGACTCCCAACTTCATTCAGAGTGTTATTATCTCTATCATTGACTAAATATGTTCATTTTCTTTTTCAAAAAAACCCAACCCCCATATCCATGACCCCCAACTTCATTCAGAGTGTTATTAACGAGAATCAAATCTCATATAGATTATCCCATTTCTAAAGTGCATAACAAGAACATGATTTGCACCATATTTTAAAGTTTAGAAAGCAAAATATTCACCTTTGCAAACTCAGCAGGTGGAACCTTGTCGCCATTACTAAGCCAACCGTCTTGCAGCTTCTTATACGCTTCGTTAATCTTTCCTTGTTTCTCGCATAATATATGGCGTGCTACAACAACATAAGAACTTCACTTCTAAATTTCATGTAATATATCAAGACCCAATTATAGTATAAACAAGAGAAAAGAAGATATACCTTTAACATAAGCACAGGTGCCAAGTCCATCAGCCTTTCCTCCTTTACCTTTTCCCTTTGAAGCACCACCATCATCATTACTACTTGCTGCCTGTTTCCCCTTGCCCTTCCCTCCCGCTTCTTTTGCTTTAGCGTCCTTTCCCATCACTAAATCACGACACAAACAAACAAATGTGTTACATGTTATAGTAGGGTTAGGTTAAGCTCAATATGCAGAAATTAGTACTTAAAATTTCCCTAAATCTATCTTCTCATCTATGTCGTATAAACCCTAAATCTATTACATGATATTCTATCTTCTCATCTAAACACACTATTCATGTAACAAATATCACTATTTTGATCATGATTCATGACCAAGGGAACATTATGGTTGGCTAATTGAAGATTGAGATGATTAACCAGATATAGAGATCAATTTAACAGCCTAAAAGAACCTTTACTCAAGTGTAGTAAAAATGGCTCATGACAACTATTTGTCATAAGATTGGTGTTTCCTTTTACCAATTTGAAACAATTCAATTCTTCTTCATTGAGGTTTCTTCAGTGTTGCAATTACTGAATATTAAGCCAAACAATCCAAATCCAGCAGAAGGAAGAAGATAACAGAGTATTCTAAACCTTTAGGAGGAATCATCATCATGTAGAATGAATTCAAAACCTCTTTCTCACCATTTACAGATCTCAAAGCTAACGAAATCACATATTTCTGTGTTGAATAGATCGTTCTAAAACGTCGCAAAACAAACCTAGCAACAACACATCAAAAACAGTTGAATGATCGAATAGAAAAGGCTAAATTCTATGATTGGAACGCAGAAAACGCCAACATCGAGGAGGAATCGTATATGATTCGTAACGTAAGGAATTGAGTTTAGAAACCAAACGTAGAGATGGATTTCAGTCATGGATACTGAAGGGAAGATGATTGATTATATGAAATGGAAGAAGATTGAGGAATCGTTACCTTTTTCAAATGGATGAAATCAACGGCGGCGGCACCGGCGGCAAATGAGAACTGAGAGTCTAAGAGTGGTAAGGCATGGTCATCATCTCAACTTGATATTACCCTCTCTGTAAAAACAAATGAGAAGATTTGTATTTTAAACCTTCAACTTTCACTGAATATTGATTTATCACCAAAATATTGAAGTTGTAATTGATTTTTTAATTATAATTTTTTTAATGTTATTTGTTTATTGGTGGAATTGTAAAATTGAAAGCCTTTTTATTCGAGGTTGATGTCACACTTTAAAACTCTTTACGGTTAAAATTATATAAAAATGAGATTTTATCTTAACGATTTCAAACGTTGTTAACTTATTATTTATATGAAATTTATAAATAAATAAATAAAAGATTCATGTAACTAATTTAACTATCGAATTTTAGTAAATCGAGAATTTTGACTACCGAATTTAAGAAAATCGATAGTCAAAATCAATTTTGTTGAAATTTAGTTAAATTATTGACATGAATTTATTTATTTATAAATGGTCATTTAAATAATAAGTTAATCGTGTTTAGAATTGTTAAGACAAAACTCGTTTTTGTATAACTTTATCACTAAATAACACTAAATTGTGAGATTTAAAAAAAAATGTCTGAAAAATTCTAATTCATATAATCAGTTATTGCGTTTTAGTATTTAAGCTACTATGTATCACATATATTATTAATTAGCTTTAAAAATAATATATAATATTGTTTTAAATAATTTTTTTATTTTACTAATGTTCGCGATTTTAAGTAAACTTTGATTTTGACCGTTGAAAATAGTCTGTATCGTTTCAAAATTAGTTATTTTAATATTTTAATTAATGAAAAAAATAATATAATTAATGAAAAAATTAATAAAATGATTATATTGATTTTTTTTTTTTTTTATAAAAACTCAACCAAACAATGTGTAATTTAAAGGATTTCTGATACATTGTTAGAACAGCGAAACACTTGTCAAAAACAAATTTTGGTTAGGATTCAAATTCAATTCTCACTATAACTATGTTTGAATATTTCATTTGATATTATTTGTTGGGACTTAGATGCTTATTTGGTCGTCCAAACTTTATCGATAACAAAATTATTTTCACTTAAACTATCTTATTGGGTTAAACGTATATTTATGAGACATTTTTTTTTTTAAACTTTTTGTTAGATTGTAACTGCATATACAAGTAATATCTATATAAATTATAGTTACTTATTTGTTGTTTATAGCATGTTTGACATGAAATGGAGTAGCAGCACAATTATGACTTTCAAAAGACTTTGATTTAACTACTTAAACATTGTGCCTCCAGGCTCCAGTTATGAATGCTAACTTCCAAGTTCAGATTCATATAACTTTATAAAACTCTCAAGAATAATTTAGGAAACAAAAAAAGGCTTGTAAAAGGGTCGAAACAGTTCAAAGTTTCGCAAATTCCATGATGCCTTTGAAATCAGTAGGGAATAAGTTGAAGTGTTAAGAATAGGCATTCTTCTGCCTTTTGCGGTTTTGCAGTATGTCCCTATTCGGAGTCAGAATCTGTTAGTTCCCACTGCACTGCATCTTTTGGTTCATCGTCGGTGATTGAAGGAGGAATATCTCGGTTTGGTTCGGTTCTTCTTCTGCGTAACTGGCTTTTATTGTCTTTCTTTTCGCTTTTTCTATTTGAATTTGATTTGCTTTCCTCCTACCATCCATAAGCCATTTATAACATAAATAAAAATGTTACTAAGAAAAATATTAAAACTACTAAATGATATGCTTCATCTTGCATATGATATGATCAATCATCCATAAAAGCTTACAAGTATGTAAATAAATACATTATAAAATAGCTCGTCTGAAAACTGGGACTAACAAAACTCTAAAGCATAACCATGTCTGTTTTGATTTAATTTTGTTTGATAATTGTTATTTTAAATCAATTCATCTCAAATTGGCTTAATTCGGTAAACTAAGAATGATTTAACTTTGTAATAAAGTAAGAACGTAAAATGATCACCTTAACCCTAGAAAAGCAATCAAATTACGTCAATATAAGGGTAAAATAATCTTTAAATATTCTCCCAACATTAGTTATGCATTTATTAAACCAACTTACATATCCAAATACTTTAAATTCAGATATTTTCATTTGGTTTATTCAACAATTATCTCCATACACTCAACTAATTCGGCACTTAAATTCAATATTCAACACTTAATTTTCAATTTTATCAAATGCATCCTTAATCTAAATGAATCAGGACTTATTTGAATTTAAGTTTATTGAATAATTGTTATTTAAAATCACTTAATTGTTTAAATTGTTTCAAAATAAACTAAAAGTCTCACTTAATTCGCTAAGTTATGAATGACGGGTAAATATAGAAAGAGCATTCAAAAGATAGTTTTAACCACTTAAGTAATCAAATTACGTTATTATAAGGACACAATAGTCTTTAAATGCTTTCAATGTTAGTTTCAATTTTATCAAAATCAACTTGTATATAAATTACTTAAAATTTAGATATTTTATTTGGTTTAGTCTAGCATTTACTTTTAAGTCACTTAAATTCAGTATTCAACATTAAACACTTCACTTCCGGTATTATCATATGCACTCTAACTTTCAGTATTATCATATGCACTCTAAATAGAGCTGGTAATAACATATCACTTACCTTTGCGGTCTTTTGTGTTTCAACTTTTGATGGACTTTGATGAGCTGGTTGGTTCCTCTTAAGCCAGATCTTACCAAAAGACAAAAATGCAACCAAAAGCAAGATAGGCCCAATCCTTGGATCTTCCAGAAAACTTTTGACGATAACTCTGATCTTCCATTTCATTGCTGCGCTTGCAGAAACAACGTTTTTTGCACCATTTGACCACATGGGATCAGAATCCTCAGGAACAAGTTCTGGAGTTCTAGCCCTCTGTATTATTATGACCAGAAAGTTTCAGTGGAGAATGTATAGTAGTCTTCATGTTTAATGTGAAGAATTCTTAACATAATATATATGGAAAAAGGGAGTAGATAGGCTATATCAATATATTCATCAACTGAAAGCCATATACCATTGCCTCTATTAGCCCTTGAGCTTGTTTGATGTAGTTTTTTTTTTTTTTTTAAATAATCCAATTTTTTGGAGGAAAAAGACCTCATTTAGATGAAACAATGGATTGTTTGGGTTAAATGACTAAAATATCGTTAAAATGTTGTAAAAAATAAAATAAGGATAATTTTGTATTTCGGTTGATGATTTCAATCTTATTGATGAAGTGATTTATGATGAGATAAGAATAACCCTTCATCAAGCAAGGCCCTTATTTGTAATTGGAAAAGCACAAACCACGAAAGGAAAGAAAGAAAGTAACCTTCAAAAGTTCTACAAGAAACTTCCAAAACTAATAACATTCTCTTAAAGATGCACTTACAAAGAAAGGAAGACTCTTTGAGTCTCCATCTTCAATTATTCCAGACACCCATTTGATGATCTGTCATTTAATACAATTTTCAGAACGGGTTAATAATTCACATTTGTTAAGAGACTTTGCAAAGTTACAACCTTAAAAGAAAATGAAAAACCTGTGGAATCTCGTATGAGCCATTGTACATTGCAACAAGTTGTGATGCACGATGCACATCACCGTCGTCTCTAAGTGCTTCCAATATGTTTTTCGGCGTTTTCTTCTCAACATCCATACTTTCTTCAGTAAGATTCCTTTCAAAACGCGCAATGACTATCCTCGGCTCGTCAACTATATCCATCCTACGTCCACATGTTTCGTAACTCTTCTCCGTCTGAAGATAGAAGAAACATCTTCGCTGGACAGGAGCAGATTATAATAAACATTTATTTTACCTCAGGTCCCACAATAATAAATTTCACTTTGAGCAACTCAATCATCAAGCCACGTTGAATTGTTTGTAATAGAATTATAAATAATCTGTGAATTTTATTAGCAAATACCATTCGCTTTGCAGATGAATTACAGTGAAAATGCACCATAAAAGTAATGGCAATGGTTCTATGAATTGGTTTAGATTCTAACTAATATATTAGCTTTTCACAAAATATCAACAGTTTTCCTCCCAGGCATAATCATAAAAAAATTCAAACATATGAAATGTGTTAATGCCAACCGAATTACTAAACCTTATTATAAAATGACAACCTGGTCCCGATAAAGGAATAAATGGAACACTCACATGTTGTGCTTCTCCATCAAGCCAAGTAAGTGTCAATCGTTTCTCCCTCAATGCAATAGCTGCTGTTGTAGGCAACTGATTTTTTTCTCCCTCACTGGATTCTTCGCCTTCTTTCAGCAAAATCTCATGCAAACTGCGTAATGTCTTCAATGAAATGTAAATTACCCCCTCAGTAAAGAATAAGAGACGAATTACAAATATAATAGAGGAACCACTCCTTTTTTTTCAATAAGAGAATTGAATGTCAAAATCATCACTGCCTTTCAGATTCAGGTTATAATTGACATTGACCAATATAAAAAATCAACAAATTACCGAATTTTCAATTTTACCAAGAAAACAAGGAAAATAACTTACTGCACGCATGTTGTTGAGCTCTGGACTAAGTCTCCCTGCTAGAATGAGACAATACCAGATTGTAATATCATGCCCAGCCCGGGAATATCCTTGGGCATCACATCCCAAATCCATGGATGTCAAACTCCGTAGCTGAGGGAGCTCTAATATCATAAGGATCAAACAAGTTACATAAAATCTTAGTTGATATCCCAACAATGGAATATATATATATATATATGTGTGTGTGTGTGTGTGTGTGTGTGTGTGTGGTGTGTGTGTGTGTGTGTTATGCATGAAATATACTCTTCATGGATGCCATCACATTTTCAAAGGTCTTACACATTTGTCAGTTAATAATGCAGAAATATTGACCTGTTTTGTTATAGTTTTTGTCAACTTGATCAAAATACAATAAAATCTACATTTGACATAAATCTCTAAATGGAAACTGATCCATGAAAAAATCCGGATCACAACCCTTAAATTTCCCTAAAATTTGTCTCAATGACACTTTCTCAATTCTCACACCAAACGACAAAAAAATACTTTCAAATTTTCAATGATATTGTCATTGTGACAAAATACTATTCCAAATAATATCAGATAAAAGTGAGGATGAGAAAACAAAATGTAGGCATCTGACCTTGATGCTTATTCGCTTCGATGATGGTCTGAAACCATGAATTGTTGGCAGGTCCTGGAAATGGAATTGTATGAACTCAATATTTCCTGATTCTAGGAAGTTCCATGAAACAATATGAAAAAAATATGAAAAGTCACATGCCGTAATATACAATAGGTTTGAGACCCGGATCTTTCAGAAAGACAATTGCAGGTGCTGATTCTACCCCAAACCTACAATTAAAAAATTAAGTGTCACAATATCATGGCCTACTTAGTGTGAGATCCATATAGCAGACATGAAAGGAATTATCTATAGAGATTAGAGACCACAATAAAAAATATTAAAGACTTATCCATAGAGACCATAATAAAAAGTACACTCCACTATTGTATGTATAAGTATGAGACAATTGAACCAAAAAACAAAAAAGGTTGATTTGAATTATACATTTTGTCACCACTTTGTGGGAAATCATTCAGCATGAATATGTTAGATGCTTGTGACTCCATTGGGAAAACAGTACCTCTCCTCCCAAAGCATGGGTTTTTACCAACACAACAAATATTTTGTTGCAAGACAATAAAGAATTGTTCAGACACATAAGCAAAGAAATCATTCTGCTTTCAAAAAAGAAGAAGATAGAATTGACCATACATAAAGTAATAGTTACTGCTGATACAAGTCCTTTCAACATAAAAATAAATCGTTTTATTACAAAAGAAGGAGAGGTGATGTGATTATTCAAGGATCCAAGTCAAATTGCATTGGAAAAGAAGATGTCAATGAACTTCTATGAAATGGTTTCAGGGGATTCAACCAATTGTTTCGGTCATGGAATATCATCAAGAAATACTATGAATACCACAAAGAGTTGTCCTGATTGCTCCTAACCAACATATGCAACCCATCTTATGATTAAAATTAACTGTAAGCCAAGACCTTGTTTGATGAGGGTATTTCGGATTTAATCCAAACAGCCTCTTATCTTCATCATCAATCAAATCATTCAACTCATCAACCAAAATACTAAATTACCCTTGCTTTATATTTATAACATTTAAATCCACTCGTTCATCATACAAGGTATTTTAAAAAAATCGGATTATTCACAAGAAAATACATCAATCAAGCTCTAAATCATTAGTTCCTTTAGAAGTCATAGTATCCCTAAGCATCTATCTTGGTCAGTTTTCATCTACCATTCCCAGTTGTCTGGAGTAATTTTAATCTTGTCACAACTTGATTTAAAGACAAAAGTTCCAAAAAAAGATAAGCTCATTTATGAAGAGGATAGATTATAGTTACCCCCATTTATTGGCTAAAACAGCATGTGGCTCACAGCTCACTTGATTAAAAAGAAGTAATAAATCAGATAATACCTATACAAATACAGAATAAATTTTCTTCCCAATATATATATATATGTATATATATAATAAACTTTTTGAGGGCTGTCATTCAGTTATCAAAAGATGTATTTCTTTCAAGAAACTTTGGGAGAATCAATATGAAATTCATTTACAGCGAGAGTCTTAGATATAAATTTGCCCGTACATATAACAAATAAAATATCAGAGGCTAACCCCTAAGCTTGTTACTTCATTAAAAAGCCAACAAAATTGAAAAGAAGTGAAATGCTGAGCTGGATTTGACATGCACCAATTGAAGTGAATACGATGTCTGATAGGGATATGTTTGGAGAACTATATGCAGCGAAATACTTATAAGTTAATGTGGACTATCTTGCCCTATTCTACTATCAAAAGGAAAACTAATATGGATAAATAAACACTGAGACTATGTAGTAAGAAACTGTTAGGAACTTAATAGAAGTAACAATACATCTACTTACATGTTAAACCACAAGGAGAATTGCTCTTCTTGCCACAACACAAAAGCAAAAGAGGCATAATTGTGATAGTCTCTAGCAGCTTGACGCATAAAAGGAGTAGCACGTTCACCAGTATTTGAGAAAATAATGACTTTTACCTATGAGGTACAAAGGAAGACTCATCAAATTCTTAAAAAAATGTCTTAAGAAAAGGAAAAAATCAATAAAATCTTAAAAAATGTACACATAAATCTGCACAAACATAAGAATCTTTTTTCAAACTATACAAATGAAATTGTTTTTTACTTCTTATATTTTCTAAGAAATTTGTTGTCCATTCACAGCTTTAAATATAATAGACTGGTATTGAGCCTATAAGGAAACAATTATTTTGTCATAATCACGATCTTATTGAAAAATCGCCAAAAGTTAAAATTTTAAGTTTGTTTTTGTTTGGAAAAATATATTTTTTGTTTGGATCATAATCCAGATTATAGTGTCAATTCTGCTTCATTTGTTATGGTAGATTTTTAGGGTTTAATGAAGAGAATAGAGAGATAAAGCTCTCTGTTAAGAAGAAGCAAGAGTAGATCATTTGATTGATATCTTCAAATTATATAGAAAATACAATAGATACTAGGTATATAAATACTAATTAAAGGAAAAGAAGTAAATAAGAGAACAAAGAAAAAATAACTCCAACATTGGGAGCCCAAAACCCTCACTAGGGATACGAAGAAAATGATAAAGACGAGAGAGACAAAGTTCTACACTCCCCCTTAACTTGGGTAGACATGCTATGGATGCCAAACTTGCCACACAGTCCGGAAGAACTTGATTCAACACAAAATAGAGGTGGCATTGGAGACAAACACCGAACTAAGGATTTTTAACAGATTCGTTCATTCATTGCCGTGTCCAACAGATTTTTGCCTGTCTTTTCAGAGATTGCCATTCTACAGACTTTTCTCGATTTAACTGTCCGGACTTCTTGACATCGTCCCACACTCCCACTTTTCAGAGGTTGTCTCCAAAGCCACTCTATTTTGTAGAATCAAAATATCTTCTGAGTCTCCTTATTGAAGTTTTCCACATAGTTTGAGGGAGAGTGAAAATATCAAACTAGGCATATTCCTAAAATCTCTTTACCTTCCCAAGAACCATTTGCTCAAAGTGGTTGGAGGGTTGTTTGACTTCTCAAAAAAAAATATGAATGTTTATCTAAAAAGTTTAGTGTCATTTACTTTTCTTGTGCTACCACCTTGTAATAGTTCAAATAACACAAAATATATCAATCTACTCTCTCTTCATTTTTCTACAGTTAAAAATACAATTTTTAGATTATGATCTAGATTATTATGATTTTTGGCTTTATTATAGAAATTATTTTTTGGATATCCATATTATTTTCTACATCAATGTAATATTTGGCAAACATAACAGATATAGATTCTCCTAATCATAATTCAGATGAAAAAAATGCATAACAAAACAGCCTATTTCGGCGTAGATTTAAAAAAGAAAAGAAAAAAAGAAGTAAAGACTCTAATATGTCCCAGAGAAGATGTAAAAGACAAAATAACATTTGACTTAATCATAACATCAAGGCACGTTTAAACCCTCAACCTAATATCTTTAATACGACACATTAGTCATCATGAGTTACTAGCTCCAAGTTCCAACACAAATAAAGAGGATATAAAGAAATTGAAGGCATGCTATTCAAGAACCACATAACTACATATTCATAATTTAACGGAAGAATACGTGTATATTTAGAGGCAAATCATTAAAAGAAAACACCTTTGCTAATTTTATTCAACACTTTAACATTATTCAAAAAAGAGAAGATTGTATACCTTATGAGGACTACCCTTAGCCAGAAAACGTTGTATCTGAAACAGTTACACAACTTTACATCAATACCAGTTCTCTCCCACAATTTATAGCAAGTGCATCAAGTTTCTAACAAATTGGTAAAAATTACCAGAGTATCTTTAGAATAGTATAGGATGCGAGGCAAACCCAAAATAGTGCTTGCAACCCAATCAGTGACAGTATCTACAGAAAGGTCTCCTTCATACCTGATTTACAGATTTAATCAACAAAATTTTCTTCTGTCTTTGCCAAGCAGTTAATAAAATCTTCAAATAAATAGATAAAGTAGTAGAAAAATAGGTCCTCATGAAAGATTACACAAAGAAACATGAAATAACATTTACCCAAGAGCCAAGAAAATTTTCAAGTCCTATCTATGATCAGTTTCAATAGGTCTGTTCTTTTTACTCTTCTCCTTTATCTTTGGGAGAAAAATCACTGACAGATCTTGAAGTAGAAGAGACACCTGAAACTCACCTAGCAAGGCAATTTACAGTTCGGCATCCAGGTGGAAATGCAACAATTGCTGGCACACCTGCACCTCAATAAATAATACATTAACGATCCATCCAAAATTGTAATTCAATCAAATCTTTATTTTACTAATTGTTTATTGCAACTGCAATTTAATCCTTGAAACACATTTGGCAATTCTCTATTTCAAACAAAATCCATCATCAGAATTGTCTTTTGCCTTTTGTACTAATTTTATCATAGCAAGTTTGGAAATTTGCTCTAGTTTCTGTTATTGGAGCCAGAAACAAGCTAAGCTTCAATAGTCCTTTTTCCTTCTGCCATTTAATTTTGTCTTCTAGGGATATTTTTGAGAAGGTCAGTAACTAAAACAAATAAGTTGGCTATAAAACATTAAGGAGCAAGTGGTTGCTGAAGATCCAGGGCTCAAGATTTGATAGGTAAACCTGGTACTTCTTTGGTTCTTCATTTCCTCAAAGATCGCAAATAAAAAAGTTTGGTAAACAAAAATAGTCTTTGACAATTGTACTTGACGGGAAATAAAGAAAAAAAAAGGACAGATAAAATAGTCGGTATTTCAAAGGAGAGAGTAGCATCAAGACCTGACCCATAAGCTCATTCAAGCAATAAGAATTTCACAACAACTTTTGTGGTAGCATCATATACAAAATTTGATAATCAATCAACCAAACACATACCATCTGGAAATGTATATTTCCCTATAAATGAACTCATAGCAAGGTCCTTGGCAAGCTGAAACTCTCCAAGCTCAGTCATTCCAACATTTGCGACTTCATCCAATATATCAGCTGAACAAAGAAAAGATAAGGCATTTTAATATGAGATAACAATAATCGACCAGACCTGCAGAATATGAACATGTAATAAGATATAAGTACATGATATACATTGTTGTTCATGTACTCCATGAATAATATTATCAATTGTACATGATAAATTGGCTCCAATATATTATCTTCCTTCATGAGAAGTCTTTATAATGTGTGATTTAGGAACCGTGACTTCCATTCTTTACAGGCTGCATAACAACATACACTGCATCCTTTCAATTTTATTGAGGCAAGGACGTCAAATTTCAATCCATCCCTCATGCTTCTATTTGTAATTCCTAAATATTCATGGCAATTAGCAATAACGCATTGTAGGAAGCTGACATG
The DNA here is from genome assembly GCF_907164915.1 of Impatiens glandulifera. Classification (NCBI taxonomy): domain Eukaryota; kingdom Viridiplantae; phylum Streptophyta; class Magnoliopsida; order Ericales; family Balsaminaceae; genus Impatiens; species Impatiens glandulifera. Next base: position 26,132,576 of record NC_061864.1, read on the forward strand.
TAGGGAAGAGTAGAACAAGCCTCAGCTATGATAATTATGTGGTTATGATTACAATGAAATTCTGGTAGTAGGTCTATGTGACTTAGACTAGAAAGAGGCTTTATATGTTTTCATGAGGTTCTGTTGTAAATAATCTATCCTGAAATTTCCATGCACCGCAAGAGTTATGGACATTAAATTATTGTAGGCATATCTATAAAGCTGTCTTGCTAGACCTTTCTTATTCATTCGCAGTCTGAAGATTGTAGATGATTGCATCTCAGTACAGGGCAATGGAGCGGTAATGATGCAAAAAAGATGACCATTCAAAATGCTAAAGGAGAATAATAAGTACAGTGTGGAGATAAAGCAGGTGCATAAAAAGCAATCAATCGGCAACATTATCCCTTACACTGGATAGGCTTAAGACTTAGAGACTGCTAGAGACCTTATTAATAAGGAGAAAAGCAGATGAAAAAACAATATTTTCTGTGTAGTCCAGATTATGGATTTCTTACCAATTCTTCTCCAGCTATTGGCAAAGTTTGCACAACGACTGCTTCCAAATGAAAAGACCTGGATGACATCTCAAAGAAACAGGAGATGACATATAAATATATTTAAGAGCGGGTATTTTCATAACTTTGTAATGCACTTCGTCTACAACTAGCTACCCCTAAATGTCTTTAGTTAATTCAATATATCTATTACTGATTTATTTCTTAATCATGTCCATAGACAAGGCATGCAGTTTCTACTGAAAGAAAGTCATAAAGCCAGCTGAACTATTGCTGAATCGTTAACCATGAATATAACAAATTCAAAGCTGATGGCAATTAAGGCATCAACTAGGCCGAGCACAAGCTGTCACCAAATGAACCAAAATATTCATTTCATTAATCAACTTTTTATGAGTTGTAGCTCCATTAAGTTGATTATATTTTCGCCTTGAAAACTACAAATCAAAATATTGAACTATCTAGATCACATTCTTCACTTCTTATTCCAGCCTTTTGCAACCATACAACTTCTATTTTTTTCAGCTCATCAAGGTATCAGAATGTCCCAATGATGTGAAATGGAATACTGTGATAAGAGGAAATAGAGAAATAGTAGAAAAAGTGCTCGATTCCACCCTCAAAAAGATACATATCAAACAAATTCTTCCAAAGTGAATTCAGAAATCAGATTAATTTAAGCGTGTTGCCTAATTAGGATAGAGTCCTTAATAGGTTGGACATTTAAGTTCATCACTAGTTCAGAGAAAATAGTAAGATAGCAAACTACCAACTATTGTCTAATTCAAATAGCCTAATAAATAGCAGTATCTACTGAAACTAAAGATAAAATCTCACTAAGATAATTACAACATATTCCAAGCAATAGCAAATTAAAGATTTACAACTACAGATTTACCTATTGTAATGCATCAACCAAACATTTACATGGTTCTAGTTTTCTTTTCTTTTCTTTTTGCTGAACATTTCTAGCTTCCCTCATAAGACCACAAACTTTACCTCCTTTAATTTAAAACTTTCTAACACCAAAATAAAATGACAGATAATATTGTTAGGTTCTTGGAGACCAAGACCTATCAAGATATTGCGCAAAATCTAAACCATTCCACAGATAAAAAAAAACTATTTAGAACAGAAGAAATACATAAAATAATCAAAATAGCAGAACTAAGAGACTACCTGAATTAGCAATGCCTTTGTATCCTCAAACTTGGACATGAAGTTCTCAGATGTAATAACATTAAACGTATTGTCTGGACCTGATCAGATATACAATATATGAAGCAAATAAAAATGGATATAAATAACATGAAAGATTTATACATGAAAAGTTATAAACCAAAGAAGATATTAAGAATTCATTTTCTTATCTAGAATGATGCAAGCATGTCAAGCAAGTAGTTACGTGTCAGGAAAGTTATCCACTCGTATCGTAGCAAGTAAGAGGAATGATAGCAAATATAATTTGAACTTCAGAAAATTTCTGAAATCTATATTGTGCAACTCAGTGCTCAAAGTATGTTTGGAGAATTATTTTCAGAAATGAACTACTCCATAATAAGGCATTCTCAATATATTCTGGATTCTTGTAAGCTTCTCTTTTTTGCACATACTATAAATTCCTTGGAATGTTTACTGCATTGCATTTGAAAAACAAATAAAAGAAACTTGTATTTTAAGACTTTCAAGAAGGGAACAAGTTAGATTCAACAAGTGGGGATTTAGTTATAGATTGTTGATGCTTCAATAAAAGAATGTTTCAAATGGAATTCTTCTCTTCTTTTTTTTTTTCTGGGAAAACAAATGCCATTCTTCTGTATAGAAAGGAAAGAGAAACAGGCACCTAGAGTTGAGACATATTAACTAACCAAATGAAGTCGCTTCAACAAGTGGAAGTTCTAGTTTGGATAGGTCTGCCCCAGTATATATCTCCTTGAGCTTTCCAACAACATGCTGTGTATAAAGAGGAATTTGTCTAGTAAAAAAACAGTACACTGCCACTTGATAAAGAGAAATAAGGAAACATAAACTATTGTACTGTTTACATATGAAAGAAAAACTCACACTATGTTCATCAATACCAAAGTTGTCATAGTCCCTCTTCCACAATGGATTTGAAAGCAGTTCAAAAGCATACTGGATCTGAATACAAAATACAGAGAAACTTAACATCTTGTGAAACATACAAGTCAAAAACCCAACTAATGAATGCAAATTGCCTGACACAAAAGGGAAAAATATGGATAACCGAAATCATATGAATGGATAGTATTGTGCTAAGCTAGAAACTGCATTTTAAATATCTCAAATTGTGTAGAAGAAGAATAAAATGAATTATAACACCCTTATTCTGAAACAAGGTTTGTGAAGTCCTTGATTAACTAGAGCCTTGTCTAGCTTATGTAATGAAGAAGTTTTCCCAGGAGTGTATCTTCTTAAAAAAATGCATGTGCATATTCTTTGAAGCCATTATCTGGCTGTAATTAACAGGAGGCTCTTACAGAATACAAACAATCAAAGAAGGGCATGCCTTAGCCTGAGATGAGTTTGAAGTAGATGAGTTTTAGTGCTTTGGGACTTCCCTTAACAATCTGTTTCATTTGGTTGCCATCATCAGCAAATGTACACTGTCTAATTACACCATTAAAATGCATACAAAGTGGTTGCTTATCTTGCAGGTCTCTGTTGTGGCTTGAACTAAAATTAGGTAGAAATCTTGAATCGAGGAGTATAATTGATAAAACAATAGATCGAATCAAAGAGAATTATATTGAGATGAGAAGTGAAGAATTAAAGAAAAAAATAGAACCCTAACTACTGGGGAGAATACAACGAGGAAGAAGGGAGAGAAACTCTATCAAGTGTCTTCAATTAATCCATTTCATAACAACTAATCTATTTGAAAATAAAACTAATCTACTTATACTATTTATTTATAGCCACTACTATCCGATATTCAACCCTATGGCATTAGCCCTAACCCTTTCCCCTTGTAACACTACATACCCCTTAGTTTTGTTCGTCCGCGAACGTCATTAAAAAAATGTTCAGCTGAAACTCCAAAACATTTTTTGGCTCCTCGAACCATATGAATTGCCGGAATTGCTTCCATAGGCTATCGAGTGGTTCCTCAAACCAGGGAGTATCTGCAACTCATCAACAACTAAAGACAAAAACTTCTTCATAGATAACTTTCATCTTCTGGTGGCTTTTCAAACCACAAAAATATATTTATATTTCATCCATGTGCTATGCCATGAATTTTTCTAAAAGCAACATCGAGCATCTTGTCGTTTTTCGAACCACAAAAACTGACGCAATTTGGACTTAGCGCTAAGTATGTTTTAGAAATGAGATCAAATGTCAACGTCCTATCTTCAAGGCCCAAAACATCTTCAAAATATTTCTTCAAATTCAGCTTCTCCCGAGTCAACCCGGTAATGATCATCATTTCCAACGTAGGTTGCTTTTGCATTCTCTCGGTCATCGTACGCTAGGGAGACTTGCAAATGAATAAACGAAGAACTTGAATTATCGTAGATTTCTTCATCGAGACCGAGACTGTTGTGTTTTGTATCATGAGTATGTGGAGTCTCCACTTTTCTTCATAACAAAAGTCGTCGAGAGGAGACTCATTTTTCACTTTAGAACAATCGTCATCTAAAGGGATTTCGTCTTTGTTTGGAGCCGAATGTGTCAATGGAAAAGACATCGATTGTAACATATCTTCTATAATGTCATGTTGTTAGCCATCTTCCAAAAACTCATCGGATTTCAATTACAAATTTTACGATCGTTTTCCCATTTTTGTCTTGTTATTTCATCATCAGTCTTCTGTTTCTGCCTTTTAATTTCATCAGCGATCCTCGATTATTTTAAGAAGTCGGTTATTTGTCAACACTGTTCCACGATCGACTCCCACAATTTTGGCTGCACCTTCTTTTGCTTATGTTTGCAGTCTATCCTTCGATTTAATAGATGATTTCAAGACAATGTCCCTCTCAAATAAAATGCTATTAAAATTGTCATTCATGCTTCTTATTTAGTTGGGGACTTGAATGCTGAAGCCGTGGCTACCAACTTATCTTGAGAACACATGATCAAGCTCCTCAAATTTCATTTTCCAAAAGGTAACATTTATGGGTCAACGAAAGATCGAAAGTTGAGCTTATCAACTACAGTTACCCTGCTCTGCTTGTATTCATGATACCTTCCATATTTCGCAAAGAAGGCTGGCTCTAGCTACTCTGCATTTGCCCCCTTTTGTTGTTGAATCTTCCCCAAACCCATTGCTATTTTGGTTGAACGTCAAACCAGAGGATTTCTTGAATTTCTCATTTGTGATTTATTTGTTAAAGAAAACCTACTATTTTGAACCTAAAATGGGTATTCAATACTAATTTTCACAACATTGGAAGGCAAAAGAGAAGGAACAAGGTTCTTGCCTTTGGCAGGAAACACGAAATTAGATTAAGAGATGTTTATGAGTAGCCAGACCAACCTAACCTCCTATGTAATCAAGTCATTTAAGCGATTTCAGGTGCATGCTTTATTCTAATGCATCACAAAGTTCAGTATGACAAATTCTCTGATTCAGTTCAAAGTTAGATGAATGAAACAATAATATGAGGAAATAGAAGAACAAAATTATAAAGAGCCGCACACAAAGAAGAGACAGTGCATAAAAAATAAAGAGCATCCAAACTCCAAAGAATAGTTTTACCTACCTTCAAGAGTTCAGCTACAGGAATAACTTCACTGCCTGTATTCCTGAAAGAAAAGATTTTACTTTTACAGTTAAATGGTATTATATACAGCAGACAAATTCCCAGGTTACACTACAAAAAAAGACTCAATTTTAGGTTATCCTATTGCAAAAGGCTCTAACAAGTAAAGACATATCATCGAACAGTTGGAAGACACAAAAAGTACCAGTTAATGGAGAGCTTCTTGTAGGCCTCTTTAACTTCTTCAATGGAGCTGTCACTCTTAACTCCCAATACTGTAAGTACAGAAACAGTGAATCGTTGTTGTTATAGCTAAAAACAAGGAGAAAGAAAGAAGGGTTCGAGATAAAAAGACATGATCACCGTCATAATGGGAAGTAGGAAACAAACGGGGAGTGACGAATAGCTGAAAGACCATAGAAACAGCAAAAAGAACCAGAGGGATTATGTAGGCCTTCAATGTCGACCCAACTGATGAATTCGCCATTGGCGATAGAGAGATTCCAACAGACAACGATCCACTTCAGAGTAGTCAAGATTTTTGACGCGGGTTTTATCCCAAATGAACAGAAGTTTTACTTTTATGAAAGAACTTTAATTTGAACTATGTACGGATGTACCAAAATAAGTAGTTCATATAAGTTAATAATTAATATATATACATACCAAAATAATTAGATACATTTTGAAACACTTTTGTAATAGTTAAATTTGAGTTTATGTTCTTTTGTAGTAATTCAATTTGAGTTTATGTTTACACGAAATCACATGCCAAATTAATAAAAAAAAAATTATTGTTGATTTAGATGATTTAATATTTCAAAATATAAACTTAATTATACTTATATTTATAAATTTGTTAATATTTTATCAGTTCAAAATTCAGACTTAAAATTCAACCCCATAAAATATTATAAAAGTGTGATGGAAGGGAAGGACAAATCTAAAAAGTAAACCTTATTCGGTTATTATTGATTATGATTTTAAGGAGGAAAATAATGATAAATTTAAGACGGTGGTGTTGGAGCGATTTTTTAAATTTAAGACTCTTCTAATATTTTATCATTTATAGAACTCTCATTTTCTTATTTAATTATATTTAAAACTTCCACTCGTCGTTAATTATTTAACATTAATTTGATTTTTTATTTATTTCTTTATTATTATTCTAACCTAAATCTTTTATTTATTTATTTTCTTTTTAAGATTGACGTCCGCGCGCGATTCGGCAACCGACATGCGACCGCGACCGACCTTCTTCTTCATCAGCGTCTTCTTCATCAACTGTTTTTCTTCTCATTTATTCTTTCTTCTTCGTCCACTATTTCCTCATTGACGGGTCTTCTCCGTCATCTGTTCTTCTTAAAGGTATTTTCTTCTTCGTCCAAGCATTTTAGGGTTTCATTATTCTGCAAAATGAATGGGATCCCCAAAATGAATCTATTTGTATTTACAGTCCTTATCTCAAATCTAGGTTAGTGCATCAATATGCCAATCAGGTGAAATATTATGAAATCGGTCTATGATTTCAAAAATAGATAAACAACAAGATTGACATACTGATGCACTAACCTTGTTTTGTTAGGTTACAAGTTTGAAACATACATATATCATTTTTAATTTTATTTTTAACTATTTTAAGTTTATGGGTGGGTCAACCCGCAATCCGATCCAAGTATTCATTTATTCTCACATATATATCTAAATTAACCACAGCTCTCGACCCGACAATTCGAACACTTTAAAATTAAGCATCATTATATATATATATATATATATATATATATGTAAATTAGTTAGTTAAAAATTTGAACTTATATTATAATAATGTCACGCGTTCATCAAATTTGGTGTTAAATTTAAAATATAAAATGTTATTAGCCTAGTTGGTTAAAAGAGTTGTATTTGTTTTGTTAGATTGTAAGTTTGAAACATACCTATAGAATTTTTTATTTTATTTTTAACCGTTTTAAGTTTATGGGCGGGTCAACCCACAATCCGACCCAAATATCCATTTACTCTCACATATATATCTAAATTAACCACAACTCTCGACCCGGCAATCCAGAAATTTTAAAAATTAAGCATCATTATATATATATATATAGATAGATTAGTTAGTTAAAAAGTTGAACTTATATTGTTAAAATGTCCCGTGTTCATCAAATTTTGGTGTTGAATTTAAAATATAAAGTGTTATTAACCTAGTTAGTTAAAGGGTTGTACTTGTTTTGTTAGGTTGCAAGTTTGAAATATACATATATCATTTTTAATTTTATTTTTAACCGTTTTAAGTTTATGGGCGGGTCAACCCACAATCCGACCCAAGTATCCATTTACTCTCACATATATATCCAAATTAACCACAGCTCCCGACTCGGTAATCCGGACACTTTAAAAATTAAGCATCATTATATATATAAATTAGTTAGTTAAAAAGTTGAACTTATATTTTTAAAATGTCCCGCGTTCATCAAATTTGGTGTTGAATTTAAAATATAAAATGTTATTAGACTAGTTGGTTAAAAGGACTTGTTTTGTTAGGTTGCAAGTTCGAAAAATACATATAACATTTTCAATTTTATTTTTAACGGTTTTATATTTTGGGCGGGTCAACCCACAATCCGACCCAAGTATCCATTTATTCTTACATATATATCCAAATTAACCACAACTCTCATCCCGCCAATTCGGCCACTTTAAAAATTAAGCATCATTATATATATATATAGAGAGAGAGAAATTAGTTAGTTAAAAAGTTGAACTTATATTGTTAAAATGTCACGCGTTTCATCAAATTTGGTGTTGAATTTAAAATATAAAGTGTTATTAGCCTAGTTGGTTAAAGAGTTGTATTTGTTTTGTTAGGTTGTAAGTTTGAAACATACATATAGCATTTTTAATTTTATTTTTAACCGTTTTAAGTTTATGGACGGGTAAACCCACAATCCGACTCAAATATCCATTTACTCTCACGTATATATCTAAATTAACCACCACTCTCGACCCGACAATCTGGGCACTTTAAAAATTACGCATCATTATATATATATATTAGTTAGTTAAAAAGTTGAACTTATATTGTTAAAATGTCCCGTGTTTATCAAATTTGGTGTTGATTTTAAAATATAAAGTGTTATTAGCCTAGTTGGTTAAAGGGTTGTACTTGTTTTGTTAGGTTGCAAGTTTGAAACATATATATAGCATTTTTAATTTTATTTTTAACCGTTTTAAGTTTAGGCGGGTCAAACCACACTCCGACTCAAGTATCCATTACTCTCACATATATATCCAAATTAACTACAACTCTCGACCCGGCAATCCGAACACTTTTAAAATTAAGGATAATTATATATATTAGGAGTGTTCATCGGTTCGATTTTCGGGTTATTCGAGTTTTTGGTTCGGGTTTTTCGAATTATTATTTTTTTAAGCAAATTAGAAAACCGAACCTATTTGAATAAATTCGAATTCGGTTTATTCGAATTCGGTGAATTTGAATTCGGTTCGAATTCGGTCGGATATTTGATTTAGACCAGATATTGAACATCACCTACCCATAAGATAAAAAAATTCTTAAAATGAGTTAACAAAATAATTATTTGTTAAAGAGATCTTATCTACTTAAATTATAAAAAAGTATAAATCATGCAAACTAAGCTTAGTCACTCAACACCAATATATATTCGACAATTGAACGACGAAAGTAAAACAGTGTCGACGACGACAATATATGGTAGTTGAGAGGTGTGGACGGCTAAAGAAAGGGAAAAATGAATGAGAGATTATTGATTTAATGTAAGGATTTAGTAGGAGGTCCATGATAATTTAATATATAATATTTAATAAATTATGTAATATATAATAAAAAAATGAATTCGGTTTTCAGTTTAGTTTTCGAGTTGAAATCTAAACTCGAAAACCAAACCGAAAACTGTATTTAAATTCGAATCGATTTAGAATTCGATTCGAAAACCGAAAATGTTATTCGAATTCAGTGAATTTAAATTCGGTCGGATATTCGGTTCAGACCAAATATTGAACACCCCTAATATATATTGATCGGTTGTATCATGGACTATTTTATGTTAATTGAAGTTTTATAAATAATTTTGTTCTTTTTTTATATATTAAATCATTAATTTATTTGAAATTATTTAAATAAGAAAAATATTAATATAAACATATAATAAAATATTTTTATCAAAAATTAATAAAATATATTTTGATGGATAAAATGAAATATATTAAAATGTTTAGTTTCATGATGAATTATTTTAAATTCTTCTTCATAACTAAGGGTAGTGAACTAGATTTGACAAGTGTTTGTGTGAAAAAAGCATATTCTTATTTTTTTTTAATATTTTATATTATATTAAAAATATATAATAATATAAATACACTACAAAAAATTATTAATTTGCAACATTTTTATGTAACAAATAATTTATTAATGTTAATTTTAAAACTGCATTTGACATTGCATTGAAATAACTCACAATTGCAAAAACTGCATCAATTATTACAATAAAGATGTATTTTTATGTAAGATAAAATCAGGAAAATATATATTGCAAAATATATCACTATAAATGAAAAAATGTAATATTTTTTCAAAAATTTCTATAAATATAAGTCTGCAATAAATATAGTAATAAAAAAACGACGGATGATGCAAATATTTTTGCAAAATAAATTAAGCTTCAATGTTTGCAACGGAAGAAGAGCGCTTTCGCGCATCAAGGATCAGTAGACAAACTCTTCCAACGACGTTAGCCCAAACGCATGTGGGCCGTTCATCACCAACATAGCGTTAATAGAACGCCATAATTGGCGCTTAGGCTCAAATTAAATTTATTTTGACCCTTCATTGACACTCAAACGCGGAAGCTCGAAATGACGATGTTTCACCCAACGTCCTTGTCTTCCTCACGACGACAAACGGATAAACATCCGTAGCCATCTTTGATTTTTCAAAGATGGAACTTCATCGTTTCTCCACCTTTTGGCTTTGTTCAAAAGGTGAAATGATCACCCTACTCTAGTGATCATTTCCCCTAAGCCTAGGAGCATCATTGTTGCCTACACGACAACTGATCGGAAAACAACCAAAATGCCATTAATGGCTTTTTTTGACTTAATCCAACCAACTTGATTGATGAACCGACCTTAGCAAACCGAAAACAAGAGATTCACTCTCAATCCCTAAATCAAGCTCTGAAAAAAATCCACCATTACAACTTCAAACTTTTTTTAGAATTTTGGAAATTTTGTATGAGGCTTTAAAGCTCTAATCCAAGTATTCAAAAAGCATCTCTAAGAGTTAAGGAGTGTTCTCCAACTCTCAGTAAGTTTCCAATCATCCTCTATTTCGAATTACCAGTTTATATTGAAATTTTTACATTTCACTTTTGACAGTTTTGTATACTGCCTGGTTCTTCGACTTCTTGATTGAAAAACAATTTTAGGATCATTCGTAAGCTTCCCGTTGAAGGCAAAAATCGATCAATCAACCTAAATCAGAAAATCCTAAATTTGAATTTGAAAAATTCAAAATCGGATTTTCTGTTATTTAATTATTTCTTAAGAATAACAATCTAAAATTTCCCAACATTTTCTAATGATGTTGGGAACCTATTTGAACTAGTTCCAATCCATCCCGATCATGTTTAAAAATACACATAGAGAGAAATTTTCTCTGGAGATTTATTTTCTTACTTTGGGCACGATCGACACATCAACGCCGCCGGAGCTTCCGACGTCAAAATGATCTCAAATTTCTCCAGCAGGCGAGTCTCTTTCCCTCTCTACAATCTAACCGAAGGAATTTCAATTTGGCCGGAGGAATCGGGAGATATCACGATTATAGTTCTGGATTGGATATTTGGGTCGATGTCGGCACGATCGGCACATGCACGATCGACACAATCGGCACAATTGACACAAATGACACAAACGACACGGATTCTCATCGCGACCGCGCTTCTACATCGGAAGTCGGACGCAATCCTCCAGCGCATTCGATCGGTTGTCATGCGCCCTCTAGAACGTGTTCTGTTGTGCAAGGAACAATCGCAGTTATCTTCTCCTACCGTCGACCGGAGCATTTTGTCAAAACCCCCTTCTGTAGAGACCTGGCGTCGAATCAACGTCGGTCACCCTCCTCTCCTCACTTTTCGCTTATACGTTAGTTTGGACCTCGGTCGAGACATCAAACCACACCGCGAGGCGCGAGTAGGTCTCCATTGAACTTCTTTCTCGCCGTTTGAATCAAGTGTTCGGTCTAGAGGAAGCTTTCGTAGCTACAAACCATTCCAAAATTGTTTAAACCCTTTTTTGTTTGAGCAATTATCTTCAAGCCCCTATTTCGGTGCAATTAGTTTCCAATCGTGCTGATTGTGCCCACCCTTTGTTGTAGAGTTATAACTTTTGTGGCTCATTTGAAGATTATGTAGTTTGCGCTTGATCTTTCCAATTACTGATACGCGCCCGTCCAGTGTTGTTACTCGGGCAAGGGGCGTCCTTCAAGTCCTCCCTGATGATCCTAAGAAGGTGTTGAAGGGGCCGTCGACAAGCAGCAAGGCTATGTCTGATAGACGAACTCGCAAGTCTCTTAACAATCCTAGGAAGCAAAAGCCAGAAATCATAGATGAAGTCCTAAAAATGGAGAAGATGCGCTTATTGATTCTATGCCAAATAATCGGGTATGAGTTCTTTTCCACATGCTGATGAATTATATGAGAATAGTTCTATTAGGGATTCATATAGTAATGATATGCATGTTCATAATAGAAATGATAGGATTGAATTGATAGGAAAAGATAGTACTGCATATAGAAATGATAGGACTTTAATTCCAGAAAAATCTGTTGTTATTGGAATTGCTACACAAAATGGACCGTTAGGGTCGCTGGTAGGTACCTTAGACCTGACCGGTCATTCTGTTGGGAAATTGGATTTGAAATCTTGTTTTGATGAAACTGATGACAACCGGGTTGCTTGTGATGAAAATTCAGTCCCAATATTGGAGATAATCTATCAAAAGGGCTCTAAGGTAATGCAGGAAAATGACATAAATTGTACAGGTTTATCGGGTCCTATTGAAAGCTCAATGTTGGGGTCTATTTCTGCATTGGGTGAAAACATTATACTGAGATCTATATCTGTTTTGAATAATCCTTCTAAAGTTGGTATTGGAGTTCCTATTGAGGTAAATATGAAAGGGCTGAATAAGACTGCTGGTTGAGAATCAGTAGGTTCAAAGAATATTACAAGGTCGGGGTTAGTTTCAGAAATAGGAAAACATGACTGTTTGGGTTATTCAGGTGTAGAGAAATATCAGAAAACAGAGTTTACTGGTCCTGCTAGAGAGGATCCTGAATTGGGAAAAATGGGTCATATTGAAATTGCCTCTATAGAGTTGGAGATATCAACTACTTAGAGTCCATTGGGTCCAAAGAAGGGCATAATTTCAGAATCTTGTTCTGCAATGAGAAATCTTGCAAAACTGAAAGTCTTGGGTTCTATTGATGATCATAATACTAAGTGTACCTGCCCTACTATGGATCAGATGGAAAGTCAAATAACCAGACTATGGACTAGGCTAGAAAAAGGTTGGACATAAGACACTAAATGCGCCCATGATTCTGAAACTGATGCTAAAATTGTAGGATCTTCTAAACAACCTACACATCTAGCTGAAGCTGTTGAAGGACATAGTCTAACAGAATCTAGAAACACTAAAGAAATTGGATCTGAGTTGGAGTTGATCATGGAAATGAATTCAGCTAAATCAGAAAAACCTAATAAAATAGATTTAAAGGATGATGAACTGACCTTGATTGGTATAGTCAATGGTAAAAGTTTGGTTGGGATTTATATTGATTTGTTGGTTGATGGCACCATGACTGACAATCTATTTGAAAATCTAGGTCTAGGTATGGATCTCATGGAATCTACAAATAAGTTGGGTCAGAATATAAGTCAGGGTATAAGAGGTGAAGAATGTATGAAACATGAAGAATTAGCCAACGGTTTTCGCTTTGCCGGGTCTGATAAGGGGTTAACCAATGGTTTTCGCTTGACTGGGTCTGAAAAAGATAATCTAGTTGCTCACATAAGCCCTGGTGCTACTCACGTTTCTGGTCATACAATTGCTTCCTCTGCCGGTCCTAATTGACAGGATGATAACTCTACAATCAAAGCTATGAGCCACCGGTCGAATCAAAAGAACCAATGCATGGATGTTGATTTGGAATCAAACAATAACACCGACTATGATGAAACAATAAATATCAAACCAAAAACAAAGGGGCATAGTTCTTCCAAAACAAGTGATGAAATTGAAAGGATATGTCAAATAACAGGATTGACTAATTCTAAAACAGCTTAGAAGGGTAAGAATGGATCGAAAATCAAAGAATGGAAAAAACATGAAGGCAAATAACTCAAGTTTCAAGAAGAATGCTGAAGTAAATCCCAAGGAACCCGTGACACCCGAGGCTAACCCTAAGATATTGAACATGGGTGCATTTTCTTCACTCGTTAATCTGGATCCTGAAATTCCAATTGATAGCATTCAAAAGAGGAAAACTGGTACAAGAGAAGAGCACTGAAGGGGATATTCTAAAGAAGATTGGATTAATTGAAGGTAACGGTTTTTTGGAAAATACAAGGGTTTGATGGGCCGAAAAGAACAAACAAGTTAGAAAAGATAGCAACCTTAAAACAATCATCTCCTCAGCTCCTCCTATTGATACAATTCCTGACAAAGAAAATACTCAGGATGATAACAAGGATCATATTGCTGGTCTAACATGGTCAATGAGGAAAAACAAAATAGAAAATTTAGCAGGACTAAGAAACCAGATGAAGAAGCTATTTTTCCAAGTTAATAAATAAGAGATTACGATGCCCCATGAAAGAAATGATCAGTTGAATGCTTAGTTCCACAGTCACTATCTAAAGAATTAGAATCTCTTCTACAAAGACCAATATGATGAAGTGATCAAGTGGACGGTTGACGTCATGAAGGAAATTTCGAAATGTAATAAAACAAAGGCGTATACAATCATGAGAAACCCAAACAAAACCTGGCAAAAAGGAAAGGTGTGGAATGGAAATGTCATGAACAATCCAGAAAAGGGAAAATTCCAAATAGACAGCTTATACCCAAAGGTGTATAGTGACATGGAACACTTGATCATCCACACCAGTTTGAGCTCCCACCAGAAATTGAAAAAAATGTGTAAAGTCATGAGAGTTTGTCATAGCTGGTCACTTTATGGGCAACATGAAGACACCATTTGCTGAGGTTAAAAGAACGTTGATGAGTTAGTGGGAATCCTCTGGTCTGGAGAGGATCACAATCAATGATCACAAATTCTACTTTCCATCCTTTAGGATTGGAAGAGAAATAAAGCCGATCATAGAGAGCGAATATACCTTTATCAAAGGAAAAAGATTCAAGTTGTACAAGTGGAGCGAGGAACTTAATACTAATCATAGACCGCCTGAACTTGAACAAATCTGGGTGAATCTCAAGAATGTTCCACCACACTTGTGCAACCTAATGGTCCTGACCTATATTTCAAGCATTATAGGCAAACCACTTATGTTTGACCCAGCAATGGAAGACTACGAGCGTGCATCTGTGGCCAGAGTAAGTATCGAAATTCATCCAAGTATCCCTCTTTCAATCAAGCTTGAACTTAAAGATAGACTTGGAAATTTATTTGACATTGGAGTACAATACATATGGAAACCAAATCGATGTATATGGTGTAGTACTTTCACACACGCTACAAATAAATGTTCAGTTAATAATAATCTAAAATCGAAGTCCAATAACAACGCTTAGGAAGGCGATATCAATGACTCTAACCAAGCTTAGGTAGAGAGAAATATGAACAGGTCTGAACCTAACAGCAATGAACGCACTGATAATGATAGGATGGGAAACCAAAAGCAAAACAGATAAGGGTAAGGAAAAAGATAGGAAAAAGAATGAAGTGGGTATGGGTACAGGCTGGTCTTGCTAACGTTGATCCTATCGGTCATGTTCAGAGCACCGGTCCTAGGGATTATATTTTCTCAAGATTAGGTCCGGTTCAAAACGTCGGTCCTGGTCAGGGTATCAGTCCTGATAAAGTTAGACATAGCCACACCGGTCCTAGAGCTTCTCATAATGCTACCGTACCTAGCCATATTGACCATGTTAAGCTTGGTCCTAGACTTGCTGATCCTAATACTACTCAAGCTACCAGACTTGCTACTACCGGTCCTGATGAAAAAGGTGCAACCATTACTGGTCCCGACTATATTGGTCCTGATACTAGCACAAGTCCTATTATTGTGGATGATACTATTGCCGATCCTAACTCCACTAGTCCCAATACTAATCAAAGAATTAGTCTTGATGCAACTACATATCATGGTTATAAAGTTTCTAGAATTCAAAGATCTATGGGACGAGGAATACTTGGCCCATATGAAACAAACAAAATTGGGTCTGATGGCACTCCAATAAGTCGTGAGTCCACTCTTCACAATTCTAGGAATGCAAATAGGAACCGAAAAAGCAATGTCATCAAAATTCGAAATGACCCAGTCCATGGGCTTAGAGCCACCTTTTGAGATAATGAATAGGAGAATCCTAGACAAAAAACATTGAAAAACTAACAAGCAATAAGGAAACTCTTGAGAATGGACTAGGAAATCTTGGGTTTTGTGAAATCAAAAGATCAAGTGCAGAAGAAGACAATTTGATCTTGAATAAGGCAGTGAACCTTGATTTTGAAGTAGGGTAAATTAAAATGGATAACAGACATGAATCCAGTAGAGAAGAGGTTCAAAGTCAGAAATGACATACTAAAGAAGAACAAGTTGTAAATCGAAGACAAAGTAGAAAGATCCTGGATCCAAAAACCACTGACTCTATAACGGGAGAAGATGAGATCTATGTGAGGCAATCCCCACTCAATGACAATAGTATTCCATGTAATCAAGATATAGCCATTGAGGACATCGAGGAAAGTGATGCTTATGATTTCTCTGATGAAGAGGTCTAGGACAGTCTGGAAAGTCAGGAACCCACCACTTATATCCATTCATGAATATAGTTACATGGAACATAAAAGGATTCAATGACCCTCTGAAATGCAAAGAAATCAGGAGGATCATTGAGAACCAGAAGATCACTATTATTGGTATTCTTAAGACAAAAGTCAAAAGTCGGAACGTTGAGAAGATTAGCAAGTTGTGTATTGATAGCAGTTGGGAAATCATTCATAACTCAAATGAAAAAACGGGCAGAATCTAGGTTATCTAGGATAACAAAGTTGCTGAGGTTAGGGATTTCTTTTCGAATGATCAAGCAATCCTGGTGGAGGTCAAAGACAGAATCACAGGAATCGTGTTTAATCTTGCTATTGTCTAGAAGACTCCTCTGGAATTGTCTTAGAAACTGGATCAGTAGTGATAAATCTTGGGTTGTCCTCGGTGATTACAACATAACCAGAAACGAATCTAATCGTAGCACAGAATCTGAAATAACTCGGGATATGATTGACTTTAACGACTACATCAGAGATATGGGTTGTATCGAGCCTACCAATTCTGGGAATTTCTTCACTTGGTATTCTACGAGAGGGAATGAGAAAATTAGAAGAAGTAGAATTGATAGATTTATGGTAAATGAGAACTGGATTAACCAATTTCCAAGAAATTAACTTTACGTTCTAAATTTGGGTATATCTGATCACTGCCCGATTAAATTGTTCTTGGAAAAGGAAGAAAGGTTCAAAAAGCCCTTTAAAATTTTCAATTTTTGGATTGAAAACGACAAATTCAAGGGTATTCTTGAAAGCGCATGGTCTACAAATGTCAAGGGATCCAACATGTATAGGATTTTGAGAAGCTTAAGCTCCCGAAGAATCATCTCCAAAGTTTTGACAAGAAGAAGTTCAATATCTCCAATTGAGTTCTGACTGCTAGAGAAGAACTGGAAGAAGTTCAGAAAAGGTTATTAAGGGATGATAGTGATGAACAACTCAATGAAACAGAAAAGGATGCGCTTGAAAACTTTAGGAAACTGAGTTAGCTTGAAGATAATTTTGTTAGACAGAAATCAAGATAGAGTTGACTCTCGTTATGTGACAAAACACAACTTTATTCTACAGAATATGCAAGGCTAGAAACATGAGAAACAATGTATACAGGATGAAGAATGATGATGGTGAATATGTTCAGGGTCAAAATGATGTACAAGATTTGACCATCGATTTCTATAAGCAGCTTATGGGTATAAGAAAGCAACATCAAAGTCACCTGAATACCTTGTATCAGATTATTGATAGGAAAATCTCTATAGAAGATAATCGCGAGCTGATAAGGGTGGTCACGAGGGTTGAGGTTAAAGAAGCTCTATTTAGTATTGATGGGAATAAAAGCCCGGGTCTTGATGGGTTTAATGCACAGTTCTTCAAAGAAAATTGGTCGGTTGTGGGTAAAGACGTTACTGATGGGGTTCTAGAGTTTTTCAAGAATAGGAAAATGTTAAAGCAATGGAATACATCAGTCCTAACCTTGATTCCCAAAACTGCGGTACCCGAAAAAGTACAAGATTTTAGACCAATTTCCTGCTGCAATGTGATTTATAAAATAATTTCAAAAATAATTTCTAAACGATTTAAAAATGTCATAGGAAAAATTATAAATCTGAACCAATCTGCATTCATCCCCGGTAGGACAATCTCTCATAATATTCTTCTCATGTAGAGCCTTTTAAAAGGCTACGAGAAAAAGAAAATATCCCCAAGAGTGGCTTTCAAAATAGATATCAAGAAAGCTTTCGACTCTGTTAGATGGGAAGCCATTAGGGACTTTCTGGTTGTATCTGCTTTTCCTATGATTTTTATAGAATGGATTATGCAGTGCGTTTCATCATCTTGTTTTATTGTTAGCGTCAATGGAGTCCACGGTGGCTATTTCAAGGGTGAAAACGGGGTAAGGCAAGAGGACCCCCTCTCTTCTTACCTTTTCGTAGCTATCATGGAGATCTTTGAGAGCATCTTCGCGATGTTTCGAAAGAGTTGTCCTTACATCTTTCACCCATCCTGTGAGGTAGAGGAGGTAACACATTTATGCTTTGCTAATGATTTGTTCATTCTAGTGCACGCATACATTGATTCCATTAAAACTATTAGAGCTGCACTAACGTTCCTTTCCGAGGTTACATGTTTAACTATTAATGAAAACAAAAGTGTGACATTTTATGGAGACGTGAAGGACGAAACAAAGAAGAACATCTTCAACATCACGGGCATCAAGGAAGGAAGCTTTCCCGTAAGGTACTTAGGAATTTCGTTAACCGCGAAGCAGATCGAGATCTCACACTGCAAGCTGCTGATTGAAAAGGTAAAAAACACGATATCTGACTGGGCAGCGAAAAAACTTTCTTATGTAGGGAGGATCGAACTTATCAAAACCGTGGTCATGAGCATAGCTGGCTACTAGGCGTAGAAGATGGTCATTCCGAAGAAAGTAATAAAGGAGCTCAACACACTAATGAGGAACTTTATTTGGGATAGTAGAGGAAGAGGAGAAAAGAAAGTCAAATGGACCGCTCTCTACAAACCGAAGGATGAGGGAGACATCAACTTGAAGAACTGTATCAAGTGGAACAAGACTCTCACCTTCAAGCATCTATGGGCTTTGAAGCGCAATCAGGAGTCACTATGGATCAAATGTGTGTATACGAGGTTTACGAAACACGCAACCAACATCTGGACCTGCAAAATTCATGAAGGTATAAGACGGTCTCTGAAAAAGATTCTTAAACTAAGAAGTGATATTGCAGATCTTTATGACATCCTGCTAGGGGACGGGAAATGCACTCTATTCTGGCACGACCCCTGGTTCAAAAACTAGTCTATCATCCATAAGGAGGAGTTTCAAAATACCCGTATTAGAAGGGACTGCGTAGAAGCGAAAATTAGAGACATTAAAGACGGGAGTTGAGACTCACTTCTGAGAAGAAATCTAGAAGGACAGAGGATACTTGATCATATAAGTAACATACAACTACTCGACAGACCGAATATTCATGAATGGAAAGCTGAGGACAATGGGAAGCTGGTATCAAAGAAAATATGGGAGGTAACCCGGAAAAAAGCGCAAAAAGTAGAATGGGCTCCTCTTGTATGGTCAACAAAGATTATCCATCGACACCAGTTCATCCTATGGCTCGCCTTCTGGGAAAGACTCAGCAATCGTGATCATATCAGCAAGTATATGAGCATCCTGGACACGAGTTGTCTTCTATGTAGAGGAAATGAAGAAACCATAGATCACCTATTTGGGAGTTGCTGTATTGCTTCGAAACTTTGGGACAAATTCTATAAAAGCTTGGAGCTGATTAGTTTCCCGAGCGAATGGAATGAAATCAAAAAAGCAGCACTACTCAAAGCCAAGAGAAATAGATTTACAAAAAGCGTGTTCAAGTGCAGCTTTGGAGTAGTGGTGTATAACATTTGGCAAGAACGGAATGCAAGGGTATATGGAAGAAACCGTAGGAGCGTTGAAGAGTTATGGAAAGATATTGTATCGGATTGCAGCACCCTTACGGGAACGTGGAGAAGAATTCCAAGCACGGAGCAGAACTGGAATATCTGTAGGAACTGGAATTTACCGTTTTTTGAACTCACTAGAATTAAAATCATTGTAATTAGATGATTCATTTACGTTTTTAGCTTTTTAGCTTTTATTTAGAATGTTACGACTTCAAAATCATTTTGGTCATGTCTAGAATGATCTCTTAAACTCGTGTTTTTTTCCCATTTTTGGAAATTTTTAATAAAATGACGCTAAGTCATTTTTCCCAAAAAAACCAAATTTTCATAAAAATGAAAATTTCAATTCTTGAATTGGTCAAAACGAACAACCATGTTCATGTTTTGGTTCCATTAAACTATATGAAGTATAAGAAAGCTATTGACAAGCTCGTTACACCTCATTAAATCCCCAAAACAAGAAACTCGTTTTTGGCCATAAAACTATTTGGTTTAATTGGAACTTCTTCCCGATTGAATGACACGTCAGGATGATGTTCAAAATGATCATGAAAATTATTGGAAGATTCCCATGATCTTAGCCTCAAACGAAAACTAATTGTTGATTTTAACCTATAGTTTTGATGTTCTCGAGGACTGAGAAACTTAGCCTGGGTTTAGCTAGGATCGTGTGTGTCTGCACGCCTAGGACTATGGAAAATTATCTCTAGGCTAATCCATGACCGAGAATCCTCAACACCGAAGACCAAAGAAAACTAGCCCATGACCAAGTGTTCTTCGCACTTAAGACTCACAAAATTATCTCAATGCTAGCCTAGGACCGAGAATTCTCACACCCGACTGAGAATACTCGAAACCTCGACCGAGGACTTCAACGCCTCACCGAGGACATCAACACTATGTAAACACTAAAAATTTACATACCCAATTTATAAATTTATGATAATTATTTTGATTATTTTTCAAATAAATAAAATCAAAATAATTAACCCAAAGGTCAAAACCTAATTAAACAATTAATTAGATTAATTATTGTGATAAATAAAACATAATTAATTAAGGATAATGGCCAAATAAAATAAATAAAATTATTTGAGATAAATGTTGTACTCATTTTATCTCCAAATAAATTTAGAAAAATTAAGGGATTAAAATAAATAATTTAAGATAAAATGTGGTACCCATTTTATCCCCAAAAATTATTTATTTAACCCAAAAATATACAAAAATAAAATAAAACTAATTGCCAAAATATTTTTCATATTCATTTTAATATTTTGTGCATTTTAAAATATTAAAATTAAAGCCAAAAGAGTGAAAGAAAAATTAACGGACATCCGTGTTCTCGCCTAAAACGATGCAGTTTTGCCATACGATTATCTTCTTCCTCACGATCGTCGGAGAATAAGAACATGTCTCATCTTTAATTTCTCAAGGATGGAACTCCGCATACAGTCAACTTTTTCGGTTGATTTAAATGGTGAAAAAATCACCCTACATCGGTGATCATTTCATCTACATCTATAGGCATGAATCATGCCTATTCCGGCAAGTTGAACCAAGAACATCCAAAATGCCATTAATAGATTTTTGATGATTCAAACCAACTTGATCCCTAAACTAACTTCGGGAGGCTAACAAATTTGAAACCAAGAAATCAACTCTTAAGCTTCAAATCAAGATTTACAAAAAAATCTGCCAATAAAGCTCCAAGATTTCAGATTTTTCAAAATCTTTGCATAACGCCTTAAAGCTTGGATCTGAGGATCTCCAAAGCTTCCCTAAAGTCTAAGAAGTGTTCTCTAATCCTTGATATGTTTCCAATTACCTTTTAATTCATACTTCTAATTTGAATTTGAAATTTTTATATTTTAGTTTTCATAAGCTTGTATGCTGCCTGATTATTGAGTTTTTTGATTGGAAATCGACCTTAGGATCATTTATGAACTTTATGTGAAAGTCAAGATCGATCAATCGATCTATAACGAAAAAACCCAAATTTGAATTAAAAAAATAAAAAATGAGTTTTATGTTATTGGGCTAATCCTTGTGAACATTAGCTTAAAAATCTTCCCAGCATGTTTCTAATGATGTTGGACAACTTTTTGGATCATGTTTGATTCATCCTGATAATTTGATCAAAATAAAATTTTCAAAATAATTGAAAATTTTAAGTTCTTGAATTGGTCCAAATGAACAGCCGTGCTCTTACACTTCAAAATAGCTTTAAAACAAAAAACCTAATTTTTGGTCATAAACTATTTTGAACAAATTGATCATCACCAAGGTTGATTGATAAATTATGATGATGTTCTAAATTTTCTTAGGAGCTTTGTGAAGCTACCCAGGCCCTTGGATAAAAGAATCCAAGCCTCCATCAAAATTGCAAAACCTTCAATTTTGTTGTTCTTGATGACCGAGAGGTTTAATCGATACTTTTCAGCTTGGACTGAGAGGTCCGACCGATATTCTTCATCGAAGACCGAGAGGTTCGATCGAAAAGTCAAACCTAGGACTGAGGAGTACTGCACCAACCGAGAACTCCCGAACCCATGACCGATGTCTTCCACCTAGAACCGAGAGGTCCAACCAAGAATTCTAGCACTTAACCAAGAATTCTAGCTAAGGACCGAGAAGCCTTAGCACCCCGACCGAGGATCCCGAACCCGGACCGAGGGGTCTCCGACTAGAAACGATGGATTTTTAGCCCCGATCAATAAAATGAATCCAAGACCTATGACATCGGTCCTAAGGCATGTTTGGTTCTTCTTTTACAAATTCCATTTTTTTTGAATTTTGGAACCTTAAACCATTTATAAAATTCACGAAAAATTAAAAAATTATTTCAAAATATTTGTTGATCTTTCCACAAAAATATTTTGATAAAGACTTAAATACGATTATTTAAATAATTGTTGTTACAATTCTTTAAATACGGACAAATCTACGCATGTCTAGGACCGATATAATAATCTGTTAAAATAAAACGATATATAACCGATTTTCAAATGCCAAATTTATAAGTAGAGACCGTTTTTTAAAACGGGTACGGAGGATGAAGCGTGAAAGTCCTTTCCCAAATATCACCAAACTACGAACTGAAAGAAACTCTAGCTAAAAATACGTTTGTGCACGTATGCCAATTATTGATTTTCAAAAATTAATTGGAGACTCTATTTTCAAATAAATAATCTTGTAAATTAATTATTTTTAATTAATTTAAATGACAGATTTATAAAAAATCAAATTGTAATTTGATTATTGCAAATCCCTAGATTATTTAAAATTGAATTTAAAATAATTATTTTTGATTAATTTCAAAAGCGGTTAGGAATTTTTTAAAAATATTTTAAAATAATATTTTATTTTAAAAATGATTCTTAACTCACAAACCGAGGTTGAAATTCTCGAACCTCGAGCTTCCATGGGACCAAAGGGTTTTTCGGAGGTTACATAACCCGATTGAGGACATTCGAACCTCAACCGAGAATCCTCAAACCCCAACCGAGAGGGTTTCAACATAGGATCGAGGGTTTTAGCCCCGACCAAAAAAATCACACTTAGGACCGAGAGCACTAGTCATATGGCCCATTTGGTTATATTTTCAAATTTTTAAAGTTTTTATTTTAAAATTTTGGGATATCAAACTATTTTCTAAAAAACCAAAAACATGGAAAATAATTTCAAAATATTTTAAGAATATTTTCATAAAAATTATTTTGATAAGGGCTCGTTTGAGATTTATTTTTAAACCCTAATGCCTTTAAAACTGATGTTACTTAGGTAGATTCCTCTCTAGTCTACATCATTAGCTACATGTATCAGCATTTAAATATTATTGTTACAATTTTAAATACACAAAAATTTGTGCATGTTTAGGACCAAAATAATAATTGGTTAAAATAAACGTTATACAACTAATTTTCAAAAGCCAAAATTTTATATAGTAGAAACCGTTTTAAAACGATTACGGATGATGTAGCACGAAAGCCCTTTTGCGAGTATCACTAAACTAAAAATCAAAATGAAACTCTTGTTAAAAATACGTTTGTATACGTATACCTTTTTTTTAGATTTTAAACTAAAAATCATTTGACGACTCTTTATCAAATAAATAATATTTTAAATTAATTATTTTTAATTAATTTAAATAAAGATTTCTTTAATCAATTATTTATTTTATTATTTCAAATCTAAAAAATTATTTAAAATTTGATAAAAAAATTAATTATTATTATAATTAATTTCAAACAGTTAGGACTGGTTTTTATAAATCTTTTAGAATAAAGTTTTATTAAAAAAAGATATTTGACACGCAAATTGAGGTTGAAATTTCTTGAACCTTGAGATTTTTCCAGGAAAAGGGTTTTTCGGGAGTTACAAATAATATATAATATGTGTTTTGGAATGCCACCTATACACCTATATATTTAGGTGTCGAGATTCATCAATGAGGAATGACGATCTGTCTATTTTACGAGTGATGTTGCGTGAGATTTAAACATAGAAAAAAATGGGGTTAACTCTATTTTCCACTAAGTGATCTCCCTTAGTAATATGGGAGAGGATCATGTGAGACGCACAATAGGGACATCCCAATGAAGAGCACTCCTTATATCGGCGACTTTCGGATCGTCTTATCGGTAGAACACATCTCTCTTAGCCCAGAAGCCATATACACGACATCCTTTAACACTTTTAACTAGAATCATTGACTCGTCGTGTCTGAGAAACATAACCACGGTGAAGAGCCTATTATGTGTCTACTATATATATTGAGTAATGTATGCATATAGATGAGATAAACGTCCAACATTCTCAAAATTTATTTGAAAAAAAGGGAAAATAAAAAATGACTAACCTAACGAGTTGTTGTCTTTCGATCTTCGTTACATATATACTACATCGTTAACCAAATATACTAGGAGATTCAAGCATTATCTACGAGGAACATAGAGGCATCCCGAAGCCAAAAATGAAAGAACAGACGAACAATGACAAACTTAGAATAAATTTATATCATCGTTTCATTGTTTTGGGAAAACGGTTAGAACTATTTTATTAAAATCCCCAAAATGGGAGGGTTATAAATCAAAACTAGACAAACCCTAGCTATAATTAAGGATGACAATCAAAAGACATTAAAAAACTAATTAGTAGCATTCATACATTCTAAAAAAATAGAGATTATAAAGATAAAAGATTATATTCAAACTTAACAATCCCATCTTGGTATTTTCGCATTCCATCCGTTTTTATTGAGAGGACTTCTTCCCTTTTCCCTGAAAATGAAAGGAGATTGTATTGAACAGGATGAAGAGTATTGTTATTTCTCATTTTGAATTCTCTCTTTATACGAGCCCGTTCTGATTTAATAGAAATAATTGTTTTTGAGAACTTTAGGACTTTTACATTTGTTATCTTTAACTTGAATTTTTGTATTCTTGTCTTCCTTATCTTTAGCTTCAGACTCCACATTGGTTTTAGAATCTTCTTATTAGCTTTAGAATTCTCCGTTTCAGCTTTGAAATTTTGGATATCTTCCTCTTGAGTTTCCTCAACAACTTGAGGTTCATCTTCCATTTCCATCCCAATCCTTCGCATTATAGCAAATTTTCTTTTCCTCTACACCTTGATTCCCTTTACCTTCTTTCCTTCACTACTTTCCATTTTTCCAGAATCCTTCTTAGTTTCTTCTACAACTGTTTGATCTTTGAGTTTAGTCTCCTCTATTTTCTTCTTTTTCTTTTCTACTTCTTGGCTTTTCTGGTTTTTCTGCTCTTCTTCTTTATCTTTATCACATTTATCGTGCAAAAAAGTGTTACAAAAAGCACACCTCTTTGGTTTCCATTCATAAGAGATCTCCATGACATTGTGTTTTCATTTCCTATCAACAACAGACATTTTCATTGGCAGAACACTCTTATGATGCACTTCAATGCTAATTATAGAAAATGACAAGTGCTTTCCTCCTTCAGTTATTAGGTCCATATATATTAGTTTCCCAATTGTACCGGCAAAATGACTAATTGCTTCAACATTGTACATGTGGACTGGAATGTTCTTGAGCTTGAACCAAATTTGAACCGTTTCCTTTGGCCTACTTTATCTCTTCTGACTATTTTTCCAAATTCATGCAATTTGATTCTATGTAAGTATGCCATTTCTTCAGGATTTTTTTTCAGGTTTGAGCCCCTTTTGAACTGTAGGAAGTAGAGGTCATGTATGTTTTCAAGCCCTTTTCCAATGAAGTTAGGAATGATACTCTATTATTTCTAATGAAGTTTTCAACCACCACAAAATCCCAGTCTTCAATACATTTCTCCTCTACTTTAAAAGGAAGTTTGATTTCAAAAGGAGAGTTGAGTACCTCTATCTTTGTTTGGATATCCCTTAAGTAGATTTTTCCTTTGTAGGTAGGCATGGTCTTCAGATTTTTTTTTTGCTTTATTCTTTCATACCTAATTAACTTTCTATGTTGAATTACTCTTGATAGTGTAGGTCTTGGTTTTAGGAGCCTTCATCAGCTCCTTCATTGCAACAACTGATCATTTAACTATCTCATTATATTATATTTTCTTTAGTAAATCCAGTCCTAGATATAATGAATATAGAGTCACTGTTATTTGTTGAGTTTTCTTTTTACTGATTGTGATTTTTCCCTTCTTAGAATGCATCAGGAGTTTGGTAATTTAGTTTTTAAGACCAAACATGTTAGCTCTTTCATTATAACTAATCTTCCAAATTCCTTCTTTCTTTTCCTGTTTTTCTACTGCATTTTCTTCAGAATTTTTATCAATAATTGGTTCTTTACCTATACAACATTCTTGTTTTTCATGGATAATTTCTTCAACAATCATATCAATTTTCTTTTCAACTACCTCCCTTAAACCTTTCATGAAAAATTATTTGACTTACTTGTACTTATTTCTTTTCTTGCTTCTCATTTTAATGAAAAACAAAACACAACAACAAAACAACAAAGAAGAACAATTACATAATAAGGTACACCAGAAATCATAACTATTACAGAACAGGGTAAACCAGAAATCCTAACCTTCCAACCAAGCTTTGTAGATGAATGACCGACCTAGTGATTACAGATGATACCGTGTCGTTCGTGCCGATTGTGCCGTTCATACCGATTGTGCCGATCATGCCGATCGTGCACACGTTTGACAAGCAAAACTAATCAACTAAAAACGTGACCACAATAAGCGAACCGCGACATTGATATAGTGAAATCGTGTCGATCGTGTCGTTCGTGTCGATCGTGTCGTTCGTGCCGATCGTGTCGTCCATACCGATCTTGTCGTTCGTGTTATTGTGATGAGAGAATTTGCTATCGGATTTTTCGCCGTAAACCTAAAATATCTAGAGCTTTTTTCTCTTCCTTGAATTTTTATTTTAAAAAAATGTATATCATTGTTTCTTATGTTATTTTTCCTTATCGAGTGACTTGTAAAGTGAGAAAAGAGGATTGCACGTTTGTAAGTACTAAAATTTTACCTAACAAATTTATAAATTTTAAAATAATTATTTTGAATAAATAAATTTAAGAAAATTAAAATTAAGGCCAAAATATGATTAAATAATTAAATCCCAATTAATTAAAATAAAGACTAAGAAAAAATAAATAAAATAATTTGAGATAAATGTTGTATTAATTTTATCTCAAATTAATTTTAAAGAGTCAAAAGAAATAAAATAAATAATTTACGATAAATGTTGTATCCATTTTATCTCAAATTAATTATAAAGCTTAAAAAAATATACAAAACAATTAAATAAATAAGCAAAATAAATATTATGTCTATTTAAAATATTTTGTAGGTTTAAAATAAGGCCAAAGGGATGAAAGAAAATTCATTTCAAACAAGCCCTAAGGCTAAAGGTTCATGATCTGCTACAGCTAAAATCAAGTGAATTAAGTGCAACAGATCGCTTAACCGTCATATGAGTGCCCATGCCTCATCTAATGTCTAACAGCAAGCCACGTCGCCCACTACAACAGAAGAGACGAGCATACGCAAAGCAATAGATCAATTAACGCGCATCTCAACGTCGTTAGCCCGAACACTGACAGAACGCCCTAACGTAACAAAAAGCTGATGGAACGTGGGCAGAATGCCAACACGTGTGCATTTCATCCTGAAACAACGACATTTCGTCCTCTGGTTGTCTTCTTCCTCGAGACGAACATCAATGATGATCGACCAAAACTTATGATTTTTTAAAAGTGGAACTTGACTGATACTTAACCAAATTTATTGATTCAAAGGCTGAAATGATCACATGATCATTTCACCTACGATTATAGGAGAAATCATGCCATATAACGATCAAGTTGGATGAAGAACAAACAAAAGTCATTAATGGCATTTTGTTTGAAATTCGATCCACTTTATCGATCAACTTACCTTGGCTGGCTATAAATAACTCCCTTCAGCTAGAACGAATTCAATAATCTGAACCCTAAGCCCTCAATCTACTTCATACGAAATCCACCACCAAAATTTTCAAGCTCTTCTTGAAAATTTTGAAATTTTACTTAAGGCCTAAGGCTCGGTTCTAGGTAATCAAAAAACTTCTAAAAGAGTTTAGGAGTGTTCTCCAACTCACTGTAAGCTTCCATTCATGTTGTAATTCAACTTATGAATTCAAATTGAAATTTGTACATTTCAGATCTTCCTTTTTTACATACTGCATTTTTGTTCAATTTCTTTATTGGAAAACGATACTGAGATTATTTACACGCTTTCTGTCGAAAATAATTTGAATCAATCGATCCAAATAAAAAGTACCCAAATTTTATTTTGAAAATTTTCAAAATCGGGTTTCTGTCCTTGAGTTATAACTCAAGAAAAATGGCTCAAAAACCTTCCTAACACGTTTCTAAGGGTGTTAATAGTATATTCAGATCAATTCCAAGCAATTCTGATCATGCTTGATTAAAATTTAATTTTTTTATGAAAATAAAGTTTTAGGTCTTAAGTTGGTTAAAACTAACAAACAATGTTCTTGTTTTAGTTTCGTTTAATCCTATGAGGTATAAGGAAGATATTAACAAAATCCTCTATTAAATCCTAAAAACTAAAATCCCAACTTTTGCTTGAAAATTGTTCGATTCGAATGGAACATCATCCTGACCGAATGATGCATCGGGATGATGTTATAAACAATATTTGAGACTAGATGAAGCTCCACATATCCTTGGATTGAAGGATAAAGGCCCCAGTCAAAATTATCAAACCTTCATTTTGATGTTTTTGACGCCTCTAATTGGGTTCGATTTCTAATCGAGAGAATCGAACCCTCACCTACACCCGACCGAGGGATTTTTAGTTTGGGCTTGATTTTCGATCGAGAAAATAAGCCCAAAATGATTTCTGACCGAGGAATATTAACCTTGACCGATAACTCATTTTCACCCGACCGAGGGTCTTCCATATCCGACCGAGGAGTCCTAACCTCGACTGAGGAATCTTAGCTTTGACCGAGAATTCCCCTACATCTGACCGAGGAATCCTAGCCTCAACCGAGGATCCTTCGCACCCAATCGAGGATCCTTCACATCCGACCGAGTGTCCGCAACCGAAGAGTTCTAGCCCGTGATCGAGAGGACCAGTCCTAGGGCTTGTTTGTTTGAGATTTTATTTTTTTTAAATTAGAAAACCCAAACCATTTTCTAAAAATCCAAAATAGAGAAAACGTTTTCAAAATATTTTCATAAAAAATATTTTAACAAAGTCATGATTGAATTTATTTTTTAAATTCTAATGCCTTAAAATTGATATCTTTCATGTACCCTTCTCAATAGTCATCATCATCAATCGCAAATACTAGCATTTAAATATTATTATACAATTTTAAATGCAAGAAAATTGTGCATGTTAGAACTTGAAAAATAATTGGTTAAATAAAATATTGAAAATTAAGATTTTATAAATCAGAGATCGTTTTTTAATGGGTACAGAGTATTACCAAACATCGAACTTAAAAGAATCTCTTATCAAATATACGTTTATATACGTATACAAAATATTTTATTGATTTTAAATTAAAAATTAATTGTCGACTTTTTTATCAAATAAAATTAATTATTGTTATAATTAAGTTTAAAAATGGAAAAACATATATTTTATAAATATTTTAAAACAATATTTTATTTAAAGATTTTTGACACGCAAATTGAGGTTGAAATTTCTCGAACCTCGAGATTTTTTAAGATTGGTTCAATGATGGAATATATATGGGTGTCAAAACTAAACAAGCTCTGAAGACATAAACCTCTTCACCTACTAAAGCACAAGCTATATTACTCATCACGACGCCACCGGTACAACAAACAAGTTAGAGCGACGAACTAACGCAATTCAGGGTTTTTCAGATCTAAATGAAAACACATATTGATGCTCTAACTTAAAGGGAAGTTAACACACAGAACTGAGAGTTGAAAAATTGGATTAAAGATATCTAAGAGGGTTGTGTTTCCTCATTGACTAAAACTACCGCATCTCACTAAAACTACCGCATCTCACTAAGTACATCGGGAACCAGGATTAAACAACTTTATAAACATTTATTTGATAAATATCATACCTTTGGAAAACCATGAATATGGAATTTGAGTTTATGGATTGAATTCTGCATGTTTACATCAACTGATACCGAACTAGTAATCATTTGATGTTTCTTTGGAAAGAAGTAAGATGATCTTCAAAGAGTTAAAATCGACCAATTCGAATAATAATTTTTTACACTAACCATATTGGATGGATTTCTTGAAAGAACTTAAATTGAGATAACAAAATAAGAGTTCTTAAACTTGGGAACAAACACAATCTCCATCTTGATATCTATAGATGACAATTTTTTTTTAATGATTTTGTATATGTAAATAATATTATTGATTAAGCATTTTACTTATTTTTCAATGAAACACACTTTTGTTCTAATCCCGATTTGCGTTTATTTCTCGGCACGGGTATATTAAACATTACAAACATGAAATCTCTAATCTCTTAAATAAAATAATTGCTACTTGAGGTAGCCCAAATAAGTTAATCCTAAGTTACTTGAAGATGTTCTACCTCTGTCAATCATCATTTGAGATGAAATTATTATTGTCCCACATTGTACTAATTAGTAGCTTGTATGGTTCTTATCTCAAAACACAATTTCTTAATTTTATTTTCCTCATTTGATTTTGTTCACTTATATTTATGTCTCTATTATCATAATCTTCTTTAAGTTCTTAGAGATGGGTTTAAAACCAGATTTATGTTCATGTGAAATTTTCTTTTAATTCCTTTACCTCTTTCTACTTAGAGATTGAAGCCTGATTACATTTAAGTTAAAAACCCAATAAATTACACAAAAGTTAAAATCCAGGGACAAATGAAGGAATAAAGAATGTTCAAACGCAATTCATGTGTCATTGTTATAATAAAGAAAAGCACTAAATTCCACAAAAGTAAGCCAAAAAACAGAGGTCAGTTATAACCCAAAGTCTTGTGGATTTATTTCAAATCAGATTTTCAAGATCTCATTTATTTTAACATTTTTTGATTTTCTATGCTGAATTTGTGAAATTAACAATTAACACTAACATATCCACTTCAACTTATAGCTATTTTAATAGAAATCAATTTGCTTTTTCTAGGCAAAATGTTTTTAATTAATTACAAATAATATTAATATATTTTGTTTTGAACACTAAAAAATAAGTTATTTAAAATAGTATATATATATATAATTTATTAAATATACTATAAACTATTTTAATCAACATAGTTTATAATATAGATACAATTTTTATAACATTTAGAAGCCAATTGTATTAAGATAAAAAAAAAATGCTAAACTAGATTTGAAAATTAAATTATTCATATTTATGGCTTAGCTGTTTTTTTAATTCAACCATAATTAAATAATATTTCATAAACTTTAACATCAATTTCATCACTTAAAATATTAAAATATTTTCTATTTTAAAAAATAAATTATTTTATTATTATATATTAATAATTTTTTAAATATTTTACAAAAATAAATCCACAACCTTTAAATTATCACCTATCAATAATATTTAAATTTATTTAAATAAAACAAGTGCCAAATCAAACTAAAAAGTATTTTCTAAATTTATATAATAAAAAATGATGAATAAAATATTAAGTACATTTATTTAAAATAATTAATTATGACAATTAACAATAAAATAATAATTAGTAACAACCATATATAATAAAATATTTGCACTTTTCATCACTTTTAGACTCTTAAAATTAAACATTATATGTTCATTCACATACTAAAACCTTAAAAAGAAAATAATAATATAATACAAACATAAAAAACATTATAATATTTGTTCATTTATTTAATGGCTTTTATTTAATTTATTAACTATTAACAGTAATAGCTAATTAATGATCATCATCCATCCAGCCATCCATGATCCATCCATTTGGGTTTGAGTTGAATCAAGGGTCAAAAAACCAAAGACCGCCGGAACCCATTTGCAAAGCTGATATCTCCGGCCCTTGAAATGGAGGCCGGTCCGTTTCCCAGTGCGACAATACCGGAATGTCGTCGTCGTCGCCCATGCATGTATATTCCTGATCAGACATGCTTACAAACTCTGTTTTCATGTTCTGTTTCATGTAATCGACTGAATTCATCATAAAGGTTTGATCTTGAATCAAAGGTTGATCTGGGTATTGTTGGATCGGATTCATCATGGGGAAAGATGGCGGCGGCGGTGGCGGTGGAGGCGGTGGTGGTGCTGGTGAGGAATCATGTTTGATGATGTAATCTTTGATATCCAGTTGGTTGGTATTGGAGAAGCAGGGTACGTCAGAGAAAGCATAAGAAGAAGAGGACTGATCTGTTAATGATGTAATAGGACTGGCTTTGCCACCGCCACCGCCGCCGGCACCGCCGGCGGTGCCGGCGGCTATAGTTGAATTCATAACCGGAAATAAATCTGAGATGGATATTTTCTTCCCGCCGGCAGTTTTGTGAAAAACCCTACAAATAACCCATTCATAGTTTTGGATTTCTCCTTCAAGACGGTATTCATGCATAATCCAGTTTGATTTCTCTCCTTTAGGTGCCCTACCCATGTAAAACACAAGAGTTTTCTTCATTCCAATCAAGAATCTTCCCCGGAAAATCTCCCTGTCTTTCCCTGTTGCTTTCCAATATCCTTTCGCTGTAGCTCTGTTTGTTCTTAAACCAGTCGGATACTTCTTATCCCTCACACAGAAAAAGTACCATTCTTTCTCCCCCATTTTTGCTTTCCCTGTAAGAACAAAATTCAACAAATCAAATCAAAGAAACGTTTTTTTTTTCTCTCAATAATTTCATGTGATACTTACAAGGCAAATCCCATGGCTCAACCTTGTTGAGATCAACTTCTCCGATTGAAATGACCGAGAAATCGTTGTTCATAGCCTTCTTTGATAAGTAGTGTGTGATGAGTTCTTCATCGGTTGGATGAAATCGGAATCCCGGCGGCAAAAACAACGTCAGCTCTTCTTTCTTTCCTCCAGTAGAAGAAGAATCAATATCCGCCATCACTGATAAAACTCGAATTTCAGGATCTATATCAAAAATCAATCAATCAATCAATTAAAGTAAACAAAGATAAACAAAATCTCAAGAAGAATACCCTACAAGTTTCAGAAAAAAGCTTTTGGGATCGATTGAGAGAGAGAAGAACAAGCAGATGAAGAATAGGCTGGACAACAGGCCAGAGATCTCTTTATATAGTGAAAAGAAAACCTCTGTGTGTGTGTGTGTGTGAGAGAAAGAGAGTTCTGGTTTTTAAGAAAGTTAAAAAAGGGAGTTTTTGGCCACTTTTTTTTCTCTCTTTTGTTGCATTAAACCTGATATCTGTAATCTGAACCAAAACAATATAATATCTAAATACAACCCATCTGGCCCCTAGCTTCATTTTAAGTTCATGTTTGATTTACAATCCCTTTTCAAATAAAATAATATTATATATTAAAGAGAAAATGGTGTTTAATAAGGAGGTAGTAATAACATTATATTAATGTAAATATTTTGAGTTTAAAATTTGATTAATTATTATATGTGGTAACAAATTATATGTATATATGGGATTATAATCCATATATGTGTTTATATAAAATTTTATAATTTAATATTTTAAAATGTTATAAAGAGTAACATTTAAATGATTAATTTGAAAGAATTTTTTTTATTGATGATGATTTGTCTAGATTACGTCAAACAAACTCTTTCGTATTTTTCGGGAGATGCATGTAATTCTAATGTGACAGAGGCGCAACATTTTGACACGTGAAAAAAAATGCAATTTTTCTCAAAGAAAAGAAATAAAAAAAACTTAAGGAGGAAGCAAATATTTTAATATAAGATTTTAAACACTTTAATAATTTATGTTTCATGCGTTACATCTTTTTTTTATATCTACTTAATTTTTTTTTTTGTTAACAAAACTAGTTTACTCACTTCCTCCTGTTATTTAGACCCTTTCGGTGACTTTCTTAACTTAGATAAGATTAACTTTTTTTGTGTAACTTTTTAGCTGTTAGTTGGCTAATTTCTTTTACTATTTTTTTTATTAGAAAAATGAATTTAAATCTTATATTTATAATCTTGTATGGATAATGAAACAAATTTATTAAACTTTTAATGAGATTATGAACATCTATATTTCTCAATTTTATTTTGAAAAATATATACATTAAAGGTTTCATCTTAAACATCTGTCATTAACTTCATTCTTAACAACACATCATAAGTTAAATTTGATCAAAATCAAATCCTCATTCTTTGTCGGATGGCTAATTGGTGTCAAAACATTTAAAGATTTATTTTCATGCTTCATCATCTCACCTTCTTATCTGTCGAAGTATCTAACATTTTGTTTCTATCATATATATATATATATCTAGATCATTTCTCCAAAGCACTTTCAAGTAAATGCTTATTTTTTTTTTGTCTTATGGACGAATTATTCATGTAGGCCAAACCAATATCTTAGAACTCTAAGGTTATGCACACACTTATTATGGTTTTGCTTGATAGCATAAGGAATGGACAATCACAAATGAAATGCACTGGTCTTTCTTTTACATTCATGTACAATAAATCTTCGTAGTATATTTTTTGTGGAGTCTTATATGAAACATCAACCAAACGATGAATTAATGCATAAGAACCATATTTGTCGACCATGTCATCTTGCTCCACTAAACCAAATCACAAAAAATTCTAATCATTTCCCAAGTTTTTAAGGTGAGAAATGACCATGACTTATTGTTTTTCAATGTCACATGTTTGTTAAATCGTCCAAACAATTGACTTATGTAAAAATGTCACGACCCTCCTTGAATTCTCTTAAACCTTTGATTCATCTCCATTTAGAATGTCTAAGATATTAGCTTCCAATAATATCTCAAGCCAAGAGTTAATTAAGTTCATGAGGTTGAGTCTCATAATGAATGGAACTCCCTCTAACAAATCCTCATAATGAGTCAAGTTCTTGCATTGATTATTTTGTCACTTTTTTAGATTAGGTGAGCTTTTCCTTCTTTATCTGAATAATTGTTTAAATATATATCTTGTTTAAATTTAAGATGTTAGAAGTCTAAAATTTGATTTAAAAAATATATATATATTTTAATTCATTTATGAGATGATCTCCTAGTTTTCACAATAAAAATATCGCTCTCATAAAATATTTTGATTCACCTTAAAAATATTACAGTTAAAATATATCAAAATTTTCTCTTTTCAACCTTTTTATTATTAAATTATTTGATATTTTAATTAAAAAATATTAATTTTAAGATGTTATTCTATATCTTCAATTTTTATATTGCTGAATTGTTTTAATAATTAAATTATATATATATATATATATATAATTAAATTAAAAAATGTATAAAATGTATAAAATTATAAAAATATTATATATATATATATATATATTAATATATTTAATTATAAATTTATTATTTTTAAAATTATA
This sequence comes from Impatiens glandulifera, assembly GCF_907164915.1. NCBI lineage: Eukaryota > Viridiplantae > Streptophyta > Magnoliopsida > Ericales > Balsaminaceae > Impatiens > Impatiens glandulifera. The sequence goes on from NC_061864.1 coordinate 26,168,400, forward strand.
TACATTATTTAAATTATATATATACATATATTTGTTATAGATATAAATTTATTATTATTATTAATATTAATATTATTATTATTATATATATATATATATTAAGTTTGTTATATATATATATATATATATATAAATATATATATATATATTATAATTTTACAGATTATATACATTTTTAATTAATAATTTATATGTTAAGAAAGGAAAAATATTTAAATACAACTTTTTTTCTATCTTCACTAAACTATTCTTATAAACAATAAAAAATAGTTTTTAATAATAATAATCATTTATATTAAAATAAGAAGTGGTTATTATTATTAAAGTGTATTTTGATCAAACATTTTCATATATTCCTTAAGTTTATTAAGTTAATATATTTTTAAAATATAATTAAATAATAAAAAAGTTTTTAAAGTATTTTTTATTAGTAAAAAGAAATAAATGTTATTAATATATAATGATAAAAAAATAGTTTAAAATAAAAAGTATTATTAAATTTTTGTCATTAAATTGAATGATTTGATGAATAAATGGTAAAGTGAAATGATGTGTTTTGGTTTTTGTTATTCAAATAACTCAAATTGAACAATGAATAAATGATAGTCGTTTAATTTTAATAACAATAATAATATAAAAACACAAGTGTTTACCACCAAACACCCAAAATACAACGCGATTAATAATTGGGGAGCAACAACAAAAATATAAGGGGAGCAACAACAAAAATATAAGTAAAAAATTGTTCCCATCAAATAAACATACAGTTAAACCTCTTTAAAATAATACCTTGGAACAAGGAAAAAATATTACTTTACCGAATTTATTACTTTATCGATATAATAATATTTTATTACTTTATTGATACAGTAATATTTTATTACTTTACCAAAGTTTTATACCGTATTTAAACATAAGAATCAATACAATGTATTTGATCTAAAATTACTTTTGTTATGATTAATTATATATAAAAACTAGATTCATGCATATCAAATATTGCACCAGTTACAGTATACAGTACTATAACATGTGTTGTGTACATCGTATAGAAACTCAATCATCTCAAATTATAAAGTTTATTGTAATTATAAAATATAAATTCATGAACATACAACATAAAATTAAATAATAATACTTTGTAGTTAACTATAAGAGTAAATGATAGAATGATACACTAAAAACATACAATATCAACTTGGTGAAATAAATGAAGGTAATAAAGGATTAAATGAAACTATCTCTAATTCCATTATATATGAATATGATGGATGTTGAGCATTTCTTAAATTATCCATGCGAGAATGATGCGGTTATGGAATCACCTACGGATGAAGAAATTATTGAGTCGGTAATGAACACTGATGAAGGGACTAAACTTGAACTGGACGATAGTAATGTCATCACAAGTGTTGTCATCAAAGGAAGCATTTAAAGCAATCAACACTTTGAACAATTACTTGTTACAACACAAGCAAAACATACCAGGAGTTATTTATGTTTTACATAAAGTCAAGGATGATGTTAATTTTGGCTTTGGTGGAATGAAGAAACAAACTACTATAGATTCATATTTTAAAAAGAATTGAATTTTATAACTCACCCTTAATGACTTTCTAATTTTTATTATCTTATACTTTTAGCGAAAATATTACTTTACAATATTGGCCCAAGTTGGCACCGACGAAATTTTCTACTTAAGAGAGGTTATTACTTTATCGGATATTATTTTAAAAAGATTTAACTGCACCATCCTTGATTCTGAAGCCTCCCTGATCCTTGAATCTCTTCAATTTAGCCCAACTCACCAACTGACCAAAGGAGGACTCAAATGATCGAAAAATATTTGCACATAATATTTTTCCATATTTACGCCATACTCTTGGAGAATAAGAAATAAATATATCATAAAAGTGGAAATAAAAGCCAATCATCTCTTGACGAGGACCAATTGATCCCCTTTCAAAATCATCTTGATATTCTAAATAGGTGACTTTTCTTGATTTTAAAGATAATCGGGTCCTTAGAGGCTTTGTTGTAAGCTTTAGCACCGAGATACATACCAAGATAAGTAAACGAAAATATTCCAATGCTGAAGTCCATAATACTTGCCAAAGATGTTTTCCTCATAATGGAAATAGAGTCTGAGAAGAAACTATTAGACATCGATATTGATCTGCAGTCTAGAGCATTCTCTTTACAACTATGGAATATCACACAAATACATGATATTTCCGTGTGTGGCTTGTATCATGCACAATGTATCACCAACGGAGAGTAGATGATAAATAAAAAACGAGATATTCTTGCCATACAAGACGAGCTTGTTCCATAAACTTTAACATTCTAAAATGTGTTTCTATGACAATGACGAACAAGAATAGAGACAACAGGTCTCCATGTCTGATACCTTTTGAACTTTCAAAAATCTTTTAAAACTTCCATTTACAATCATAGAGAAACTTGACCTTCGAAATGCATAATCATATCCAACCAATCCACTTATCCCCATTTTCATTCTAATGATGACATCAAATAAAAATTCCCAATTCATGTGATCATTTAAATTTTTGATATCCAACTTTAACCCCTTGTAATTTGCTAATTTGCCGAGTCAATGTATTTATTTGCAATAAGTGTTGCGTCAAAAATTTGACGATCCTTGATAGAAGCCATATAATTAGTTGAAATAACAAGTTTAAGTATCCCACCACATGCAACCATTTTGCCAAACATTTGTATACAATCTTATAGAACGATGAAACAAGACTCATCATTCTAAAGTTCTTTATATCGATGATTTCGAGAGCCTTATAGATTAGACAAATTAACATTGAGTTCCAACTCTTGTCGAAGGAAGAGAATAAGGAAAAAAATGTTCAAACACTTTCATGATATCAGATTTAAGGAATGACCACAACTTTTTGAAAATTGTCAATGTAAAGCCATCTCGTCCTAGAGCCTTATCGCTACCACATCTCATGGTTGCCGCTTTCACTTCCTCAAGTGTGAAACGAGCTTCCAAAATACCCTTCTACTCATCACTAATACCATCAAAAGACACACCATTTAATTTTGATCAGACCGCATATGATTCTTTGACAAAATTCCTTGTAGAATTGCACGATACTATCCAAAATTATAAGTTCATAATCGTGAAGAACACCTTGAACTGAAATTAAGTTAATTACATTATTTTTTGCTTGACACTTAGATATCCCGTAAAATTGTTTTGAATTCCTGTCCCACTCTCTCAACTAGATAGCCCTAATGTGTTGTCTCGCCCCAATCTCCTCTCCCTTACAAAGATTTAGAAGGTTACTCACAAAATAAATACGAGAATTAACTTTCAAAGCCCAAAGATTTTGGATCTCTACCACCCCATTGATATCATTAATATTATTACACAATTCATCAAAATTTGCAAAAAAACATTACATGTTATTCCACATACCAACTTTTTAAAAGCTTCTCAAGTTCCTCAAATTTGCAAAAAGAATTGATGATGCTGAACTGAGGGTTATTGATTCCCCCACTAGTCTTGCACTCGCCAAAAAAATTTGACCCTAAATAACCACTTATTCTCAAACTTGAAGAGACGATACAACCTTGTCACATTTCTACGCTCAAGCAGATATGTCGATGATCCGAATATCATATAAATTTTAAATTATATATATCATTTAAAATAACAAATTTATATTTAAATATATATACTTATAATTTAAAAATATATTTAAGTTTGGTATATATATCTAATATTTTAATAATTTTAAAAGTTATATACATTCTTTAATTTAATTAAATACATATAATTAAAATATTAAAACATTTTAATTATAAAAACTTTAGTAAAACATTACACCATCCTAAACAAATATTTTGCTCCCTATAATTACTTTATTAAAAAAATAAACATAATTATTCTCTTAAATAATACCTACTAATTTTTAACAGAAAAGTAATAACCAACCTATATTGAAAACACAAACTCAAATCAATTTATTAATTCACTTAAATCATGCATGTATTTAGAACATTTAGAGAGAGATAAAGGATGATACATCTAGATCTTGCTTCACTATTTATATTATATTTTTCATTTTTCTTGGAAAGATTAAAATGTGGCGTTAATGGAAGTTATTGATATATAGTACACAGTTCTATTCGCTAAGGAGGTACCCAAGTTTAGAAGAGAATATTATGGAAGTTAAGAATTGTGATAAAGAAGAGAAAAATAAGGAAACTGTAGGGAAAAAAACAAGGAAGAATTAAAGAAGGAAGAAAACAATGAAATTGAAAAAATAGTGGATGATTAATCAGTTCAATCTAAAGACAAAGGAGAAGAACAAACAAAATAAGAAATCAATTAAAAAAAATAATAGAGGAGAGGAGTGAAGAGGAAAGTAGGGTTATTGATCCTCAAACTCGTAAAATTGAAGCAGAAAAAGTATTGATAAAAATCTGAAATTCTGAAAAAGAATTCCTTTTATCAGATTAGTAAATGTTCAAACAGAGGTACACTTAACAATAAAAGCAAACAATCATCATAATATGCTACAATTCAATCACCTTTCGTGAAGTATGAACGAGAAGGGGACGTGGAAGAAAACAACATGACTTACAAGGAGAATAACATGAATGATTGGAAACATTAATTGTAATCTTTGTCTGCCCTATTGTTTGATTGCTACCATTTAGAAACTCTATGGTCATTTGTTTGTCATCTTATAATAAAAGCCAATGTTTATCTAGTTTTTGATTCTTAACCCTCCCATTTTTTGAGATTTTTAATGAAATAGTGCTAAACCATTTAAAAAATAATGAATATGTAAGATGATAGACAACATTTAGTTTGACCTTTTTCATATTCTATTCAGTTTTAAAACGTTATATAAAGTTTGAGTTCTAACCAATTTAGATAATTTAATAATAATTTTACAATTTTTATTTAAAGCTTCAAGATTTGACATCTGTGTGATATTTATCATTAAAAAAATACACTAAAGATGAGCTTGAAACTTTGTTTTAAGAGAACAATAGCTTGAGCCTAATAATAGTTAAAACAATTGTTGTGAATTTAATTAATTAAGACCTTAATTTAAAAGTATTAAAATAAAAATCATGAATTAAGTTTGTAAATTATTTCTTTGGATAACACAAATAAAAAGTTGGGTCAACAACGACTATGGTAGAATTTTTTCGTCGCTAATAATCAACAAAAGTAGAAATCACAATATTTATTCATCAATGACAACAATATATAAAAAATAGTCGCTATTAGACTTATATCAAGAAGTAAAATATTTTCTTTTAAAGAAAATATTAGGAATCAATTAAACCAACATAGTAGGTCTATTCCTATTTGTAGACACCATGCTTTTACACTCCAATAATTAAAACTAGGACACTAAAAATACAAAGACTATTTCTCAAACTAGCCCCAAATTGATATATTCTAACTTGGTCCAAACACCATTTCTTGAAAATACTCAAGATTTGAACAAACTGTTATCTTTAGATTGATTGATCGGAAAATCGTGAATTTTGAGTTCATTATTGGTTTTTACCATTTTCTCAAAATGGCTATTGATTGTTTCTTTTTGGGTCCAAACGTGTCTTCGCAAAAATACTCAAAATTTGAGAAAATTGATACATTTAGATTTACCGTCTCGAAAAATCATAAATTTTGAGTATAATATTAATTTTTCATTCAGGAAGGGCCCTAGGGACCAACAGAAGAAAACAAGTCAACTTGGACGATTTAAGTCTTGGTCAACACTAATCACCTAATGGTCAACCGCGCCAAGACCAAGTCAAACATGCAGAGCTAGAAACGTCGCCTTCTGTGATCCGTGGACATGAAGATGCCCATGAGTATTCTTAATTTGGAAAATTCGGGCGAAGGAAGAACCAAACTCATGTACCAACTTCCAAAAAATACTCAAACTTCATTTCTTGATGAATTTTGATGATTCAAGATGTTATGGAAAGCTGAAAGGGTTCTCTACAAAATCTCTCAGCCCGATTCTAGATTAAAGCTTTCAAATTCAACGCAATTTGGAAACAAATGAAATGTGTTCAATTGAGGATCAATTTAGACACACATTCACTCAAAAAATAATAACTTGAGCTATAGTTCTTCAATCTGGGCGATTCAAGTTCCCATGACTAATTGAGACACAATCCGATCGAATGAAACTGACCTAATGCTGACATTCAACTTCTAAAGAACCTTCCAGGTCAACACAAGTGAATCCATGTGCCATGTTCAAGCTCCAGAAGCTAATTGGTGTTATGCTACACTTTGAAAAATCATATCTCATGTTCTACTCGACTATTCAAGATGAGTGAGCTACCATTGGAAAACTACATATGTCAGCTTTCTTTTGATACCAAACAATACTCGTGGATAGACTTATAGCCCACACTAGGTTGTCCGTAAGCTAATGTGTACAATTCGGGTCATTGTTGTTCTATCGAAGATTCATGGACCTATGGCATGTCTTGTCCACAACTTAAAATATGAAAATTTTAGCTGACAAACACACATTTTCAACAAGTACGGGCTCATCTTGTGGCATGACCCGAGCCATGTAGGAGACCCCGAAAAGTTTCCGTCTGAATAAGATGGCTAAGGACGACACCAAATAAAGGGTAAACTTTGAAAATTTGTAACTTGGGCTACAAGACATGTATCAAGCTGTTTCAAAGCTAGGATTGTATGTTTATGTGTTGGCTACTTGACCCACTCGATCACAACTTAACCTAGTCCCGAGGCGATGCTCAATTGACTCACTAAGTCGGTAACTAATTAAAACCGGAAACTCCACATCTTACCCTGAGCCCTACATATTTAACACCTAAACCTTCACAATTTAGGGAATATTTTCTAATATTAAATCATCTTACACTTGAGAGATTCCACCTCAACATAGAGTAAGAGAGAGAACTGCTTCTAACGAGCAATTTGTTTTCTCCGATGAGAACGATTGCGGCTAACGACCTATTTGACTTGTCCATCACTCCTTTCACTTCTTAAGGTGAACTTTAATCACGTTATAATTCTATCGCATTGAAGTGTTATAAGTTCGTTAATCAAATTATTCATTTGTTTAAAATGATTCACTCTGATATTTGGGGTTTTGCACCACATAATACTATAGGTGGTTTAAAATATTATGTGATATTTATTGACGATTTTTCTCGTTATACATGGATCTATTTGACGCGTAATAGGTCTGAATTGTCCTCAATTTACATTCAGTTTGCTAATATGATTCAGACTCAATTTTCCTCTAAAATTAAAATCTTGTGCATTGATAATGCCATGGAATACAAAGACACAAAATTCATAGAGTTTCTAGCATAAGAGGGCATACTAATTCAAAGATCTTGTCCTGGAACTTCTCAACAAAATGGTCGGGCAGAACGAAAATATAGACACATTCTTAATATTGTTCGAGCCCTTCTCATCTCGTCTTCTTGTCCCGATAACTTTTTGGGAGAAGCAGCTTTCACCGCTGTTTATACTATCAATTTCATTCCTTCTACTGTCATATATAACATCTCTCCTTTTAAACGTCTTTTTAATCGAGCTCTAAATTATCAAACTCTCAAAGTTTTTGGATTTCTTTGATTTGTTTTATTACAACCTCATGAATACAATAAATTAGAACCTCGAATTCAATTATGTTATTTCTTAGGTTATGGAATCGAACACAAATGATACATGTGTTGGGGTCCATTGTCTCAGCGTCTTCGTATCTCTCGTCATGTATCATTTTTGGAACATAAGATATTTTCAACTATATCTAAATTTAGAGTCAATTAAACTCCTACAAAATTTTTTCGTGATCCCACCATACCTCTGTTTCTTGACATTTCTTGTGTAGGACCATTTAACAACTCATGCGACTCAACTCCATCTTCATTTCCTACATCGACATCTTCTCCATCTCAAAATCCGGCACATACCTCATCTGATCATATCATTCAAGAGTGTTTTTATTTTCCACCACCACCACTATCACCACCATCACCATCACCATAACCATCACCACCACCACACCACCTCCTCGTCGTACTAATAGTGTAAGTCAACTTTCTGTTCGTCTTCGTAACTTTTATGTGTACTCAACTATTATATATCTCTATGAACCTAGTACTTTTCGCGAGGCCAACTCTAACCCTTTATGGCAGTAAGTAATGACAGAAGAATTGCAAGCACTTACCACGATAAAAACTTGGGACTTCATTGATTTATCTTCACATAAGTCAGTCGTTGGTTGTAAATGAATTTTTAAAATTAAGACACGAGCAAATGGTTCAGTTGAACGATATAAAGCTTGCCTTGTTGTTAAGGGATATACTCAAGAATATGATATTGATTATGAGGAAACATTTGCTCCTACCGCTCGATTGATCTATGTTCGTAGCCTCATTGCAATAGCTGCTAACAAAAGATGGCAACTATTTCAAAGATTGGTAATCTTGGTTTCAAATCCAACTCTTATGATCATGCATTGTTTTTGTGTAAAACAGATCAAGGTTGCACCTTACTTCTATTTTATGTGGATGACATGATAATTACTGGTGATGACACAAATGGAATTCGCGATCTAAAGAATTTTCTACATCAATAATTTGAAATGAAAGATCTTGGACATTTAAGTTATTTTTTGGGACTTGAAATAACTTTCGACAAATCCGGTTACTATTTATCACAAGCTAAGTACGCAACTAATCTCATATCTCGAGTTGATATTACTGACACAAAAGTTGTTAACACACCCTTTGACTCCACAAAACATTTGGCTGCTACTGATGGTACTCCACTAAGTGATGAAACACTTTATCGACAACTAGTTGGTAGTATTATATATCTTACTGTCACTCGGCCATATGTTGCATATGCTTTCCATATCGTGAGTCAATTTATGTCATCTCCTCGTACAAATCATTTCTCTGTCGCTCTTCGTATATTACAATACATTAGAGGAACTTTATTTCATGAACTATATTTTGCTCACTCTTCTCATCTAGAGTTACAAGCATACTCTGATGCTGGTTGGGCAGATGATCCGACTGATCGTCGATCCACTACTGGCTATTGTTTATTTCTTGGCACATCTCTCATTTCATGGAGAAGTAAGAAACAAACTGTTGTTTCAGGTTATAGTACATAATCTAAATATCGTGCTCTTGCAGATACTATCTCTGAGCTTCTTTGGCTTCAATGGTTACTTCAAGATATGGGTGTTCCTGCATCCGCTGCTATTCCACTTTTCTGTGATAATAATAGTGCAATGTAGATTGCTCATAATGATGTATTTCACGAACGTACCAAACATATAGAAATAGATTGTCATCTGACACGACATCATGTTATTAATAGTACCATACAATTGATTCCTATTTCTTCGCAAGCTCAGATTGCTGACATTTTTACCAAATCTCATCCTCCTTAATGTTTTCAAGATTTAGTCTCCAATCTCAAGATGTTCAATGCTCTTCCACCTTGAGCTTGAGGGAGGGTGTTAGTGTATATAATATAATAATATATTATATTGATATATTATTATATTATATTCTATAATATAATATATTATATTCTATAATATATTCTATAATATTTTCTTAATGTAATTCATGTATAAATATTTCTATTATATTGAATAAAGAAGTACACTATTATTCTCTTTCTCTTAATATTCTAACATGTTTGAATATTGATTTGATTGATTTCGAATTATCGATTGGTTGATTAATGAATGTGATACTTGTTTAATTGATGTTTGGTTAATTTATAGCTGCTAGAATTATGTTAGATTTAGATCTTAGTTAGCCTAGTCGAGATTAGAGGTAGGTTAGACCATTCAAAATGCAATCGTTGTTCGTCGATCGAACTGTTATCCGCCATTGAAGTCGAAACTACAAACTCATGTCATACATATTTCAGTTGATCTCGAGTTTCGATGAGAGCACATATCGAGGCAAAAATATGCAAGGAAGAGACTCCGGAGATCACCTAGCTAAAGTGTCGTCGATTTGCAGTTTGTATCTGTGCCTCATTACATGAGTTCTTTGCTACTCAAGGAGGAAAAAGTCGATGTCGCGATCAATTTCCAATCGTAGGATACTCTTGAACTGAAGCGTGATAAATCGAGAAATGAACTCCCTATGTCACCTCATTTAAAGCATCAACGAAAGGATCTATTTTCACTAAGCCTTTTATCAGAAAACAACGAAGAAAGCTCACGAGGAAGACGATGCCATGCTGGACGAATGCGTGACAGGCTAACAACGCGGTGAGCTTGGATTTGTCCATTTGGCCTGGGTCAAATATGGTAAAAAAGTTTCTTTCAGTTTATTTACTATCATTCCATTGATAATAAACAAAATTTGAATTTATTTACTATCCGATCACATCGAAATCGACCCTCGAACTTCATTTAGTTCCAATTTTGGCCTTAAAGTCTGAATTTAAAAAATTTAGAAATTCTTTAAGGCTTGTTTGGTTTCTTTTTATACCAAACAACTTCTTTTAAGGGATTGGAGCCTCTAAATCAGGAAATTTGACGAAATGACCCTAAGGATTCACTTATTTGCATCCATGGTCACCCGATAATTTTTATTGCTCTGGTGACCACTTAATTTTTTTTGGAAGAAAATACCCTTACCGCGTAATGCGAAGGCCCTTCGCGTTTCGCGAAGGGAATAGGATTTTATATAAATACTCTATTTTTTTTTCATTTTGTTATTTTTCTTTTTCTCACTTCTCTCTCTACTCCGCATTTTATCTCTCTCGCGACGACCACCGGCCACGACGACCACCGGCCACGACGACAGTGGAACCCTAAACGAACACATCATACAGATCGAAAATCAAAATCCGTTCTAATATCATTTGTTCGTCTTTTTGTTCATCCTACTAATCGATTTATGTTCTTATTTCGTGCATCTTCAAACCCTAAACCCTAAACCCTAAACCCTAAACCCTAAACCCTAAACCACGAGATTGTTCTTAATTTTTATTTTGTTGATATTTTGTTCATCTTGTTCGTATTGGTTGATCAAATGCATTCTTCATATTGATAATATTGATATTTGTATATTGATGTTAATGGAAGATTCATGTTCACGATGGAATGTCCCTTCCCGATGGGGCCATATTTGTTGGTTGATGCTATGAATCAGTTGTTAATTTTTTTCATTATAATATTTGCAGATGATGCTCTAAATCGGTTCCGTTACAGGGAAGATTCGTGTGATCTCGCGAAGCGTCACAAAGGTCACGTGAAGTGGCACAGTGGTCACGCGAAGCGGCACGATGGTCACACGAAGAGGCATCGCGTTACTTGAAGGCCCATCGCGTTACACGAATCGACACGATGGTCATGCGAAGCGGCACAGTCATTACGCGAAGGCCCATTGCATTACGCAAATAGAACGGTCGTCACGCGAAGTGGCATAGTAGTCACGCAAAGTGGCACGATTGTCATGTGAAGGCCCATCGCGTTACGCGAAGCGATATAGTGGTCACGTGAAGGGTCATCCCTTATAGCGAAGGGCCATCCCTTGAGCGTTTTGTTTTACCTTCTAACTCGGATTTTTTTGAAGTTTTCGTTGTTCAATGTTCTTTGCATCTTTTGATGTCCTAAGATTGCCTAGAAAGACAACTATAACTATTTAAGGTGATTAATAATACACCTGTTGTATCGTTTTCACTGATTTTAGTGGATGATTATCCAATTGTTGGATTATCTTAAATTTGGTTCTTTGTGATAATTATTTTTTGAGCAATTTATAAGGCCTTGTTGTTTTCAAATAACCTTAATTACTATAAGTTATAGATTCTTAATTCGAAAATGAGTTTATTTGAAATTAATCTCAAATGATTGAGATTTACACCCATAAACTGAGACGAAAACATAGTAGAGAAAAGATTGATAGAGTTGAGGATACAATGTTTGTTTATAATATTCAGCATAACCCTAATACTATCCAAATTAAAGTCCTTAAATACTAAGTAAATCTTAGCAAAAGTCTCAACCATAATTAGTAACTTAACTGATAAGGCAAGACATACAAATAGGCATGAATATGAGTATATGACAAATATGCATGAATATGAGTATATGACAAATTCTTTAATCAAACAAAACAAAGAAATCCATTCTTCATTCATCTGAAAAATAATAGGAATCGAATTTGGTGTTTTACACAAATCTAAGTACAACTCTTCCATAGCACGTACGCCTTCCCTTTGCGTGACAACCATGCCGCTTCGCGTGACCACCGGACCGCTTCAGGTAACGCGATGGGCCTTCGCGTAACGCAATGTCGCTTCGCGTGACCACCGTGCCGCTTCGCGTGATGACTATGCCACTTCGCGTAACACGATGGGCCTTCGCATAACGCAATGCTGCTTCACGTAACTACTGTGCCACTTCTCGAGATCACAGATTTAGAGCATCATCTGCAAATACCATCATCGAAAAGATGAACAACCAATTCATAGCATTAACCCATAAATCTTGCCCCATCGTGAAGGGACCCATCGCGAAGGGACCCATCACGAAGGAACATTCCATCGTGAACATGAATCTTCCTTGAACATCAATATGCAAATATCACTATTATCAATATGAAGAATGAATTTGATCAACCAATATGAACAAGATAAATAAAATATCAACAAGATGAACATTATAAACAACTTCATGGTTTAGGGTTTAAGGTTTAAAGATGAACAAAATAATAACATAAATTGATTAGTAGTATGAAAAATAAGATGAACAAATGATATTAGAACGGATTTTGGTCGTCGATCTGTATGATGTGTTTGTTTAGGGTTCCGCCGTCGCCGTTGTCAGTGGCCGTCACGAGAGAGAGAACGCGGAGTAGAGTGAGAAGAGAGAGAAATAAAAATAACGAAATTAAAAAAATATATTATTTATATAAAACCCTATTCCCTTCGCGTTACGCGATAAGAGTATTTTCGTCCAAAAAAAATTAAGTGGTCACCAGAGACATAAAAATTATCGGGTGATCACAGATGCAAATAAGTAAATCATTATGGTCATTTCGTCAAATTTCCCCTCTAAATCAAATTAGAAAAATCTTAAAAATTATAGTATGTTCAAAAATATTAGTTTCTACAATTTAAAATTTTCCATCATTTTTAGGGCATGTTTGGAAAACTTCTATCTTTGAGAGCTGATTTCTTGAGTTCTACATCCTAAAAAATTATAGAATTAATCTAGTAGGTTTATAAAAATATTTTTGACCTCCACAAAAATTTTCTGAATTTTTGGATCACGTTTAAAAAAATACTCTTCTTTGTAGTGTCATAACCGAAACTCTATAACTTCGAAATTACAAACGAAATTGCAGCGTACTCCTAAATCTACTTTTTATTCGAATTTATAATCAAGAAACAAGCGATTTTTTTCACTTTATATTTGTATTAATTTTGTGCTCGTGAAACGTTCATAGCACTTCTATCTTAACATTGTCTAAATTTAATGGACATGTAAAGTCATCTCTAAGCAAGAAATACAGATATCCCCTTATTTAGACACATGTGAAGATAATTACAAGAACATAAGATTTCTGAACTCAGAACGCATGTCTAACAATCCTTTCAAACAAATAGTGGTCAACTATTTTTGACCAGAAAATGTCCATTTGGATGGACGTTTGAACCATGGCCCCAATGCCCCTTTCCACACGTAACCAAGCACCAGACCTTTAAAACAAATTTCTAAATTTATTTCCCTTTATTTATTTAACAATTAAAATAAGGTGGCGACTCTGGAAGTTAATAAGAATAACACATCCTAGTGCGAACTAATCTAAAACTTGTACAGGACAAATAAAAGGTTCAAGCTAGAGAACTCTATTTTCAGTTTCTCATCTCAAACACAAGACACCTTCCATAAGGATAGTCTTCTTGTCTACCTTTTTACGAGATTCAAGAGAAATGTAAGACAAGAGGTTCTCTAACATAACATTCAAGAATTTTATTTTCTTAAATCTGTATCCGAGGTTGAGTCTACCATCAAAGTTATTTGTTGTTTCCTCTCTAAGGCGGAACACACGAAAGAATATGTAAGGCATGGGGATTCAATCAATTTTCTATATTCTCTAAACCACCTTTGAATATGGGGCCCTTCGAATGGAAAACGGAAGATATTTTTAAGAAGCAAACGTAAATAAATGCATACACTATTGTTTAGAAATTTTTAACCCATCCTAATTATTAGTAACTTATATTTTTTCTTTTTATAAAAATATTAAATATCCATTATATAAGTCCAATCAACATATTTTCAAATAAAGGTCCACTTAGAATTATTTTTAACCTAGCAACATTAAGAATATTTGAATATTCAAAACCTAAATCACTTTTCAAGCCTCTTCAATTTTCGTCTTTCCCTCGTCTTGAGAAGCCTAGTTAGTAGCCACACCTCGCTTCCCTCCCTCTAATCTCGACTATGATCACAAGCTCTTTCCTCATCCACATCCGCTTCTCGGTTTCCACCACATGTATGAGTTACGCATTTGTTTCTTGTAAGATTTCTTACAATTTGTTTATTTCTAACGAGTATTTTAGGATTGCAAGTATATAGAAAAAACCATTTTCCAAGGCGATGTCCATCGATGAGTTTTTGACTCTATCAAATCGCTCGTTTATAATCTATTAGCGTGAAACAAAGGAGGAATTCTTACTCATTTTCTAGACTCTAAAAATAACCCTAATCACTCTTTCTTCTATTTACGTTTCTATATAATTTTCTTTATTAATAATATACAAATCATTTTTTATTTCGAGACGCTCTATGCCATTAATGAGCCAACTATATGAATTACATATCTTATTAACGCATATAATGATCTTTACTACATTCTTCCTTCCAACATTTGTGAGACTACTCTTGAACGGACATAAATTAATTTGTACTATCAATATGTATTTGATGATTGTTTTTTTAATTAAAGAAGGTTTGTTTACTATCCTATCCCTCTGAATCGATCTCACTATCATTATGTATTGAGAGAACTTGCCCGATAGAACCCAATTCTTCTTCGGCTCAACTCTACACGATACCTAATGAATGATCTTATTAAAAGGCTCCATTTTACCAGTATATCAATTTCACTTATAATATTTCAGTTAGATAGTTAGTATATTTCAGTTAGTCAGTTAGAACTTCTAAGTATAAATAGATAGATTACTAGTGGTTAGGGGGAGAGATATTTGGATGTAAATCACATTACTTTTCTTTTGATAATAAAACCTTGATTAATTGCTCTTGTTTTTTTTTCTTCTTGTTCTTATTTACCAAGACTATCTATTTCTCTACCTTTTTCTTCTCTACATGTTCACCAAATCAATTCTAGTTAAAGTTATAGATTTATTGATAACGTACACTTTTGGAAAACGTGAACTATTGGGACATGATATTTGGTATTAGAGCATACAATTTTAAGGAAAGATATTCACTGACTACAATGACAAGATCACAAGCTATAGATGAAATTATTCACAAAATAGAAGATAGTATTGACAACCTTGAAGTATCTTTAACAAACAAAAATGAAGCAGTAGTTGTAGAAAATAATGGTTATGGTATAACAAGAACTTCTAGAACAAATGTGACTAATTGAATCCAAGATTGTAGAATTTCAATAAGAAATAGCGCAATACCACTCAAAATTCTTGGAAAATATAGAAGCCAAACTAGGGTCAAGAAACATACCTATTAATAAAGATGAAGAAGAACCTAGAGGATCTTTTTCATCGTCTGCGACTGGACGTGGTTAGAGATGAAATATTTCGAAGACCGGATGTGAACCTGCCAAACACATACCCATTAGTTAATAAACCAGAAAATCTGCGAGCATCAAAGTTATGGAGATTACAATCAATGGGGAGATTATCTTTAAAAAAATCCTAGAACCGAGTTTGATAAGTTTGACAGAATGAATTATAGAGGATTGGTCAGAAGGGTGAATCAATTTTTTGGAAACTTCACAATCAAAGACATCAAAAAGGTGAATTATGCGATTTATTTTTTATAGGAAGATCTGACATATAGGTTACAAACTACTTGATGGATCCTACTATTTCCTCTTGGGATGCATTCACCAATGAAGTATCACAAAGATTTCAAGAAGCAGACCATTAAAGTATTATTACTAAATTCCATTAGATAAAACAAACGGGGGACATAATGAAATACATCGATCAATGGAGATAATTGCAATCTTTAGCCATGGCCAAGAACGTACCTCAGAGGGAGAGCTATTATATCTAAAGATTCTAAGGAGGTCTACGAGATGAACTAAACGAGACATTAAAGTTGTTAGAACCTAAAATCTTGAACAAAGCAATAAGGTTAACGATCAATAAGAATGAGTTTTTAGCTCCATTACCGAAGAATATTAGAACCACTTGATAGGCGGTTGAAGATTCAATTAGAACAAATCATCTAAAATAAGACTAAACCAATAATACAGGAGGTAAATCTAATTGGAACAATAAACTTGAAATGTAAATTGGGCATTGATACGGAAAAGGAACAACAAGGCCTTTGTTTCAAATGTGATGAGAAATATACACCATGTCACATATGTGCTAATCGACAACTATTTAATATCGAAGGTCTTAATGACGAATTAAAAGAACAATTGAAGCTTAGGGATAGTAAACAGGGAGTAACAATAGATGGAGGAGAACTCTCACTACATACACTCAATGACACTGTTAGCAATTCAACGCTAAAACTATTAGGAGAACTTAAGAAGGAAAATGTTACTACAATGATTGATAGTGGTAGTACAGATTCCTTAATGATTCACTTATTTGCATCCGTGGTCACCCGATAATTTTTATTGCTCTGGTGACCACTTTATTTTTTTTGGAAGAAAATATCCTTATCGCGTAATGCGAAGGCCCTTCGCGTTTCGCGAAGGGAATAGGGTTTTATATAAATACTCTAATTTTTTCATTTTGTTATTTTTCTTTCTCTATCTTCTCTCTCTACTCTGCGTTCTCTCTCTCTCGCGACGACCACCGGCCACGGCGACGGTGGAACCCTAAACGAAAACATCATACAGATCAAAAATCAAAGATCAAAATCCGTTCTAATATCATTTGTTTATCTTTTTGTTCATCCTACTAATCTATTTATGTTCTTATTTCGTTCATCTTCAAACCCTAAACCATGAGGTTGTTTTTAAAGTTCATTTTGTTGATATTTTGTTCATTTTGTTCATATTGGTTGATCAAGTTCATTCTTTATATTGATAATATTGATATTTGCATATTGATGTTCAGGCAAGATTCATGTTCACGATGAAATGTCCCTTCGCAATGAGGCCGGATTTGTTGGTTGATGCTATGAATTGGTTGTTCATTTTTTCTATGATGAAATTTGTAGATTATGCTTTGAATCAGTTTCGTTTCAGGGAAGGTTCGTGTGATCTCGGGAAGCGACATAGAGGTCACGCGAAGCGGCACGGTGGTCACGCAAAGAGGCATCGTGTTACGCGAAGGCCCATCATGTTATGCGAAGTGACACGATGGTCATGCAAAGTGACACAATCATTACGCGAAGGCCCATTGCGTTACAGAAATCAGAACGGTTGTCATGCGAATTGGCATAGTAGTCACGCAAAGCGGCACGGTCGTCACGCGAAGGCCCACTACATTACGCAAAGCGGCATGGTGGTCACGTGAAGGGTCATCCCTTGTAGCGAAGCGCTATCCCATAAGCATTTTGTTTTACCTCCTAACTCGGATTTTGTTGGAAGTTTTTGTTGTTCAATGTTCTTTCATCTTTTAATGTTCTAAGATTGTCTAGAAAACCAACTGTTTAAGGTGATTAATAATACACTTGTATCTTTTTCACTAGTTTTAGTGGATGATTATCCAACTGTTGAATTATCTTAAATTTGGTTCTTTGTGACAATTATGTTTTGAGCAATTTATAAGGCCTTTTTGTTATCAAATAACCTTAATTACTATAAGTTTTAGATTCTTAATTCGAAAATGAGTTTATTTGAAATTAATCTCAAATCGATTGAGATTTATACCTATAGACTAAGACGAAAACATAGTAGAGAAAAGATTGATAGAGTTGAGGATACAATGTTTGTTCATACTATTCAGCATAACCGTAATCCTATCCAAATTAAAGTCCTTAAATACTAAGTAAATCTTAGCAAAAGTCTCAACAATAGTTAGCAACTTAACTGATAAGACAAGACAGACAAATAGGCATGAATATGAGTATATGACAGATTTTTTAATCAAACAAATAAAAGAAAACCATTCTTCATTTAGCTGAAAAACAATATGAATCGAATTTGGTGTTTTACAAAAATCTATGTACAACTCTTCCATAGCACGTATGCTTGCCCTTCGCGTGACGACCGTGCCACTTCGCGTGACCATCGTGCCGCTTCGCATGACGATCGTGCCTCTTCGCGTAACGCGATGGACCTTCGCGTAACGCAATGCCGCTTCACATAACCACCGTGCCGCTTCACGAGATCACACGAATCTTCTCTGAAATGGAACCGATTCAGAGCATCATCTGTGAATATCATAATCGAAAAGATGAACTACTAATTCATAGCATCAACCCTCAAATCTGGCCCAATTGTGAAGGGATCCATCGCGAAGGGACCCATCACGAAGGGACATTCCATCGTGAACATGAATCTTCCCTAAACATCAATATGCAAATGTCAATATTATCAAAATGAAGAATGAATTTGATCAATTAATATGAACAAGTTAAACAAAATATCAACCGGATGAACATTATAAACAACTTCATGGTTTATGGTTTAGGGTTTGAAGATGAACAAAATAAGAACATAAATCGATTTGTAGTATGAAAAATAAGATGAACAAATGATATTAGAACGGATTTGATCGTCGATTTGTATAATGTGTTCGTTTAGGGTTCTGCCGTCGCCGTTGTCGGTGGCCGTCGCGAGAGAGAGAACGTGGAGTAGAGAGAGAAGAGAGAGAAATATAATTAACGAAATGAAAAAAATTAGAGTATTTATAAAAATCATATTCCCTTCGCGAAACGTGAAGGGCCTTCGTGTTACGCGATAAGGGTATTTTCGTCCAAAAAATATAAAGTGGTCACCAAAGCAATAAAAATTATCGGGCGACCACAAATACAAATAAGTGAATCATTAGGGCATTTATAGCAGAATCCTTAAAATGTGTTTTATCTCTATTATGAAGATACATAATATAAAAGTTGTAAAAAAAATTCTTTATCAAATTCTCTATCCTTATAATTTTTTAGGGATGATGAACAGTAAATCTTTATATTTAGGGATTACTGTAGCATCTCTAAATAATAAAATAATATATTTTCTCTTTCATGAATATTTAAATATATATGATTAAGTAATTAAGTGGTTGAGGTGGTTGAAAAGTTGGTTGTTTTAATGATTATTTAAATGATATATGGATAAGGATAAAGAAGCTGATGTTGTATAATTTATATTTTGATTCTCTAAAATAGAGATATTATTATTTTATATTATTTTTAAGGATACAAAACAGGGAAGCTGGTAAAAATGCCCTTAGGGTCATTTCGTTAAATTTCCCCTTTTAATCAAATTAGAAAAATCTTAAAAGTTATAGTATGGCAAAAAATATTAGTTTCTACAATTTAAAGTTTTCCATCATTTTTAGGGCATGTTTAGATAACTTCTATCTTTGAGAGCTGATTTCTTGAGTTCAACATCTTAAAAAGTTATAGAATTAATCTAGTAGGTTTATAAAAATATTTTTAACCTACACAAAACTTTTCTGAATTTTTGGATCACCTTTAAAAAAACACTCTTCTTTGTAGTGTCATAACCGAAACCCTATAACTTAGAAATTACAAACGAAATTGCAGCGTACTCCTAAAACTACTTTTGATTCGAATTTTTAATTAAGAAACATGTGAATATTTTCACTTTACATTTGTATTAATTTTGTGACCGTGAAACGTTCATAGCACTTCTCTCTTAACATTGTCTAAATTTAATGGACGTGTAAAATCATCTTTAAGTAAGAAATACGACTATCCCCTTATTTAGACACATGTTAGGATAATGACAAGAGCATAAGAGTTCTGAACTCAACGCATGTGTAACAATCCTTTCAAATAATTAGTGGCCAAGTATTTTCGACCAGAAAATGTCCATTTGGATGGACGTGTGAACCATAGCGCCGATGCCCCTTTCCACACGTAACCAAGCACCAGACCTTTAAAAATGTTTTCTAAATTTATTTCCCTTTATTTATTTAATAATTAAATTAAGGTGTCGACTCTTGAAGTGAATAAGAATAATACATCCTAGTGCGTACTAATCTAAAACTTGTACATGCCAAATAAAAGGTTCATGCTAGAGAACTCTATTTTCAGTTTCTCATTTCAAACACAAGACACCTTCCATAAGGATAGTCTTATTGTCTACCTTTTTACGAGATTCGAGAGAAAGATAAGCCAAGAGGTTCTCTAACATAACATTCAAGAATTTTTTTTCTTAAATCTGTATCCGAGGTCGAGTCTACCATCAAAGTTATTTGTTGTTTCCTCTCTAAGGCGGAACACACGAAAGAATAGGTAAGGCACGTGGCTTCAATAAATTTTCTAGATTCTCTAAACCACCTTTAAAGATGGGACCCTTCGAATGGAAAACGAAAGATAATTTTAAGAAGCAAACGTAAATAAATGCATACACTATTGTTTAGAAATTTTTAACCCATCCTAATTATCAGTAGGTTATATTTTTTCTTTTTATAAAAATATTAAATATCCTTTATATAAGCCCAATCAACATATTTTCAAATAAAGGTCCACTTAGAATTGTTTTTAACCTAGCAACATTACAAATATTGAATATTCAAAACCTTAATCACTTTGCAATCCTCTTCAATTTCCGTCTTTCCCTCGTCTTGAGAGGCCTAGTTAGTAGCCACTCCTCGTCTCCCTCCCTCTAATCTCGACTATGATCGCAAGCTCTTTCCTCATCCACATTTGCTTCTCGGTTTCCACCACATGTATGAGTTACGCATTTGTTTCTTGTAAGATCTCTTACGATATGTTTCTTTCTAACGAGTATTTTGGGATTGCAAGTATACAGAAAAACCGTTGTCCAAAGCGATGTCCATCGATGAGTTGTTGACTTTATCAAGTCGCTCGTTTCTAATTAGCTAAAGAAGATGTGATCAACGCAAGTTGCTCCGTCACATGTTGCAAAGATGCCTTCATTTCTCTAAATTTGGTCAAAGAGACCATTTCAGGTACAAGGGGGTTCTTCGACCATCTGATGGTGTTTAAAACGTCCAGTTTTTGAATCTCTCTTTGGCTTGTCATAGTCGTGGACTGTTGCGAAGAGAAAGATTTGACAATTTGTTGTTGTAATAAAGTACAAATACAATGCATATGCATATGCATATAAATGAATCCTAGAGAGTGAATATCTCCTTTATGATTAGATAAGAAAACATAGAGTTTGTTATATAAATATACTCGCTTAGTTTGTTACAGATAGAGCTATCTTGTTGATATTTTATAGAGATAGTCTAAAAGCAAAAAAAGTTAGGGATCACATCTTGTAGTCCTACTGTAGCCCGTTCCTACATTGGAGGCTTTCTCCTCTTTATATTTTTTACCATGTCGTATTCTTCAAGAATGAAGGTCATGTAATTCTTTAGCTCTTTTGGAATACCCATCTGAGATTTGTTATGCCATTTCTCAAGTTATCTCACATAGGCCTTGTGGTCGATTGTCTTGTCTATAGCGATGACATTACCCGAGTAAGGGGCATGAAGTCACGACTAAACTATTTGTAGAGGTCGTGAGTGTAGTAAGAGGTAACCCATTATAAGACCATAAACATTATCATGGGTTCATTGTCCATCATGTACGCCATTTTCTTGATGGGATACCATGGGAGCAAATCCATGACTTCATCGTCATTTTCTACAAGGGGTCTAGGCAAAGCCTTCCTCATTCTCCTGTATTGAAGAGAAGGGGACAAGATGTCTCAGGGACATATGGGCGGTATGCGTCCAAGTTTGTCAAGCAACCAGATGTAGAGGACTAGAAGTGAGCCTCATTTTCTCACGATAGAGGTTAAGAACGAGTCATTCAAACCCATCAATGTTTCAGCCAAGATGATACCTTAGGGGTCTTTGTTTCTCCTACGCATGTGGTATGCTACCTCCAAAATTTTGGAGGATGGATTATCATCCACTAGAACCATGAAAAAATGGGCCAACGAGACAGTCATCGTCATTAGGGAAGATCCCATAGTCAATGATACTTGTCCATTCCCAATTTCCATCTTTGTCCATTTATAAAAGTCAATGACATTCTTTTTGAGGATCGTTTTGGATGTTGTTTTTGTATATCTGTATTCCTCTTGTAAGAGCTTCCTTAGAGATATTGATTCTACAAATGGTTTCAAATACAAAACATTCTTGTTTTTCATCATCGAGATAACTCATAATTACTTTATGGTTGGGCACATAGACCTTTCTCCCATATAATAAACTTGACCTATATGGATCCACTTCCTTTGAATTTGCATCATAAAGGTGAGTTTTATTTTAAAGTTTTTGAACCTCTTGATGGGGTTAGTCCGTAAATCCTATGGTTCCACTCATTTTCATGGAGACTCTCAATCCATGTGATTAGCTCGACATCCGTCAACATGGATATTGTCTGTGATTGGAAATTCAAAACATTTACAAACATGTGTTTTTTTTTAAAGGAATGAAAATGTTTGAGATTCTCACTTAGACTATACATGCATACACATAATACATATATAGTAGACACATAAAGGGTTGTAGTGACGAGGTTTTGGGCACGACAAACAACCAACTTGGTGATAGTAACCATGTCTTTTATTCTAAGGGGAATTATAAAAGAATATCATTCACCGATAGTGGAGGAGGAAAAACCGCCGCCATAAACCAGGGAATATCAACTCAATTGGGACTTTCCTCCACCTCCACAATGCATGTGTCCTTTTAGACGACTCATCGCCAAAGGGTGAAATCGATTCCGTGCATTATAGTTTTTTCTCTAGCAACATCACTCGGTTTATAACAAGTTGTCATTCCTCATTGACAATCTTTGCACATAGGGGTAGAAGTACCGACCCGGTCGTGTACTCCTTTGCAAATAAAAAGAGGGTGATATACCTTTTAACACATAAAGGCTTGAAATATGGTAAAACTTATGCATCTTTTAGGTTTTGTATCTTTCAAGACAAGCCTAGTAATTGAAAACGTGATAAAAATGTTTTAAAAGCCAAGTTCATGTTTACAAGTTAAATATTTAATCCCTAGTAGAGTCCCCAGAAAGCTGTAACCCTTAGAAAAATCCTCTAGTTTCGATGTTCTGTGGAAAAACTCGAGGTTTGAGAATTTTCAAGCTCGGTTTGCGTGTCAAGAATTTTCTTTTCAAAATAAAATAATATTTAAAAGAGTTTTAAATGATCCATGACAGATTTTGAAATTAATAAAAAATAATTAATTTTGGGTTCAATTTTAAATAATTTAGGGATTTACGGTAATCAAATCAGAAATCCTTGAGTTTAAATTAATTAAAAATAATTAATTTAAAAGATTATTTATTTCGAAACAGGGTCGACAATTAATTTGTGTAAAAATCAATAAAAGTTGACATACGTATAAAAACGTATTGACCAAAGTTTCTTTTAGTTCATAGTTTAGTGATACTCGGGAAAGGGTTTTCGTGTTTTATCCTCCGTACCCGTTTTAAAAAACAGTCTCTAATTATAAATTTGGATTTTGAATATCGGTTGTCTCATATTTATTTTTATTGATTATTCTTTTAGTCCTAAGAATGCATCAGGTTCGTGCATTATTTAAAATATTGTAACAACAATATTTAAAATGTTGGTACTTGTTGCTGATGTCGTTCACTTAGGGAGGAAATACTTGAAGAATATTATTCATGTTTAAGCACATTATGGTCCCGGTTGAGATCCTCAATCTCGGTCATTGGTTGAGATCATTCATATGGGTGTACAAACCCACCGGTCCTATGCTAGCTCAGGGCTTACTTCTTCGGTATCATATTTAGGAATTATCGATCCTGAATTTGGACCTCTTGGTCCTGGATTGGACCTCTCGGTCCTGGACTTACAAATCATCGGTCGGACCTCTCGGTCCTAGCTCAAGAATATCGGTCGGACCTCTCGGTTCTGTTGAAATTCTTGGTCCTATGTTGGAATTTAATGGTCATATGTTTCAGTCCGGACTAAGGATCCTCGGTCGGATCTTTCGGTCTTAGTCTAAAAATCCTCAATCCTTAAGAACACAAAAGTACAATCTTTGAAAACTTTGTTTTATGCTCGGATTCTTTGATCTAAGAGCTTGGGTAGCTTCACAAAGCTCCCAGGAACATGTCGATCATCATCTCAAGGTATCAATCAACAAGGATGATGATTAAATCGTTCAAAATAGTTTGTGATCAAAATTTGAGTTTTTGATTTTAAGGTTGTTTTAAGGAGAAATGAGTTATCTAATAGTTTCCTTATATCTCATATACTTTATTGGTACCAAAACAAGAACACTAGATTTTCGTTTTGACTAGCTAAATCAAGAACTCAAATTTTTTAATTAATTTGAAAATTTTGATTTTAGTCAAACATAATTGGGATGGATCAAACATGATCCAATTAGTTGCCCAACATGATTACAATCATGTTTGAAAGTTTTCTGGACTGTGATTCAAGAGAATTATCCCAAGAACAAAAAAATACGTTGTTTTGATTTTTTAAAATTTCAATTTGGGTTTTTTCTATATTAGGTTGATTGAATGTTTATAACCTATCCATAAACTTCATAAATGATCATAGGATCGATTTCTAACCATAAAACATCATAGATAGCTAGTAAGCATACAAGCTTATGCAATTTGAAATATAAAAATATCAAGTTCAAACTGTAAACATGAATTAGGTGATTGGAACATTATCAAGGATTGAAGAACACTTCTTCATCCTAGGGATGCAAATGAGCCGAATCGAGCTCAAACACTTGAGCTCGAATGAGTTTATAAATTTGAGCACAAGCTCGAGCTCGACTATTAACCTACAAGCTCGACTCGACTCGAAAAATTTGAACTAAAATTAAATTTTCAAACTCAAGCTCGAACTCGAACTCAAACAAAAATTTATTTTCAAAATGAAAATATCAAACTTTCATACATATTCAACATTTAAAATATGATATTTCAAAATAAAAATATAAAACAATCATAATTATTCAAAATTTCAAAAATGAGAGTCCAAACTCCAAAAACATTGAATCACCATTACTAATCAAAATTTTAAAACATAAAATTTCAAAATTAAAGAACAAAATAATATAAATTGTTTGAATATTCAATATATTAATCTTTTTAAGTCTGTTTTTCATGCATAACACATGTACTTACCTATAGTCAATAATATGAAATGTTTAAGCTTAAAAATAATTAATTTTAAAATACATGCTAAAAATATTTAAAATTTAACTTATACATTAAGAAGTAGATACTGCCAAAAAAATATTAGACATGTTTTATATTAAATATTATTATATATATTTAAATTATTTGTGTGCAAGTATAACAAGAATTTATTAACTTATTTATAACTAGAATCTATTAATTTTTTTTTTATATATTATAATATATTATTAATCTTATAAATTCATTTTTCCTCCATTTTTTTTATCCCTTCATATTATATATAAAATATATACTAACATTTTTTACTTTTTATTATATATAATATATTAACATTTTTTTATCTCCTTCAATATTATATAATATTATATATAATATACTAAATGTTATATCCTTATCTACGCATTTT
The DNA here is from genome assembly GCF_907164915.1 of Impatiens glandulifera. Lineage (NCBI taxonomy): Eukaryota > Viridiplantae > Streptophyta > Magnoliopsida > Ericales > Balsaminaceae > Impatiens > Impatiens glandulifera. The sequence goes on from NC_061864.1 coordinate 26,194,335, forward strand.
TTTTTTTTATCATTAATCCAACCGTAATATAAATTGAAAATCATTATATATATATATATAATAATGTTTCTATATTTATCCAACCTCTAATATAATTTCACTCTTATATATAATATATATATATATATATAATTAATAGTATTTTTCTATATTCATCCTATAAGCCTAAGTTTCTTATAATATAAAAGGAAATCGAAATTACCTATAGTAAAAGTGTTAATAGATAAATTTAAATTTACCTGTAAGCCTTCTGAATGAATGAGAAATATTATAGATGAAATATAATATGAAAAATTGAATCAACCTATTATTAATGAGTGAAAGAAATAGTAAAGACAAAAAAAGAAGAAGATGAAATGGTGAAAAAGAATAAGAAGATAAGAAGAAGATGAAATGGTAAAGAAGAAGATGAAATGGCGAAGAAGAAGATATAATAGTGAAGAAGAAGATGAAATGGCGAAGAAGAAGAAATTATGAAGACATAAGAGAAAGAAGAAAAAGAGAGGAAGAGTCATGTAGATTGATACACTAGAAATTAGGGTTTTGTTTTAGATAATATAATATAATAATATGGATTGGGCCTATTCTTTGAAAAGAGAGAGAAAAAAAACATTGTTTTAAATTTTAATATTAAATAAATAAATAAAATATATTATATTATAGCACTCGAAAAAGCTCGAAAAGCTATCGAGCAAACATTATATGAGCTCGAGTTCGGCTCGAATATTAAACGAGATGGCTCGAGCTCGACTCGAACTCGATCAAAGTCAAGCTCAAGTCAAGTTTTGACCGAGGGACTCGCAAGTAGCTCACGAGCAGCTTGACTCATTTGTAGCCCTACTTCATCCTTAAGAAAGCTTTTGGGATGCTCAGATTCAAGCTTTAAGCCTTAGAAGCCTTGAGCTTCAATGACGGTTTTTCAAAAACTTTTATTTAGGGCTTGAAATGTTATCTCTTGCCTTCGAAATGACTCAGGATGTGTATTTATAGCATCCCTAAGTCGGTGTAGGCTTCAAGTGGATTGAATCATCCAAAATATATTTATGGTATTTTGGTTGTTCTTCCTCAACTTGGCCGGAATAGGGATGAATCATCCTTATTGAAGTAGTATAAATAATTATCAAAGTAGGGTGATCATTTCAGCTTCCGAATTAGCTGAAAAGATGGACTATCGGCTGAGTTCCAAATTGGCAAAATCAAAGACGGGTTTTTGATGTTTATCCCTCTAGAGATCACAATGAAGATGAAAGTGGCGATCAAAATGGCATCGTTTCGAGTGTAAACGCGGATACAGAGCGTTATGTCCATTCTGTCGCGTTTCAACTGACAGAGCTAACGTCCACGTTAGTGGGTTCGCTGCTTCGCGGAAGCATAGTCCTTTGGTTGCAGTGGGCTATGCGGGCACGTCTAGGGTGTTGGATGAAAATCTAATGCTCATCCAGCAGCTGTGTTTTCAGTTGCAACTAATCTTCTGGATTTCGGCTATACCCGATTCCGATTTTATTTTTATTTTAAAACATTAAGGTTTTGCTTGAAATTGATTTTTCTTTCACCCTTTTGATTTTAATTTTAATCTTTGTAAATATACAAAATATTAAAATAAATATAGAAAATATTTTACCAGTTTTTTTATTTATTTTTCTTATTTTAGGGTTAAATAAAATTAGAGGATGAAATGGGTACCTCATTTCATCCTAAATTATTTATTTTAATCCTGATTTTTTCTAAAATTATTTTACGATGAATGAGTACAACATTTATCCCATTTTTTTATTTGGACTGTTTTCCTTAATTAATTGTTTTAATTGAATTTTGACCATAGAAATAATTATTTTATTTTTATTTATTTAAATATAAATTAAAATAATTATTTTAATTTTATAAATTGGTGTCTAGATTTTTAGTGTGTACATAAGTCAATAATTTTTATTTTACATTATTTGTTTTATAGTGCAATTGATGAATTGTTTTCCTGTTATGGTGTTTCATTGCATATATTTGTTAGGTTACAATTTCCCTGAGAATTGGTTAATTACTCGTTAAGAATTTTGGAAGTGTTATAAGGCACATAAAGGTCTTTATTATTTCTAATCCTATAATTCAATAATAACTAATTCTTTATGATTTAACTTACTTGTCTAAGGTTGAATTGAACATGAGTTCCAAACAGGGCTAAGCTAATTAATTGTCAATCAAATTTAAAGAGAAGTCTATATAGACTCTTAATTAATTATAAACTTAATCTTACAAAATGCTGACTATATATATGTAATATAAAAATATATAATCTATCTCAAAATTGTAATCGAAGATCATAAGTACGTACTTACTTATTTTTGTCAAGTAAGTCTTAATTTATTTTAATATGAATGTTATCTTAAAAGAATAAAAGAAAGAAGAAAAAAATTATCATTTTTGAGGAAGTATTTTAGCTTCCCGAAAAGGAAATTACACATGATACTCCACAATAATTTTCAATTACTTATTTGGGAACATGATAAATAATATAATTTCGATAAGAAAAATGTTTTAGGTCAAAATTAACATTCCTATTTTTAAGTCATATTGCCTATTCCAAATGTTGTGTACGATGTTGATTTTTAAATTGACAAATGCTAATAATAGAAAAATAAAATAAAAATCCTTTTACCGACCTTGAATCTTAGATTTTTAAATTTAAACTATTCTTTATAATATATGTTATCAACAAATAACTAGTAAGTGTGTAAGGGTTCGGTTCAGCCCATTTCTACACTGAAATACATAACTAAGTTAAAAAAATCTCAAACTGTAGTTTTTGTTTGTTGATCGGTTAGGTAATTAGTTTCATTTGTTTAAAAAATTTATTGTTAAATAAGATAATTATTCATCAAATTTGAAAAAACCCGTATCAATATATGTTTATTAAATTTGAAAAATAAATAAAACTAAACATATTATACTTCATTAGTGAGAACTTAATTATTAAAAGAAATGTTTAGTTAGTATAATTAAATTATGTATATTTTAAGAATTTAACCATGACCAATTAGTCGGTTTCGCGATTCGACTGTCACTAATCCGAGTAATTGATCTGTTGAATTCGGTTTAGCCGTTTCATAAACTGTTGGTTTGGTCAATTAAGTCGATTTTCGGTTCAATTCCGTCAATTTTACTTCCTTCCATAACAAGAGATCCCTAGAAAGAATTGTCCGAAAAATATAGTTTGCAATTTTTGAATAATAAAAAATTGTAAATGCGAATTTTAGTGAAATCTTTCGAATCAAAGATACCACAATAAAGCACCCCATGTTCAACTAAGTGTGACTTTTTCTATTTTTCATAAAAAGAATGAAGATCTTAGGCAAGCATGATTCTAAAATTGCTAAATCAGGATAAAGAAAATAGAAACTGCATAGTTATTAAGTAGGGAATTTATTTTTGTCATTCTTAATTTCTTATGAAAAATAATATACCATGATTGTCAAACAATAATACTGGGAAAACAATAATAAACAAATTAATAATGGGAAACCAAACTCTAACTAAGGACGGGGTTAGAATTTATGAAAATAAAGAATTAAAGTACAAAATAAGATCATTCTTCACTATTTTTTTCTGTCTAAAATTTGGAGCCTACTCCATGGACTTTAAAATATTGAATTGGTTTTCCCCAACTCAATAAAATATTTTATGAGGGTTTAATTGTTCATTATAGCACTGTCTATCAATAAGATATTATTTATAATCACAATTACTTTTTGATACAATATTATTTGACTCATAAAAACTATTAAATCATAGATTTTTTTCAATAATTATTACTAACCATGCCGGTCATTTGAAGTTGAATATAATTTCATTTTTATAATTTTAGCACAAATAGTAGAGATATGAATCTCTGATTTGTTTGTTAGCACCTTCAGGGTGACATGTATTAATACAAATCAAGTGCGTACGTAACATTATTTTTTTTTTTGTTGTAAAATTTGTAGCCTATTCCGTGGACTTTAAAATATTGAATTGGTTTTCCCCAATTCAATAAAATATTTTATGAGGGTTTAATTGTTCATTATAGGAATCTCTCTTTGGTTTGTTAGTACCTTCAGGGTAACATGTATTAATTTATTTATTTATAGGAATTTATAACGATGAAGACCACTTGATATAGATGGGTAGATTTATAAATAAATTCCAAAATTGGTGGGTTTTCATATTAGAAGAATTTGTTTTCATTGTTTGTTTTTTTTGATATATATAATAGAATATTCTTTTGTTTAAGACTTGTAACCCACTTACATGACTTGACCTAATAATATAAATAGATAATACTCTCTTGGTGGGAGGTAGACGTTAAGCTCCTTTGTGGTGTTTGGAGACTAGAGAAAGGGTTGCCGTCTTTGGTGAGGTAGTGGTGCAACAGAATTGATAAATAAGAGAAATTGAGCCAAACTTCAATCGCATTCACACCCAACAGTGGTATCAAAGCTAGGGTTTAGGGTTTGTAATTGGAGTTTGAGATTGGGTTGGAGGATATGAGTTATCTTCACCAATAAGCGTAGATTTGTTTTTTCTTTCATCCTTCTACTTTTATTTTCTGCTTCTTTTGCTACTGGAGGAAGAAGAAAGTCGTCGCCTCTAGATAAGAAGTTGTTGTTGTCCTGTTCAACCGTTGTCGGTGTCCCGTTTGTCGCGACCATTGAGAATCAAAGTCGTCGACATGCCGCTACTGAGAAGATGAAGCAGCAAATCCCCGAGCGGGGTGGGTAAGTCGAAACTTTATTTGAGTTTCGCAAGGTATCATAGATTGAACCCTCCTATTAATTTCTGCCAATTGATTGTTGATTGCTTTTAATTTGTTTGATGGCATGTTTAGTGTTAAACAATGTGGTATGGTTCTTTTTGACGGAAAAACTGATTTTACATTTGGAAACAAAAAATGAAATGTGTTTTGATTTAGAAAAATGATTTAAAGTTGTTAGTCAGATTTATGTTGTTGCTGATACCGTTGAGAAAAATAGTGAAATGAATGAAAATGCTTGTGCCTCTATATAATTGAATTTATCTGATTCTGTGATGAGAAAAATTGGTAATTTAGAGTGTGCAAAAACCTTGTGGGATAAATTATCTGAACTTTATACTGAAATTTCTCTGCCTAATAAAATGTTCTTACATGAAAAGTTTTTCAAATTTAGATTGGATATGTCCAAGGACATTGAAGATAATCTGGATGTTTTCACTAAACTTATTTCTGATATTAAATTGTGCGGTGATAAGAAAATTGATGAGTATGCCCCCATTGTTGTTGAATGCTATTCCTAATTCTTTTAATGATGTGAAGTCTGCCAATATGTATGGTAAAGATAGTGTCACTCTTGATATTGATGTCAATGTTTTTAAGAGTAAAGAGTTAGATTTGAAACACTCTAAGAGGGGTAAATAGTCTGGTGGGGAAGTCATGCATATGAGGGGTATATCTCAGGGTAGGTTGAGTGCCCAAAAGAATGCCAGTAATGAGAGTTCTGGTAAGAAATCTCATCCTACTAGAAAAAACAAATCCAAGTCTAGGTCTAGTGCTATAAAGTGTTATAATTGTCATGAGTCTGGTCATTTTATCAAGGACTGTCCTAAGCCTAAGAGAAATCAGCATGTTAAAAATACTAATGTGGCTGTTTGTGAGGGAAATATGGGTGATTTTTTTATGATTAATAATCTATGTGATTATGCTAGCTTGAACTCTATGTTATCTGATTCTTTGTGCAAATCTGATTGGCTAGTTGACTCTAGTTGTACTTTCCATGTGACTCCATTTAGAGATTTATTTTCAAACTATAAAGAGACTGAACATGGTTTTGTGTCTATGGAAAATTTGAAAAATTGCAATGTGTTGGGAATAATTGATGTATGCCTAAGGTTCTCTTGTGGTTCTGTGTTTACTTTGAAGAATGTGAGGCATGTTCCTGATTTGCGTTATGATTTGTTGTCTTGTGCATCTCTTGAGAATGATGGTTTGGAGGGAAAGTGGGGGAAATGTGTTATGGAAATTTTATGTGGGTATCTTGTTATCTTTACTGCTAAAAAGATGAACAATTTGTATGTGTGTCATGTTCAGACTGCTTGTGACTCTTTGAACTCTATGATTGGTGATAAATCTGTTCTTTGACATAATAGATTATGTCACATGAGTAACAAATGTCTAGAAATTTTGGATAAAGGTGGTCACTTTGGTAGTGATAAATTGTCCCCCATCCCCTTCTGTGAATCATGTGTGCTAGAACATCATAAGGTGAGTTTTCCCATCACCTCATACCCAAACGTGTCTAAGTGTACTGATATCCTTGAATATTTGCATGTTGATGTGTGGCGTCCCTCTAGTGTTGCTACACATGGGGGGAACCAATATTTTCTATCCATCATGGATGATTATTTAAAGAAAGTTTGGGTGTTACTTTTGAAACATAAGTATGATGTTTTTGAAAATTTTAAGGAGTGAAAGATTTTGATTGAGAATTAAACAAGTAAGAGGAACAAAACTCTTAGGACAAATAATGGTCTTGAGTTCTGTAATAAATAAATGAATAATTTATGTGTTACCTGGTGTATTAAAAGACATAGGTCTGTGTCGTACACACCACAACATAATGGTGTTACTGAGAGGATGAATAAGACAATTCTGGAGAGGGTTAGAGCTATGTTAGCGTCATCTGGGTTGTCTAAGAAGTTTGGGGGGATGCTTTGCATACTATTGCTTATTTAATAAATAGGTCCCCTAGTGTTCCCTTAGGAGGGAAATGTCTTGAATCTGTGTTCTTAGGTAAATCTCTTGATTAAAGTTTTTGGCTGTGTTGGCTATGTGCATCAGAAGGTTGACAAGTTGGAGCCTAGGTCCAAGAAATGTGTGTTCTTAGGCTACCCTGAAGGGGTAAAATTTTATAGGCTTTAGGATAGGAGTGAACATGGGCTTATGATTGTGATAAGTAGAGATGTTGTCTTTAATGATAATGATAATCCTTGCTTGCCTATGTCCCCCACTCCTTTTAATGATGCTCCTAATAAGGTGGAGCATATGCCTGTAGTTTTTTATCAACCTGTTGAACATGATGTGCATGTTCTCAATGAGGTGGAGCATGATAATGTGCATGATGTTAATGATTTGCATTATTCAAATGTTTTGTCTGGTTCACATAATTTTCTTGATTATTTAAATGATTCAAAATGTGTTGTCTGATTCACATGTTTTATCTGATGATTTGCATGACTATCAACTTGCTAGGGATATAAGTAGAAGAACTATTAGAATGTCTGCTAAATTTAGGGATGATAATTTGAATAATTGTAATATGTCTGAATTTAATTTGAATAATTGTAATATGTCTGAATTTGCTTTATCATCTTTGAATCCCTAGATTGTAATGAGCCTAGCTCTTACAAAGAAGCTTTGAGGTATAAGTTTTCTACTAAATAGATTGTTGCTATGAATAATGAGATGAATTTCCTGAGAATCAATGATACTTGGAAACTTTTTCCTAAACCTCATAATTTCTACTTAGTGGATTGTAAGTGGTTGTATAATGTGAAGCAAGAGTCTGAAAAATTTAGATTCAAGGCTAAGTTAGTAGCTAAGGGATTTACTCAAAAGGAAGGAATAGATTATGCTGAAAATTTCGCTCATGTTGTCAAAATCACTACTATTAGAATTATGCTTGCTTTAGTTGCTCACTTTGATTGGGAATTGAAATAAATGGATGTTACTACTACTTTCTTACATTGTGAACTTGATAAGAATATTTATATGCATCAACCTGAGGGGTTTGTTGACCCCAAGTTGCCAGATCATGTTTGTTTGTTAAGAAAAGCCTTGTATGGTTTAAAACAATCTCCTAGGAAATGGAATATCAAGTTCGATAAGTGCATGAAATCTTTAATGTTTAAAATAAGTTCTTCTGATCATTGCATTACTTCAACAATATAGACTTTGTGTATGTATTTCTTTTATTGTATGTGGATGACATGTTGATTGTTTGCCAATGTCTAAAGTTTGTTATGCATGTGCAAAAATCGCTTTGTGAAAATTTTGACATGAAAGATTTATGTGATGCTAAGAAGATTTTGGGCATGAATATTGTTAGAGATAAAACAAAATTTTCTCTTATGTTGAATCAAAGTGCATATGTTGCTAAAATATTTAGTAAATTTTCATTGTCTGATGCTAAATCTGTGAATGTGCCTCTTGCTTCCCACTTTGTGTTAAGTAAGGATTAGTCTCCTAAGACTGAAATTGAAATAACTGAAATGAAGAATGTGCCATATTCCAATGCTATAGGGTCTGTTTTGTATCTCATGATTAGCACTAGGCTTGATATTGCATATACAGTTAGTTGGTTAAGTAGATTTATGTCTAACCCTTGTATATCTTATTGGAATGCTTTGAAATGGCTTTTGGGATATCTAAAAAACACTATTGATGTTGGCTTGACTTTCTCTAAGTGTTCCGTAGGTACTAAGTTGGTTGGTTATGTGGATTCCAATTATGCTAATGATAGAGATAATAGAAAGTCTACTACTTCCTATATGTTTACTTTGTGTGGCTCTTGCATAAGTTGGAAGTCTCAACTTCAACCCATTGTTGCTTTATCTACTAAATAGTCTAAGTATATAGTTGCCACTGAAGCTTTTAAGGAAGCAATTTATCTTAGGAATGTTTTGTCTGAAATTGGTTTTCTTGACAAAAATGTGGTTGTGTTTTTTGATAGTCAATATGCTATGCAACTGTGTAAAAATCCTATTTTTCATGATGGAACTAAACACACTCCTAGAGTAGCTGTTAATACGAATAAGAGAAACTCTGTTATAGCCATTTATGTACATTCAATGTACTCTACGGATATAGGAATACATAGAGTTGAACATAGTAAAATAAGAAATTGAAAGATTTCGTTGAAATTGTTCGTTTGGAAATTTCCCGAAAAGCTAATCAGGATAAACAGAGTATTGCGGGGAAGATGAGATGGAACGATTGATAGATGGTGTCCGTAGGGGCTATTGTAGTTTGTACCGGTGTAGGTCCCTGAGTGGTGACTTGTCCCCCTTTCTGTTGTGGTATTAGATTAGTATAGATCTCTAGTAGCTTCAGTGGCATTGGCGGGTCTAATTTTTTTATAAAAAAAGTGATAGTTTGAAATATATATTGATATTCATAAAAAAAAAATTATTCAAGAATTAAGTTATTAATCTGAAAAAAAAGGACTCAAATTGAATTGTCTAAGTGCTCTCCCCTTTTTGGTTTATATTATGATATCATGGCGATTTCTTCAGAAAAAAATGAGGAAGACACAATGGAATCAGATAAGTGAGATTTCGAGTAAGTGTTTCCATAATCTTCTTTGATGTTAAGTTTCATTACATTCGAATATTGTTGAAAAGGGCATTGTTAAGTTAGAGAAAATCCCTTCTAGATTTAATCCTACTGATATGGGTACTAAGCGTTTATTTGTTGAAAAATTTATTTTATGTCAACGGATTTTAAACTTTGACTTAGGGAAAACTCTTTGAGGTACGTCCTTTGTGGGAATGGCATGCTTTGTGATTTTGCCTTCAATCCTTGTGATTTTCCCATGCTTTGTGCTCTTGCGTTTGATCTTTTTGTTTTTCGCATTTTTTGTGCTCTTGCATTTGATCTTTGTGATTTTCGCATGCTTTGTGCTCTTGCGTTTGATCTTTGTGATTTTTCCATGTTTTGTGCTCTTGCGTTTGATCTTTGTGATTTTCGCATTCTTTGTGCTCTTAAATTTGATCTTTGTGGTTTTCGCATGCTGTGTGCTCTTGCCTTTGGTCTTAGTGACACGAGTTTACCTTGGGTATTCTCTTTGTTGCCTCGGTGGTAATAAATTGGCGATGATGTGTCTTTTGATTCCTTGATTGTGTTTTGCACTGTTTTGGGCCAAAGGTGGAGATTGTTGGGTATTGGTTGGCCCAACATTGTGGCCCAATCTCTAGTAACCCACTTACTAGACTTGACCTAATAATATAAATAGATACTACTCTCTTGGTGGGAGGTAGACGTCAAGCTCCTTTGTGGTGTTTGGAGACTATAGAAATTGTTGCCGCCTTTGGTGAGGTAATGGTGCAACGAAATTAATAAACAAGAGAAACTGAGTCAAACTTTAACTGCATTCACACCCAACACGACTATTTGGATGATAATTCATACTTCTGTTCATAAAATTTCCTTGACTATTAACTATCTTTGAAAATTCTAATATTATTTATATTTGGTGACATTCCTTGTAACAATCTAATGGTGTTGCTAGGGTTTCAACTTATATAAGTCTAACTTATAAGGGTCAAGATTTAATATAAATATAAAAAACTAAGAAAAATGAACTAAGGGTAATATTGAAGATTAATTCTTGGTCTTTTACTTAATTCAAGTTACATGGACCAATAGAAAATATATTTGTTTTATAATAAAGGTCTTAAATCTTATCCTATTTTATATCTTATCATTTATTGTTTAATAATTTCTTTTATTTGAAAATAAAATAAAGTATAATAATAATTATATATTGATTATATCGAGCAAAATTATTTATATATAAGTAGTTATATTAAATATTTTATTCTAAGTAAAACTCATGAATTGACTTAAGAATATATACTCATTTTTGGTTTTACATCATAAATTTAATACTTTACTAAATAATATATATATATATATATATATATATATATATATATATATATATATATATATATATATATATATATATATAAATATATATATATATATATTAATGTAGACTTTAATTCACTCAATTTATTAAAACATTAAAACAAATTTTAAATCTTTAAAATAATATTTTATGTAAAAAAACTCTACAATAAGATAATTATTTTAGATAAATGTTATATTCATAAATTTAAAATAATTAACACAAATTAAATAATTATTTAAAATAAATTTTGTGTTCATCAACCCCAAATTAGATACAATTTATTAAATTGAATAATTATTTATGATAAATATTATATTTATCTAAATCCTAAAATAATTAAAAATAAACCCTTAATATATAAAATAAATAAATAAATAAACATAATAAAATAGACAAAATAATTTTTATGTCTATTTGTATATTTTGTAAATTAAAACAATAAGAACAGTTGTAAAGTTTGATTTTTTTAGAAAATCAAACACTGCAATTACTTGACTTAATGATGAATTTCAAAAACCAAATGACCATGCTTGTTAATCATTTCACCTATGTATGTTCAATTATTAACTAAATGGATTGAGTTCATCCGATGAAGACAAAATTCTTTAAGTTGCTTTTGGCCAAATTCTATCATCTCCAAAGATTAAGCGACCTACGGGGTATATAAATAGGATCTCCCGTGCAAAACGAGGAGAACCAACCAAGCAAGACATCATCAATATGGCTCTTTTATAACCTGTCATTAAAAAAATAAAATCAAACTTTTAAGCTTTTTTTTTAAAACCTTGTATAGAGCTTCCAAGCCCGGTTATAATCCACCCAAACACTTTAATAAAAATTTAAGAGTGTTTTTCAATTCATTTAAGCTATCATGCATGATATAATTCGATATTACACGATTCTTTATTTTTTTATTTGAATTTGATCCTAGGATTAATTGAAAACTTTACGATGAAACCAATTCAGATTAGTCCAACTAAATAAAAAAAACATAATTATGAATTTAGAAAAAATATAAAATCGAGTTTCTGTTCCCTACCAACATTTCCAAATCAAATTCGAAACAAATGAGACATTTTGGTCTAATTTCTAAAATTTTCTAAAAAGTTTGGAATGGCTACGATGGGTAACCAGTTGTGTTTAAAGACTTGGTTTCAATCCCAATAAGCTTTGGGAAGCTTTTCGAAAGCTTAAAGTTCAAGTTAAAAGTTTCAATCAAAAAATGATTTTTTAAACCTGATTATGTTGGAGCTCCGTTGAACCTTTTCTCGGTCGAATAACACTTTAGGAATATGATCAACGAGTTCTAAACTGGATTCTCCATCGAAGTCTTCTAGCCGAAACTACAAACTTGTAATTTTGGTCATGGAGGTTAAAGGCGAACTTCAACTCAGCCAAAATTCAGTGTGTAGTAGCTTAGTTACCCGTGTGCCCCGGTTCAACCGCGCGCACCTTGCTCTGTACTGACAAACGACAAACGACCGAACCATTTGATTTTTATTTTACTTGAGTTTTGTATAAAAAAATTATTTGATTTATGTTTAAAAATTTATTAATTATTCCACCTTTTAAATACCCAAGATAAAAATATAAGATTATACTTTTTAAATATATAAAATATAAAGATTAAATAAAAGATATTAAATAAATAATATCTTACTGTATCATGAATAAAAAAATGACTCAATATAAATAAAATTAAATGAGAAAAATATTAAATTGTGAGTAAAAATTTCAAAAAATATAAACTCTCATATTTTTCATTATTATTAATATATATATATATATATATATATATATATATATATTAAAGTTTCTTTGATTATAGTTATTTAAATGATAGTTTTTTTAAATAATTTTTTATCTCTCAAATTGTGTTTATTTGTTTCATGTCTAAATAATATTTATAATAAATAACTAATTTAAAAAATAATTAATATCAAGTATATTTTTAAAAAGACTGCTCCGTTAATGCGATAATATTTTTAAATATCATTTTCCCTTAATTTATTTTGAGCTAATTCAACAAACAAATAATTATTTAATTTTATTTTAAGTCCACCCTATCTATATTTTCTAGATCCGTCCTTGACCCCAGTACATACTGTCCAAAGTCGACCTGCTTCGCCAACCGCCACCGCTCATAACTTACATAAATCTGAGATGAATATTTTCTTCCCGCCGGCAGTCTTGTGAAAAACCTTACAAATAACCCATTCGTGACTTTGGACTTGTCCTTCAAGACGATATTCATGCATAACCCAGTTCGATTTCTCTCCTTTAGGAGCCCTACCCATGTAAAAAACTAGAGTTCTTTTCATTCCTATCAAGAATTTCACCCGGAAAATCTCCCTGTCTTTCCCGGTTGCTTTCCAGTATCCTTCCTCCGTAGCTCTGTTCGTTTTTAAACCAGTTGGATCTTAAAATCAAATTAAAATTCAATCAAATCAATATTTTTTTCTCTCTCAATAATTTCATGAGATACTTACAAGGCAAATCCCATGGTTCGACCTTATTGAGATCAACTTCTCCGATTGAAATGACCGAGAAATTGCTGTTTAGAGCCTTCTCTGATAAGTAGTGTGGGATGAGTTCTTCATCGGTCGGATGAAATCGGAATCCCGACCGCAAATTAATCATCATCAGCTCTTCTTATCAATATTCTCCATCACTGATAAAATTTAAATTTCAGGATATTATGAATTAGTTCGGTTGAGATATTTAGGTATTTTGGTTCGGTTGATGGTAATAAGCCGGAAAAATAAAGAGAAAGAACACAAGACACAATGTTTTATGGATGTTCGGAGCAAACTCTCCTACGTCACCCCTTCTTCTTCTCAAATAGTGAGAAGGATATTCACTAAGGAATATTTAACAACACAATACAATCGAGTCTTATTTACTGCTCGTCGTTCACTTTACAATACTCACACAGTATTTGTAATACACTTTTACAGATTTGTAAATACACAGAATGCAAGACAATTTCGTAAATTTCAATCACTTTTCAAGGTCGCGCGTAAGATTTCTTTTTCACTATTGCTCTCTATTTTTGGGGACGCTTCGACTTCCTTTTATAGTGAAAGGATGACAACGGTCATCCTTTCTCTCTCTAGGAGATTGGTCGCTAGGAATCGTGCCGGTTCAGAAAGATTGCGTGCACGCCTTGCCATTTTGGACATTTGGAAGACATGCATTAGGTCGGCCGCCTGTTTCAGAGATTTGCTTTAGATCTTGGATAATTTAATTATCATTGCTTTTGTTGCATGCTTCTAACTCGGATCACAAACTATCGGGTCAAATTATTTTGAGAAAGTGTTGAAATAATTTAACCACTGAGATTTTGATGATGAAATAACTTATGAGTTTAGATGCAGGTGTATTGAAATTATATTTCATAAGACTTGGCTCTAATGAGGGTCATTAGACCGGTTTTGGCATTAGATGCATAGAATTAGACGTGTAGTCTAACTCAACGGAGTTAGACGTGCAATCTAATGAATGTATAGAATTAGACGTGTAGTCTAACTCAACGGAGTTAGACGTGCAGTCTAATGAATGTATAGAATTAGACGTGCAATATAATTCAACGGAGTTAGACGTGCAGTCTAATGAATGCATAGAATTAGACATGCAGTCTAACTCAATGGAGTTAGACGTGTAGTCTAATGAATTCTCGAATTAGACGTGTGGTCTAATAGATATTCGGAATTAGACGTGCAATCTAACTCAGTGGAGTTAGACGTGCAGTCTAATATATTTGCAATTAGACAAATAGTCTAATGTATATGGAACTAGACGGACAATCTAATATATTCGGAATTAGACGTGCAGTCTAACTCAGCGGAGTTAGACGTGCAGTCTAATATGTGCAGAATTAGACGTGCAGTCTAACTCAGTGGAGTTAGACGTGTAGTCTAATTAAGTGAAAGTTAGACGTGAGTCTAACTCCTTCAGACAAGTATTAGGTAGAACCGGAATTAGACGTGCAGTCTAACTCAGTGGAGTTAGACGTGTAGTCTAATGGTTATTAGATAATTAGACGTGTAGTCTAATTAAGTGAAAGTTAGACGTGAGTCTAAATCCTTCAAACAAGTCTGAGGTAGAACCGGAATTAGACGTGCAATCTAATGGTTGTTGGATAATTAGATGTATAGTCTAATTAAGTGAAAGTTAGACGTGAGTCTAACTCCTTCAGACAAGTCTGAGGTAGAACCGGAATTAGACGTGCAGTCTAACTCAATGGAGTTAGACATGCAGTCTAATGGTTATTAGATAATTAGACGTGGAGTCTAATTATGTGAAAGTTAGACGTGAGTCTAACTCCTTCAGACAAGTCTGAGATAGAACCGAAATTAGACGTGTAGTCTAATGGTTATTGGATAATTAGATGTATAGTCTAATTAAGTGAATGTTAGACGTGAGTCTAACTCCTTCAAACAAGTTTGAGGTAGAACCGGAATTAGACGTACAGTCTAACTCAATGGAGTTAGACGTGTAGTCTAATGGTTATTGTAATTAGACGTAAGTCTACTTCTATTAGACCAGACGGTCTAATAGACTTTGTTATTAAACAGGGATATTTGTATTTAATTAGACTGATTTTCACAATCTGTCTAACAGAAATGCGTCTAATGCTCAGCTTAAGCAGTATGCTTGAAGCTAGCATCCGCCTACCCACGTGCTATAGCTGTACCCTACTCCTTCTCCACTTTCTAGTGAAGATTAGTACAACAGCTATAGGCAACCAACCAACAAATGCCACGTAAGAGAATTTTCCTCATATTACTTGTTTTGCAGGCACATCCCTGATGGAATATTCGGCGCATTACCAGTTGTTGTACGGCCACGATCCTTGTGCTCAGAACCTATTGTGTACAATGAAGGCTCTCCAATGGAAGAGTGCCACGTATCATTTTAAAAGATTCGATTGTTAGCTCCTGCTCAGTATTTAACAAATCTCAAGGACAACGGACAATCTGCCTTACAAATCTCGATTATCTTGCTTACTAAAATTACAGAGAAATCAAGCCTTTGAACATTCATACTGTGAAGCTTCTTTCTGATTGTACTGTATGTGAATCAAGAGAGAGCTAGAATCAAAAAACACCTTTATCCGAGTGATATTCTTCATCTTGTAAATTGAACAGAGAGTGTTCTGTTCAATAGTGAGCTAAGTGTGTGTAAACTGTATTTGATTCGATTCATATTATAGTGAATCCTTTCGGTGGTTGGAAGAAGGGGTGACGTAGGAGAGTTTCTCCGAACATCCATAAACAAACTGCTGTGTTCTTTCATTTCCGTCATCTTTTAATATTTCATCTTGAGCTTCTAACCCAAGTAAACAATTCCGCCTTGAATTTGTTTCAAGTGTTTACAAGTGTTTGCGTAGAATAGAAAGTGAATTAAATCCCTAACAAGAGTTCTTTCAAACCGTTTTTCATAAGCCTTCATCCATAGCTAGACCCCCGTCTCTATCGATAAATCCGATCCTATCACGGGCCCTTCTTAGGTTCATCATTCAAGAGATTCATTACGTCATCTTTCACAGATTTCATCGATTTGAGTATTTTCCCGTTGGACTTAAGATCTTTAATATTTTGAGCCAGCCGGATAATGACGTTTTTGCTTTCAGCCGATCTAGTTAGAGGAGTTCAACCGGCCTTTCTTGATCATGACCGGATTTTTGAAGCAAGAGTTTCAACCGGTCTGATACGACTTGAGCTGTACCTGCACATGGAAATTGAGACTGATTAAGTTCTTTGGCCGAGTTAAAATTAACTTACTTAATTTTTCTAACAATTTCTCCATTTTTGATTATTTAGAATAAATATTCAAAACTTGTAGTGTATGGCCGGTTTAAAAATTAACTTATTTAATTTTTCTAACAATTTCTCTCTTTTTAATTATTTGGAATAAATATTCAAAAAATTTAGTGTATTGCCAGTTTATCAAAGAACTTGATGTGGCTGGGGTTAAATTTTTTTTAGCAATTTCTCCATTTTTGATACTTTTTAATAAAAAGTTTCAAAATAAGTTGTTTCGAAAAAGTAATTTTTCAACATGTGTGAATTCTAAGAGATTTGATTTTTCAAAAAGAAACTGAATTTAGAAAAACGCGGTAAATTAAGCAGTAAGTTGAGGTAATAAGTTCATAAGTAAAAAAAATAGATTTTAAGGGTTGGATGATCCTCCCTTATCTTGCTCGTTTTGTTTTTCCAGTTCTTCCTCCAACCGCTTGTGTTGTTGTTCGACCGGTTGCCTTTCTTCCTCTTGCCTCCGGTCTATGTCTCTGAAGCATTAGGATACAATAGATTCTCGTCTACCCGGAACGTGGTATGGCATTTGAAAATCGTGACTTGGATCTCTATGGATGAAGTTGTGAATATGATCGTCTTCATGTTCCTTAATCGGCCTCTTGCCAGCACGAATGGAGGTAGATGATTCCGGTTGTGCTTTGCGCTTTCGGTTTAGAGGGATTTCTTCTTCTTCTTCTTCCAACTCCTTTATTGGTGGAAATTGACTAACGATCCGGGTCGGAGCCGTTTGAATATTTGTTTCCGTGATCAAGTTTAACACCCCGGTTGCTTGATCCTTCTTCTTCTTCTTAGCATTTTCCCTGGTTACACTCCTTGTATGGTGAGGCCGTTTCTTTGCATTAGTGTCGTCCTCAGTCATGTCAAGAATGAGTTGCTGTTGAAGAACATTAGTCGCTTTGGCATTGGCTCTTTCATTCTCAGTTTCTTTTTCGGCTTCCCTATCAACTAATTCGGATGCTAGCTGATGATCTCTTGCTTCCAAATCAGTCAACCGCTTTTCTCTTTCAAGCTCGGCTTCATGAAATTTTCTAGCCGCCTCAGCATCTGATCGAATTTGCGCTTCGGTTGCCATGGCTTTTACCTCCTCTAATTCTCCAACTTGAGCAATGAAGAGTTGCAACATCTGCAACATCTGAGAGGTTGTGTTGTCGACTTTCTCAACCCGGTTTTCCACTTTATCAATTTTGTTATCCACCTTTTCAATTTTGTTATCCGACGAGGAGGCCCGGGCCTCAAATCTAGTCTACCATTTGGACATTGCTTCGTCTACCGTAACGTTGATAAGATCTTTTATTACTTTCGAAACCGGAACGACCGAGTGAGGAGAGTGGACTGACAAAGATAGTTCTGGTTGTTCCCGATTAATCAGGTTAGCATTTTCGGAGTGGATGAGGGACTTACTTGTAGAGGGGGAAGCCGTATGTCCTTTCTCTATGCTTGGAGGATTTTTTTCAACATGTTTCGGCTGAGAATGTGGGTGTCTAGAGCACTGACCGGCCTCAAATCTGCACATTTCTTACGACGGTTAAAGGCTTTCAAACCCTAGAAACTTATTTTGCTGCCTGTTTACCTCAAACGTTGACTTTTCCATTTAAGCTATTTCTGCTTCGATTGACGTAATAATCTCCGGAATGGAGTCTCGGGCCTTAAGTTCCTCCTCACTTAACTCCATATCTTTGGATGCCTCCATTAATTCCTTTAATGCCCATACTTTTGCATTTCTTTCAACAAGATGACACCGACTCATAACGAGAGAGATGTTGTTGGTTTTTGCTAACTGGAAAACCGTTCTTTCTAGGTCAACTATCTTCATCCATTCTTCAGTGTGGAAGGTTGTAGGGAGCATTTGTTCGAAGAGTGTTTCAGTTTTGAGTGTCCACCACTCATAAAAGACGTCGGAGATTTCAAGAGCTTGATCCCCCATAATTCCCAAAATTCGTCTTACATGATCCTTCGTTCGTTCTTCAATTGTCTGGTCGGCTGACATTTGTGGTTCCGGTGGAGTTTCGGAAATAATTGACTCCTCAGGATCTGAATATTTGAAGATTTCGTCCCCAACCGGACTAGTTGAACTGTTCTTTGAATTACTTCCTCCTTGCACTGGAGGATCCTCAGCTATAACTTCTTCTTTAGTAACCGGATTTGGACCTCCCGGTGTAGCATTTTGGATAACTGGCTCCACATGAGCCGGATTTGGATTAGTTTGGAGATTTTCGTCCCCAACTGGTCCGGATGTACTTCTTTCTGCATTATTACCTCCTTGCGGAAGAGGGATTTCAGTTTCTATTTCTTCTTTAGTATTGGCCGTTTCTTTGGCCGGATCGATATTTCCTTGATTAGTTGCACCAACCTGACCGATTTCCGCACGATTACTTGTCACCTCATCTTTAGTAGCACGTTTGACATCTTGTAACACATTAACTATGGCTTCCGAAGTCCTTAATCGGACATTCTCTATCGTATCCCTAACATTTCGAGGAGGAGAAACCCTAGTTTCAGGATTAGAAGGAAGAGAATGAACACTAACCACTTCAGTCGGATGTTTCTTAGAGTGAGATCAAGTGACTCGGCTTTCCGAAGATTCGGCTTGCCGCGAGGAAGGAATCGGTCTGGCTCCCTCCGTTTCTCTGATCGGGGATGAAAAGACAGGAATTGGAACCACAATGTTTATAGGAACAAGGTTTACTAATGAATCAGTTTGTAGAAGAGATGGTCCGGGAGATGGAGTTCTTTCGGAGTCATGAGACTTGCTAGTCGTTTTGTTTGCAGTCGACTTTCTGGTTTTCTTAGCCACAGTTTTGAGCCTTGACTTCTTCTCTTTTACCGTGATTTGTTTGGCCTTAACCTTCGGTTCGACTTCTTTAGGATCTTTGTCCTTGGACGTTTTCTCAGCTGGGTCATTCTGAGCCGGTGCTTTCTCCTTTAGAGGCTTCTCAGACCGAGCCCTGATGTTTTCGGAATTCATGATTTTGGAGGGGGATAGAGCGATACCTTCTCCAATGGAAATCTGAAGATGCATCAAAATTTTCCAATTGGCATAGCATATGCCTGAACTCGATCTTTTGCTCAGACGATTACTTCGCATAACTGCTCGAATAGTACGCTGCCCCAATCTATTTTATAATAATATGTAACTATTATTAAACATAATTATATACTCATAACTATTATTGTCTTTTGAAAAATCATAATTGACTTCAAAATTGGAGATGCCAAGTGCATTATTAATGATCATAGGCCTTTAAAATGTCTAAATTATAAGTTTAAAGATTCAGATAAATAAACATTAGAAACTAAATTTAGACAAACAAATTCATATATGGAGTCCTATTAACCGGTTTCCATTGGAATGTCTCATCTTTAAGTGAAGTTCATACAATCCGAAAATTGGTTGATTTCATGTATTAACTATCCTTTTGTTTATCCCCCCATGGAGGGTACACAATGAAGGAATTCAATGGTAGACACAATCTCGGTACACATTTTAGGAAAAAATATTGTTTTACGAATGTTATGCTATAGAATCCCTTGGTTTACCGTTCTCATGAATCTCATAAAAAGTTGACAAAAAGACTATCATTTCGAAAGTTGTCATGTCTTAGTGATGAATAATCAAAATAGAGTTATATAGCTTATATATTTTTCTTTTGGCCCATACATGTTTTAGACTAGTACGTACTGAGATGTAATAAGCTAATTATCTTTGAGAGTCACCACTTCAGTGTTCTTCACAAAGAACCTAAAGGAGAAAAAATAAGAGATTCATTTTAATGATTTGGTGTTTGGATAAACATTAGGAAAGAGTCTACAATGTTATGTCATATGTGCATGTCCTATCAGACAGTCTCTACTCAAACATAATTGGACATTGATTGTTTGAAGGGATTGTTACACATGCATTCTAAGTTCATAACTCTTTCGCTTTTGTGATTATCCTATAATGTGTCTAATCCAAGGATCTAGCCATTTTCCTTTCTGAGAGATTATTTTAAAATTGGAACTTTAAGGCCCAAATTTGACCTTAATAAAGTTCATGGTATTTTGACGTGAAAGAATAGTCTAGTGGCTGATATAATTTCAAATTATTTAAAATAATTCAAAATTGGAAATTAAGGGTTAAAATTCAACGTTGAAAGAATCTGGGGGCAATTTGGACGTGAACAGATAGTCTAAGGGCCGCGTAATTATGAATGAAATAAATAAATTTATAATTATAAGATTGAGGCAGAATGTAAATGCTATGGGATTTAGAGGGTTGATTTGGACAAAGAGAAGAAGTTTGGGGTCTACAAAATCGGAAAAAATGGAAAAGGTGCTTCAATCATCGCCTTCGTCTTCCTCCCGTAAATTTTTCTTTTCCCAATTTTCGATGTTAGGAGATGCTTGTTACGTGGTTGTAGTACCCAAGAAATGGGAAAGGGAATAAAAATGTTTATAATTAATAAATATATAAAAAGTCTATGACGATATTATAAAATTATAAATCGTTATTATTCTTTTATTAAAATAAAACTCACCCCTATTCTTAATTAAGAAGGGATTACATGTATATAAGATTATCATTTTAGACATTGATTGATTTTATGGAGCAGTTACACTTTTCCATTTTCTCATATTTTATTTATTTTTTCTTATTTTCTTATTTTTATTTTTCTATTTTTATTTTTCTTATTTATTTTTATGATTTATCTCCTCATCTCTTATCATAAATGGTGTGTAATGAGTTCTTCATTGGTGAGATGAAATCATAATTCTGTCGGCAAATCCATCGTCAGCTCTTCATTCTTTCCTCCAATAGAAGAAGAATCAATATCCGCCGCCATCACTGATAAAACACAAATATTAGGATCTATAAAAAACAAAGCATTAATTCAATTAATTAAAATAAAAAGAAAAACACCCCACAGTTTCAGACAAGCTAGAAATTTTTTAAAGCTATTAAGATCGGTTGAGAGAGAAGAATAATACGTTTGATAACAGAAGGCCGGATATCTCTTTATATATAGAGAAAAAACATCTGTTTGTGGGTGAGAGAGAAATAAAAAAATAATATTAAAAAGGAAGTAAATATTTTAATACAAGATTTTAAACACTTTAATAAAAAAAGGATTTCATATATATCTGTAAGTGACTTTCTTAACATCAGATAAGATTGACTTGCCTGTCTTCTTATCTGTTGGCTAACTCTATCTCCATTTCTCCATTTTTTTTTAAATTTATATACATTAAAGTTTCATCTAAAATATCTTTCAAATTTTCAGCTTCATTCCTAACAACAAACATTATAAGTAAAATTTTATCAAAATCCAATCCACATTCATTGTTAAATGTCTAATTGGTGTAACACATTTGAGTATATTTGTTTTCATGATTCATCATCTCGGTTTCTTGTCTTATCAAAGTATCTAACACTTTGTTTCTATCACATTTGTAGATCATTTCTCAAAACCACATAGATGTTATAGTAAATGTTTGTCTTATAGACGAACTAATCATGTAGGTCAAGACAATATCTTGGAACTCTATGTTATGCATACACTTATTAGTTTTTTTCTAGAACCAATCGTTAATTAAGTCCATGAACGAGTATCATAATGAATATGGAACTCCCTCTAACAAATCTCAACACTGCCCCTCGTAACCTGACTTAGGATTTGGTCCTGTGCCGAGGCTATCGAGGTCGATGCTTTGGAATTAGCTGCAATCTGGTCCTTAATAAATTCCATTCCACTAGCGATGGATGCAATACTCTATTGTAGAGGCGCAATGTTGTCCTGGATTAGACTACGGAGATCCACCGTTCCTAATGATGACTCTTCAGGAGAATGAGGAACCAATTGTTCGAGTTGGGAAACGATTGGTAGAATCGGTAGAGGAGTAACCTATCCATTTTCTTGAATAGCATCCGTCTTTGGAGCCTTTTAAGATGGAAAAGATCGAGGAGAAGGCAACTGAATTAGCACTTGAGATAAGCAGTCGACCTCTTGAGTCTCTGCACATATATCTTTGATAATCCATTTACTTCTACAGAGTGACTAGATGCAGACAAAAGGCGTTAATTTTCGGTCGAGAGGGATTGCTGCTTGGTTTGAGAAAAGGGCTTCTCGATAGCTAGATTGAGCTGCTGCTCTGAATTTGAGGATATCTATTACACGTCAGTAGAGGAAGACAATTGTTTAGCATCTTCGGTGAACTGCTGCTCAACAATAATGGAGAGCTGTTGTTGTTCACCTATAGCAACATAGATGAAAGACATGGCTATTAAGCTAAATGAATTTAGAGTCTGTTGCAGCCTTTCGTTAACTCTAGCATCCAACCAAGTAATTTTCTCTAGGGGATCGTAATTGGCCCGTCTTTGGTGAAGGATTGAGTGTAAAGCACCTCCTATAGCGTTGGTAGCCACCGATTCTCTCCTTTTAGACGCATCCTAAATGTATTTAGTGCAAGACCACTTCATGATTGAATTCTCCATAAATATAAGAGCCTTAAACTTTAGATTAGGATCTACGCTTGGAAGGAATTCAGAAAACCTCTAGTGGAGTCTTTTAGTGCTCCAGTTGTCGAAGAGTCTCAGCCTCTACAATGATGTGGTCTTAACCTCCTCCTTAATTAGATCGATGTTTGTTTCACTAAGGTGGGAATTCTAGGACAAAGACTGCAAGGTCTTTTTCTTTTCTTGCAACTTTAGAAAGTTGCGCAGCAGTAAGGACAAGTTCCCTAAAAACAATACCTCTAACAACTAGAACCCTTCTTGAAATAGTCGCTGGAGAGACAGCTGATATAGGGACAACTGCTTTTGGAGTTGCTGCTTTTGGTTGTGCTGCAGCAAGGCTAATAGATATCTGGACAGCTAGTGTTTCAGCAACCTTGCCAGGAGACACAACATCTACTATTTCAGCAAGGCCCTCGGTAGGTTACCTTAGGAGTTTCCTCAAATTCTTCCAATCTTGCATTCTTGGTTTTAGAGACAGTCTCTATTGACTCTTTGATTGATTCATGGTTCTGGATGTTTGAACTCGCAGTCGACTCCCCAACCACCAACTTCCTTCTCTTCCTTGGGGTTGGGTGTCGAGAGAGGGAAGAACGCTTGGAAAGGGTAGTTGATTGTCCGCTCGACTGTTGAGCGGTTGATTCAAGGCTGGTTTCCTTGACCCCTTTCATCCTGAAAAGTAATTACTGACCATTCTACTGGTCATAATCCTATTGGGGTGGACATTTACTCCCTTGCCTACATTCACTTGTAGGTGTTCAAGTAGTCTTCTAATCTACACAGAGAAACCAGCTTGCTGCTTTTTCGTAAGCGTCACCATTGTCACAAGGGTTATGAAAAGTATCAATGACCATTCGATAGGCATGCCTTTGATGATGGCCACCATTATTTCAAAATGGTCTTGAGTATATGCATCGAAGGACCTTCACCCGAAAAGATTTCGAAATGATATCATTAACAAGAGAGTATTCTGGCCACAAAAGCTTCTTATTTCCATGAGTCTCAACAAGATGGGATACTTTTGAAAAGACCGTTTGCATTTTCGTGATCGAATCGGGCGGAATCTGGTCAAAAATCATGAGCCCTTCCGGTGGAAGCTCAAAATATTGTGCTAACAACTCTTCTGATATAGAAACCTTAGCGCCTTTCACCGTTCCCTAAATAGTGTCTTCGACAATCTTCGCAGAAGAAATAAACTTGCAAACCTTGAGTTCGTGAATAGAGAAAGATCCCCCAAGAAACTTTCTTAAACTGGAAGCTTCTAAGGTTCGAAAGATTGTCACCATCTTCGGCATCCCTAGATTGTAGACAAATTCATTGTCTATCTGCCTAATATTTTGTGCAAAAGAAGCCATTTCAGATTGTGAAAGAGAAGATGAAATTATGGTTTGAGAGGAAGAAGATAGACAACTTTAGGGTTTTAAATCGCAAAGTGGAATATGAATCATTTTAGGCGTGTTGGTCACACTTTATAAAACATGACAATCACGTGTTTTCATGTTATTTATTTAAAAAAAATATTTATTTAAAAAAATCTAATTCAAAAATGTGACTGATCATTTTTCAAAGGGGAGTGAAATGACATCTTATTGATAAGATTAAAACAGATGTTCCACTCGGCTTAAGATGCGTTGTCTAATACTCACTAAAACAACCGACAGACTGCGATGTTTGCATGCCTTGCTTTTTAGCTTAATGTCATAGTTGTGCTAAAGGCGTGTTGCTGGCGCACATTAACAACTGAGTGTCAACAACAAACTTTTCCTAACAGTTTAGTGTCATTACTATGCTGAAAATACAAGTTGCTTAAGCACAGTCTTGTCTGATGTATTGTGTCATCAACCGACTCTTCTTTCAGCATGGTTGGAAAAAGTTGTTTCAACATGTTTGGCTTATCAGCTTATCAATAAATTCCCCCTAAGTTTATGCAAAATTAATTAATTTAGATCTAGAAGACCTAAAATATTTCTAAAGTAAGAAAACTTAGTCTTGGGGAGTGGCTTTGTGAAGATATCAACCAATTATTGATCGGTTGGCATGTATTCCAACCGAATGTGCTTCTACGCTATATGATCTCGAATGAAGTGATGTCGGATGTCGATATGCTTTATCCTTGAGTGCAACACTGAATAATATGTGATCGCGATAACGCTAGTGTTGCGACAGAAGATCGGTGACTCATCTGCCTAAATATCAAAGTCTTTTAGTTGTTGTTGAATCCACATCAATTGAGCGCAGCAGCTATTTGCGGCAAGATATTCTACTTTTGTAGTTGAAGTGGAAATAGACGTCTGTTTCTTTCTAAACAAGAGATCAAACGATCATCAAGGAACTGACACGTTGCACTAGTGCTCTTCTTATCAATCTTGCGACCGGCATAGTCTACATCAGAGTAACTAATTAAGTTGAAACTGGAATCTTTCGGATACCATAATCCAACACATTGAGTTCCCTTTAGATATTTCAAAATACGTTTAATATCTATGCAATGAGATTGTTTAGGATTAGCCTGAAATATTCCACACACGCCGATAACAAACATAATATCAGGTCGACTTGTTAGATATAACAGAAAGTCAATTATTTCTCGGTAAGCTGTTATATCGACATATTGACCTCCTTCAACTTTGTCCAGCTTACTCGTTGAGTTAATGGGTGTTCAGGAAGCTGAGCAGTTCTCCATACCAAATTTCTTTAGTAATTCCTTTTGTAATTCGCTTGATTAATGAAAATTCCAGCTTTAAGTTTCCTAATTTGAAGTCCAAGGAAGAACGTTAGTTCACCTATCATACTCATCTCAAACTTGTTTTGCATCAACTTAGAAAACATTTCACATAGTTTGGGGTTAGTTGACCCAAATATGATATCATCCACATAAATTTGCACAAGTAATATATGTGAATCTTTAACAAATCTAAAAAGTGTTTTATCTACTATGTCAATAATAAAATCATGCTCAAATAAGAATTTAGTCAATGTATCATACCAAGCTCTAGGAGCTTGCTTAAGTCCATATAAAACTTTATCTAATTTGAAAACATGATTAGACAAATTATGATTTTGAAAACCAGGAGGTTGTTCAACATAAACATATTCATTAAGTATATCGTTTAGAAAACCAGTTTTAACATTCATTTTATATACTTTAAAATTTTTGAAAGCAGCATAAATTAAGAAGGTTATAATAGCTTATAGTCTAGATACAGGGGCAAATGACTCCTCGAATACAATTCTTTCCTCTTGTATGTATCATTGAGCTACTACTCTAGCTTTGTTTCTCATAACTATGTCATCTTCATTAAGTTTGTTTCTAAAAACTCATCTAGTTCCAATAACATATTGATCATCTAGTCTTAGACTAGATGTCAAACTTTGTTTCTTTCAAATTGATTAAGTTCTTCTTGCGTAGCATTAATCCAATCTTGATAAAGAAATGCTTCATCTACTTTCTTGTGTTCAATTTGAGAAATAAAAGTAGAGTTTTTAAATTCATCCATTAGTTGGATCCTGGTCCTAAGAGGTGCAACTGGATTACCAAAGATGAATTCATGTAGGTGGTTTTTGTTCCATTTGAAGTTAGGTCTCAGAGGGTTAGCTGTATGATCAGTTGTTTCAGCAGCATCCAGACTGTTAGTTGCCTGCTGATTTTCAGTATAGCTGTCTGGTTGAAAATCAACCGGGTCAGCTAGTTTATAAGACGGGCGGTTTCTGTTGACCTGAACTTCATCATCACTATCTGATTGGAGGTTGGTAGCTTACAATATGTTATAAACTTCAATAATTTCATTAGAGTTATTTTTAACAGATTCATCAAATACAACATGAGTAGATTCTTCAATAGTTAAAGTTTGTTTATTAAAACCTCTATAAGCTTTGCTAACTGAAGAGTAACTTAACATTATGTCAACATTTGCCTTGGAATCAAAAGAAGTCAAATGAGTTTTGTCATTGTTATGAATAAAACATTTATAGCCGAATATCTTAAAATATGAAATTAGAAACTTTGCCTTAGAAAATATCATAAGGTGTTTTATTAAAATATTTATTAATCATTGATCTGTTTTGAGTGTAGTATGCTGTGTTAATGGATTCTGCCTAAAGTTTTTGAGATACACCAGAATCAATTAGTATTGACCTAGCTACTTCCTTTAGTGTTATGTTCTTCCTTTCAGTAATACTGTTTTGCTGTGGAGTTATATAACTAGACAACTCGTGTCTAATACTAGATTACTCAAGGAAAGAAGATAGATTCTTGTTTGAAAATTCAGTTCCTCGGTCACTTTTGATTTTTATAATACTTCAGGATTTTTTTATTGTCTTATTAGAATTTTAATTAGATTAACAGCAGTTTGATCCTTAGATACTAAAAATACTACCAAAGTAAATCTAGAGTAATCATCAATTATGACCAAGTATATCTCGTTCCCATAAACCGGTTACTGAAATTGGACCAAACATATTCATGTCCAATAATTCCAGACACTTATCAAATTGGATATTTCCTTTATTTTAAAAAGTTGATCTGACCTGTTTGCCCATTTGACAAGCTGGACAGACCTTATCTTTATTAAATTTTAGTTTAGGAATACAAATTACAAGATCTTTTGAACAGATGTTGTTAATTGTTTTAAAGTTTAGGTGATTTAGTCTTTTATGCCACAACCAATTTTGATCATTTTTGGCAATCATACATACAAGATCGGATGTTTTATTCTTCCAATTTATCTTTGTTAGGATCGGGATGGCCGATAGGGGACTAGGGTCCAGATTATCGGTAATCACTTACAACAACAACACACAATTAGAACTAATCCGGTTAAATACTAGAACCGCTCTTAACACTACACAAATTGTCACAGTAACTGAAAATGTCCGTTTCAATCTGAAGCAACGTACACAATTCGGTTTGGAAGGTATTTAGAAGGAGTCGATTAGAATTTTTGGGAAAACCGGTTCGGTTTGAATGTTATGAATTAGTTCTGTTGAGATATTTAGGTATTTCGGTTCGGTTGATGGTAGTAACACAAGTCACAAATTTTTATGGATGTTCGGAGCAAACTCTTCTACGTCACCCCTTCTTCTCAAACAGTGAGAAGGATATTCACTAAGGAATATTCAACAACACAATACGATCGAGTCTTATTTTCTGCTCGTCGTTCACTTTACAATACTCACACAGTATTTGTAATACACTTTTACAGATTTGTAAATACACAGAATGCAAGACAATTTCGGAAATTTTAATCACTATTCAAGGTCGAGCGTAAGATTTCTTTTTCACTGTTGCTCTCTCTATTTTTGGAGATGCTTCGACTTCCTTTTATAGTGAAAGGATGACAACATTCATCTTTTCTCTCTCTAAGAGATTGGTCGCTGGAAGTCGTGCTGGTTCAGAAAGATTGCGTGCACGCCTTGCCATTTTGGACATTTTGCAGACATGCATTAGGTCGGCCTCCTGTTTCATAGATTTGATTTAGATCTTGGATAATTTAATTATCATTGCTTTTGTTGCATGTTTTTTACTCGGATCACAGACCCTTCTTAGGTTCATCATTCAAGAGTTTCATTACGTCATCTTTCACATATTTCATCAATTTGAGTGTTGTCCCGTTGGCCTTAAGATCTTCAATATTTTGAGCCAGCCGGATAATGACGCTTTTGCTTTCAGCCGATCCGGTTAGAGGAGTTCAACCGGCCTTTCTTGATCATGACCGGATTTTTGAAGCAAGAGCTTCAACCAGTCTGATGCGGCTTGAGCTGTACCTGCACATGGAAATTGAGACTGATTAAGTTCTTTGCCTGTGTTAAAATTAACTTTATTAATTTTTCTAACAATTTCTCCCTTTTTGATTATTTAGAATAAATATTCAAAACTTGTAGTGTATGGCCGGTTTAAAATTTAACTTATTTAATTTTTCTAATAATCTTATATGAATTTCTTATTTTAGTTCTATCACTAGGATGTTCCCCTACTAATTTTTAACTAGACAAGCATGCTTTTGAAAATCTAATGTGTACTCATTATCACACATTTGACTAATGGTAATCAAGTTATAACATAGATTTTCCACTAATTACCGTGGACACTCTTACCCTTACCCACGGTATTACCTTTAATGTTATCATCGAATGTGATTTTTGGTCATGTGATTTTAGTTATGTCTGTCAACAGTTGGTTGTTGCATGTCATGTGTCTTGAGCACCCGATGTTCAGATATTAAACGGAGTCTTCCTGGCAGTTGTCTTGATATACCAACACACATATGTATATATATATATTTAAAGCTTTGATACCCATATTCATTTGGGTCCATGGTTAATCAGTCCCTTGGGATCCATATTTGAGTAATTTTTATGGATCTCCTACTCTGTGTGATTAATAGTGCATATGATTTAGACTCGATAGATGTCTTCCTTCCTACTGATGATCCATTGACTTTAGAAGATGATTTTTGATAAAAATAACTTCTTGACTTTCTGTCAAATTTTTGTTTACCAGACCAATTGGCTTCCCTTTTCTAGGGCTTAAGCCAGCTTGACTTTTGGTCAATCAGCTTAACATTTTTAATTTCATCTTTTAAAGTCAAGTCATCACAACTTTGGTTAGTTCCAATGTTAGTTAAATTTCCATTGACAAAGCTTATGGGATTAAGTTTGCCTTTTACTAGGTTCAACTTTTTGCTAAACACAACTGGATTGCCCTTAACATATCCTAGACTAGATTTGTATCCTGTAGACCTTTGCTGCATAATAAGTTTTTTTGATAGTATCTCCAGATTTTGTCCAAGAACTAACCACATAGTTTAATCTTAGGTTTTCAGCAGAAAAAAATTGAAGTGTTTCTTTGAGCTTCTCATTCTCAGATGACAACTCATTTATTTTGTTTTTCAAAGCTTCCGGTTCATTGTTTTGAGATGAAAGACATGTACTGTTAGATTTGTTTTTCAAATTTATTTCATTAAAAGAGTCTGATAGTTTCTTGTACTCAATGACCATGTCATTGCGTGCGGTAGTTAGATCATCTCTTGTGAATTCATCAGAGGTGAAGACAAATACCTCATTGTCATCTTCCATGAAGCATTTAACATCGTCTTCCTCACTTTCACTTGAAGAACATTCATCTTAATCACTGTCAGATCATTTGCTCTTGCTTTCCTCAACTAGAAGAGCTTTATATTCTTTCTTGTTCCTTCTATCAAAATGTTTCTTGTCATCCCTTTTTTGTTTTCTGCAAAACCCTTGAAGTGACCTGGTTTGTCACAGTTAAAGCATTTTAATTTAGCATTGGATTCATTCTTATAATTGTTTCTGTTTTAATTAGAGTTAGAATGATTCTTCCTCATGAATTTGACAAAATTCTTGACAAATAGTGACATAGCATCGTCGTTGATTTGTTCAGTAGACTTCGCAGCTGTTGAAGCAGGTGAATCTTCGGTAGTCACCAAAGCTTTTGTTATGACGGATGTGGATGGCTCCTCTTCATTCCTTGAGTTTATTTCAAACTCGTAGGCTTTTAGATCGAAAAACATATCATACAGCTTAATTTTGTTGAGGTTCTTGGATTCCCTCATGGACATTGTCTTGATATCCCATTCTTTGGGAAAAGCTCTCATAACTTTGATAACAACCTCTTTACTGTTATATGTCTTTCCCAGAGTTGAGATTTCAATAACTTTGTCTCTAAATTTTTTGTCGAACTCAGTCATCGTCTCTCCAAGACGCAACTTGATGTTGTCGAACTTCTGTGTGACAACCATCAACTTGTTTTCATTTGTTTGGTCATTGCCTTCACAGAGTTTGAGTCAGCTTCTTCCAAATCTCTTTGATAGTGGAGCATGACTTAATCTTGGTGAACATGTTCTTGTCAAGAGTTTTGTAGAGAATGTCTTTGTCCATGTTATTAAGGTTGTCCTTCCTCTTATCTTTAGCAGTTCACTCATATCTGGCTTCTCCTTCATCTGAGGAGCACCCTTAGTTGAAGTTTTGGTTGTGCTAACCTTCACAATCTTCATGGGACCATCTGTGATGACATACCACATATCATCATCTTGAGCCGCCAAATGTGCTTGTAATTTGATCTTCCAATCATCATAATCTTCCTTTGAGAACATTGAGATTTAGTTTAGGAGAGTCATGATTCAGATATCTGCAGTTGCTTGAGAATAGAAAACCTTATTTTGATACCAGTTGTTAGGATCAACTAAAACAAAAAAGGGGGGATTGAATATTGTTGTTGTATTTTTCACATTTATGCGATTTTAATCATGTTAGGGATGAAAATATATTTCTATTCTTCAACAAATCGTAGCAAGCTCTTGGACGGTTTCAAGAGTGAAAATGCTTGCGGGATTTGAAGTAAAAGATGTACGAAGTAAATAATGCACTAAAAGCACAACACAAGATTTTATGGATGTTCGGAGATAAAACTCTTATCTCACCCCTTCTTTTGTTTCCAGAAGGATTCGACTAGAATTCTTTGATTTGTATAGCTTTTACACAAACTCACTCAGAACACAGGTCTTAATAGCTACATGTTCTGAACTCCTTGTTATCACACTCTTTGTTGAACAGATAACATTTTGTTCAACATACATTACTGAAATTACTTATGTAATATAAAAGATTATCTCTTAGCTTGACATAGTGACTTGACGTATTCACTTGTGAAAAATAAGATAGAGAGAGAATAATCAAAGAGCCAAGTGTAGAGAGATCAGTAAGTAGAAGACTCACCTTTGTCCTTTGATCCCTTTTTATATTTGATGCATGGATACGGTTGAATCTATTCCATAGATACATGTCTGATTTTCGTATGTTGTACACATGGTGTACGTGGTGGTGCGCATAAGAATAATTTTCATTGGAACGTGACGTACGGGATTGTACTACGTGGGCTAGTGGAATAATCATGTACATGGTAGTTGTACATATTTGGCGTATTAAGTTGGTTGTGGAAGTTTGTTGATAGCGAACACGGTTGTTGGTGCAACACTACTATTTCCGCAACACTATTGTTGGCTACTCGGCTCTTAGAACAACATAGATGTTGACGCAACACTACTGTTAGCGCAACACAACTATTGACGCAACACTATTGTTCTGTACTCAACTATTAGTATAACACAACTGTTGACGCAACACTATTGTTCGCTACACGGCTGTTAGTACAACACAGCTATTGACGCAACATTATTGTCCACTTATCGACTGTTAACGCAAAACAACTATTGATAGAACACTGTTTTTTGCTACTCGATTGTTAGCACAACACAACTAAGTTGTTGTAGTAAGGCTGCTGCCAACGCTTCTTCAACACTGCTACTTGAACAAGGCTGTTGTCAACTCCTCTTCAACTCTACTACTTTAACAAGGCTATTGCTGCTAGCGCTTCATCAACCCTGTTGTTTGAAAAAGGATGTTTCCAGTGCCTCTTCAACTCTATTGATTGAGCAAGGCTGTTTCCAACGCTTCTTCAACTTTGTTGTTGAAGCAAGGCTGTTTCCAGCGTGCTGAAGTCAACTCTGTTGTTAGAAACCCTACTGCCAACGTGCTGAAGTTAACTGTGCTATTTGCAACCCTATTTCCAATACCTCTTCAGCTCTACTAACGTTAACTATGTTGCCAACGCCTCTTCAACTCTACATGCGCATTAAAACGTTTGCAAAACATAGTTTTATTATTTTATCAATGCATCATCAAAACATGTCGTATTGATTTTAATTATCCTAAGTTCATTTTTATCAATTGAGTCATTTTTTGTAATTCATCTTAATTAATGATTTCACTTTTAATCTTAATCTAATGAATTTCCCTTTTTTCATTCTTTAACTTAATATAACAACATATTTTATTCATGGTAGGGGATAAAAATGACTCGGTTAATCCTATAAGTGTTTCAGCTAGGATGAGACCCAATGGGTCCTTGTATTCTTTGCGCACATGATAGGATACCTTTAAGACTCTAAGAATTGTTTGATACCTGATGGGGCCAGGAAGAAATGAATTAGTAGTATGGTTACTATCATCATTGATGAGCCTAAGGTTAAAGGGATTTCTCCGTTCCTGACATCAATTTTGGTCTATTTGTAGATGTCAATGGAAGCTTTCCTTATGATGATTTTGAATGTTGTTTAAGTATATCCGATTTTTTGTTGTAGAAGCTTCCTTAATGAAATTGATTCTACAAATGTTTTGAGGTGTAGAATATTCTTGTTTCGATCATTAATATTGTCCTGAATTCCTCTATAGTAGGGAGCATCTGTCTCACTCTCATGAAGAGGTTTTGAAGATGGGATTCTATCTTCTTTGCATTTGCATCATGAATTTCTTATTTATTTTGACATTAATTAACCTCATGATAGTGCTTAGCTCGTAAATCCTATGAGTCCATCCATTTTCATGGAAGTTGTCAATCCAAGGGATTAAAGTAGCATCGTCTAGCATAAACATGGTCTGTGATGTACGTATAAAACAATTTACAAAAATGTTTTTGTTGTAAAAAGGAGGCATACTCACAGATGTTGATTTGTCTATAAATACATATAAATAATACATACACAATAGTCACGTAATAGTTTAGTGATGAAGTTTAGTTGTTTGGGCACATCAAACAATTAACTATAGATAAAGTGACTAAGATTTTTGTGTTATGGTGAATCATAAGAGAGCATCACTCACTAATAGTGGAGGTATATTAACACTGCCATAAATTGTGAAGTATCAACTCAATCGAGAATTTTCCCTAATTTCCACAATACCTAGGTTCTATCGGATGGCTTGTTGCTAGAGAGAAGAATCGATCTCAAGTATTCTAGGTCAAACTCTCGCAACATCGCTCATTTGTAACAAGTTATCGTTCCTCAATGATAATCATTGAATTTAATTTGTAGAAGTATTGACATCCTATCATGTACTTCTAAAAGTAATTAGGGTTGTATGTCCTTTGTAGATCAAGTCATTTATTTGGATAAAAGCCTATGTATCTTCTAGGTGATATACCTTATTAGATGTGTCTAAAAACGTAATAAAAACGACTTTCAATAACCAAGTTTTATGTTTTTGAGTTAAAAAATTTAATCCCCAATAGAGTCGTTAGAAAGCTATAACCCCGGAAATCCCTTTTCCCAGAAAAGTTCAAAATTTGAAAATTTCAATCATATTTTTAATGTTGAAAATTTTTTAATAAAATATTATTTAAAAAAATTATCCAAAAATGTATTTTGACATTTATAATTAATTATAATAATAATTAATTTTTTATGATCAATTTTAAACAATCTTTTGGATTTAAAATAATCAAATCACAATTTGATTAAAAGAAATATATAGTAATTAAAAAATTAATAATTTCATGAAAAAGTCGCATATTGATTTTTTTAAATTAATAAAAGGTTGTATACGTATATAAACATAATTTTACTAGATATTCGATAGAGTTCGGTGTTTTGTGATACTCGATAAATGACTTTTGCACTATATCCTCCGTACCCGTTAAAGAATGGTCTCCATTATATAAATTATTGGGTTTTGAAAAATTGGTTTTATTATGCTTTATTTAACCAATTATTTTTTAAGTCCTAAACATGCATAGATTTTCTTGTATTTAAAATTATAGAATAATATATAATGATTGTACATACGATTGATGTCGATAATTATTGAAAAAATCACCTACAAATTATAATTTTAAGGCATTAGAATTTAAAAATAAATTCAAAAAGGCATTTATAAAAATATTCTTTAATGAAAATATTCGAAAAATATTTTTTCAAATTGTTATCTATTTTTTTGATTTTTAGAAAATAGATTTAGGCTTCTAATTTAAAATCAAAACATTTTAAAAAATAAATCTCAACAAATAGGCCATGAGACCGGTATCCTCGGTCGCAAGTGTTGGTCCCTCGATCGGGTGCTAGAATTACTCGGTCGAGGCTAGGCTTCCTCAGTTAGGTGTAGGGGATTCTTGGTCGAAAACTATGTCGGGCTGGGATTTCTCTGTCGGGTGCTAAAAATTGATCGGTCGGGGCTATAGTTCTTCGGTAGGGTGAAGGGAAGCATTTGATTTTTTCGGTCGAAAATTAATCCGAAGTAGAATCTTTAGTGAAATGCCAAGAATACAAAACTAAATGTTTGGTGATTTTGATTAGAGCCTTCATTCTTCGATCTGGGGGGTTGGGGAGCTTCGTCTAACTTCAATAATCATTTATAACATCATCCTAATGCATCATTCGATCAGGATTATGTCACATTCGATTCGAACAATTCTTAAGCAAATACCGGGATTTTGATTTTAAAGGTTTAATTGGGCATGATTAGTTTACCAATAGTTGTCTTATATATGCTATGATCAGATAAAACCAAAACATTAATAATGGTTGTTGATTTTAACTAGTTTAATAACTAAATTTTAATTTAATAAAAAATTTGGTTTTTGATCAAAATGATTTTGATTACCTGGAATTTATCTAAACATACTCCTAATACCTTTAGAAATGTGTTAAGAAGATTTTTAGGTCATTTTTCTTGAGTTGGAACTCAAGAATAAAAACTCGAATTTAAAATATTTTAAATTAAATTTAGGTACTTTCGATTAAGGTCGGTTGATTCAAATTAGTTTTGATAGAAAGTTTGGAAATGATCCTAGGATCGTTTTCCAATTAAGAAATTGAACAATCAAGCAATATTTAAATGTGGTCGAACTAAAATTTAAAATTTTCAATTTGAATCCATAAGTTGAATTACAAAATGAATAGAAGATTATTGTGAGTTGGAGAACGATCCTAAACACTTTTAGATGCTCTATGATGGTCCAAAACCAAGCTTTAAATCTTTATATAGAACTTCAAAATTTTCAAAAAAAAAGCTTGAATATTTTAATGTTGGATTTTTGTAGAGATGGATTGGGGATTCAGATTGAGATTGACTTCGTCTTAATTTATGGAAGCTATTTATAACCTCCCTAAGTCGGTTGATCGATCAAGTGGATCGAATTTTAGATAAAAGTTCATTAATGGCTTTTGTCTATTCTTCCTTGATCGTCTAGGTTATAATTGTTCCCATGATCTTAAGTGAAATAATCATCAAGTTAGGGTGATCATTTCAGACTTTGAATCAATGGATTTGGTGGACTAAAGTCGGAGTTGAATTTTTGATAAATCAAAGATTTCGGTTGTTCATCATTTCGTGAACGCAAACTAGGGTCGAAAATGTCATTGTTTGCTTCTTCCGCGTTTGAGCGCTGAGGGTGCCTTGAAACAATGTCGAAACTGGCCAACGCACGGATGCTTGGGAGTTCCATCCGCGTTCTATTAGCGTTGGGCATTCCGTCCGTGTCTGGGCTAACGGTGTTGAGGCGCGCATTAGTTGATCCAGTACTATGAGGAAGCACTTTTCTTTCGCTACAGCGGGCGATGGGACTTGACGTGGCTTGTTGGCAGGGTGCTAATCCGATGGTTGTGTGGTCTGCTGCAGTCGTTTCTCTTATATTCGGCTGCACTAGATCACTTTTTGTTTGATTTATTTTATTTTATTTGGCTTTTATTTTAATTAATTAAGTTTAATTAATACAATAACAAATAAACAGAGAGAACAAAACAGTTAAAAAAACAGATGAAATATATATGTTTTGTCATCTCCTGTGAGAAGAACATGGAATCCAGTAATTGGGATCATTTATGATAACTAAGGAAGGGGTTTAAATTTATGAAAATAAAGAATTAGAATACAAAATAAAATCATTCTGTATAAACCTATTCCATGGACTTGAAAATATTTAATTGGTTTTCCCCAATTCATTAAAATATTTTATGAGGGTTTGATCGTTCATCATAGCACTGGTCTATCAATACAAAGTTGTTTATAATGACGATTACTTTTTGATACAATATTATATGACTAGATATAAACTAATAAATCAGAGATTTTTTTTATAATTAGTAACATGTGTTGGTCATTTGCATCTGAATATGAGTTCATTTTTATGATTTTAGCAGATATGATAGGATTATGAATCTCTGGTTTTTCTGTTATTAGCTTCTAAGGGTGACATGTAAAGTGGTAACATTATTAATTTATTTATTTATTGGATGAAGAACACTTGATATAGATGGGGTAGGTTTATATATAACTTCCAAAATAGGTGAGTTTTCATAATAATAAGAATTTGTTTTCATTGTTTGTTAATAGAGTAATTGATTAAGTCGAAATAACTAGAAACCCAACTGTTTGGATAATGATTCACACTTTAATTCAATAAAATATAGTACTTTTATGTTTATAAACTTTATATATATAATTACTTAATTATAATACTATTAATTAATTACCTTTGAAAATTCTTATATTATCTATAATTAGAGACATTCCTTGGAACAATCTAATGGTGTTGTTAGGTTTCAACTTATATAACTCTAACTTATAAGGGTAAAAGATTTAATAATAAATATAAAAGACTAAGAAAAATGAACTAAAATTTTAGTAATATTGAAGAGTAATTATTGGTGTTTGATTTAGTTCAAGTTTCATGGACCAAGAGAAAATATATTTATTTCATAACAAAACTCTTAATGCTTATCCTATTTTATAACTTATAATGTATTTTTTAATAATTTATTTTATTTGGAAATAAAATAAAGTATAATAATAATATATAGATTATATTAAACAAACTTATTTAAATATAATTTAAGTGTATATATAAGTAGTTATATTAAATATTGTATTAATTAAGTAAAACTCATCATGAATTGACTTAAGAATTCATAGTCATTTTTAGTTTTACAACATAAATTCATTAGTTTACTAAATTATATATGTTTGTAAGATCCCGGGAATAGGCTCCCCATTTGTAGAATACACGTGTTCAGAACGACCTGTAATAGTACATGGGAATACATCTCGAGGTGACTCGAGATTCGATACTTTTCAACCTTAATTTTCGTACAATAATTTTTAAAAAAAAATTTATTTTATAACATTTTAAAATATGTCGGGCAGCTTTGGAATTAATTATGTAAAAATAATTAATTTTGTAAAAATAATTGATTTTTGTTTAAATTTTAATAATTAGGGGGCCAAATAATAATTTGACCAAAACCAAGTTAAAATTAATTAAACATAACTAATTTAAAAGATTATTTATTTGTAAATCAGAGTCGCCAAGTAATTTTATGAAAATCAATAAAATTATACGTGTATAAACGTATTATACCAAAATTTCTATAAGAGTTCATGTTTTAATTACGTTCGGGAAAGGGCTTCCGCGTTATGTCCTTTGTGCCCGCCAAAGAACAATATTTATTTTTAAAAAAATTATCTGGCTATTTAAAAATTATTTATAACATTTTATTCTATTTTAGTAGTCCGGGGGTTCTAAACAAGGATATGTTTAGATTGGGTGAATAATTGAACAAAATAATTAAAATGGGGTGTGTACTTATTGCACTAGTATCAAGTTTCACAAAACTTGAAAATATTAGAGGAAGATATTAGAATTTAAAAATAAATTCCAAACTGGTCCTAAGCCAAAATATTGGTTCA
Source organism: Impatiens glandulifera (assembly GCF_907164915.1). Taxonomy (NCBI): domain Eukaryota; kingdom Viridiplantae; phylum Streptophyta; class Magnoliopsida; order Ericales; family Balsaminaceae; genus Impatiens; species Impatiens glandulifera. Next base: position 26,232,875 of record NC_061864.1, read on the forward strand.
GGAAATATCCCGAAAATATAAAAATATCATTTTCTAACGTTTTGGATTTATTTGAAAAGGGATTCAGGTTCTAAATTTACAAACATAATTTTGAATTTTGAAAAGTGGAACCAAACAGGCCTTAGGACCAAAATCCTAGGGTTAGCTAGGCTAAGTGAGAGATTGTTCCTAGGGTTAGAAATATTGGTCATGGGCTAATGGGAGTTCTCGGTCCTAGGGTTAGAAACATCGGTCCTAGACTAAGAGGAATGATGAATCCTAGGGTTAGAAACATAGGTCCTAGGCTAAGAGGAGGGCTCGGTCCTAAGTAGAAAAACTCAGTCGGGTTCCTTAGTCCTTGGGCTGGGTCCTTACTAAATAACATTGGTCCTGATTTCTAGTTGGAGCTGAAGAACACAGGTCCTAGTCCTTGGTCGGAGGCTAAGTTTTCTTAGTTCCAGGTTTTGACCCAGGTTCATTTTCTCGGTCGCAGCTGATGAAAATATCAAGGAAATTTCAGAAAGTTATAACTTTTGATTTAAATCATGGAATGATAATCTATAAGCTATAGTTAGTTCATATGATCATGAAGAATAAAAACCCTAACAAAAATCACGATTATTAGATCTCTACAAAGATCAATTTCAAAACACCATATGTAAATCAAATTTTGGGATTTTTAAACTTAGGCCATTTCAAAGCCTAATTTTTCTTTCATTAGCTTTGAAATGATGAATATAGTTGAACACAACCAAAACAAGAACATCATTCAAGCATTAAAACAGTTTTTTAAATATTGAATCAAAATTCAATTTTTTTCAAAAACACAATTTGATCAAACATGATCAAAATAATGTTATAGTTGCTTGGAAATCATCCTATAATAACTAATTGAATTAATAAATTCAGAATAAACTCAATAACACAAAATTTTAAAAGAATTAGTTTTTAAGCTTAATTTTTCAATAATGTAATTTGTTTAAACGAGGTCAAAACGTTGTTATAGTTGCTTGGAAATCATTCTAACACGTAAACAAACATCTATAGTAACTAATTGAATTAAAAAATTCATATTCAACTCAAGAACAACCATTTTTTTTAAAAAAAAACTAGTTTTCATGCTTATTTTTTCAAATTTTTTTATTCAAGTTGATTTGATCTGTTTTCTTTTAATAGAAAGTTCATACATGATATATATAATGATTTTAAACAAAAAATCACATAGTTAAGCTCAAGAACAGATCAACCTCGATCAATCAAGAAAATTTGAAAAATTTTAAATTTTCTATTAAAATATGATATAAATAAGTTATGGATTCATATCAACACTTGGAAAACACTCCCTAGGTTTGTTGGATGCTATCTAGAAGCCTAGATCGTAGTAGGAGTCACCAGATAAGGTTTTGAGAAAAAAACAGTTCTTGTATGATTCTTTAATCTTATATTCAGGTCATATTATTGTGTAATTGTTTGATGATTTACTTTACAAAGCACTAGTGAGTATTTATGGTTGAGGTAACCCAGTTCAAGTCGAATTCGTCAATTTAGAAGTTTATCCCTAAATCCTATCCAAAATATGGCATCATACTTCTAGGTCGATGTGTCTCACCTAGGTATAGGGATATTGTATATAAGGATGAGACGAAGCTAATGGCGAAAGAATCAGACGATAAGGTGGAGAAATGACCCTGATAACCCTTCTAGAAGAATCACGCCAGCGACGATCGCGAATTCGGCGACCCCTGCGCTCGATCAGAGACGACGAGTAAAATGACGTCGTTTTGCCCAACGGGACTTAGGGTTCCGTTGTGTTATGTCCGCGGTCAGCTCTTTTGACTAACGGGCGTTAGCCAACCCGTTAGTTGTTCTAGTGTGCTTCTTTGTAGCGGGTATTTAGAAAAGGTTATTTAAAATCGATTTTTAGTCCCTTTTTTACGTTTTTCTTCACCAAAAATTTCACAAAAATATTTCTATAATTATAATAAAAATTATGAACATATTTATATTTTTTTGGGTCTTTTTGAAAATTTTTTGGTGTATTTATTTAATTATTTTAAGTCATAAATTAAACATAATTAATGATTAAATCACAATTAAATATTTTCAACCCCTTCTTGAGTTGAATTTGGGTAAAATAAATACAATATTTTATCCTCAAATTATTTTTGAAATTTTGAATAATTTTCATAATTAAGGCTTAATTCTCACAATAATTAACCCTTAATTATGTTTTAATTTCTTCTTTTGAGTTATTTTGAATATAAAAATTCAAAATATTATTTTAATACTATTAAAAATAATAATATTATTTGAAAATTAGGGTAAGTCAAATTTTCATGCTTACTAGATGCCCCTCTCGAACCGAGTTTGAGTAAAACAAACTTTATTTTTGGAAAACATGGGTTCGATGACAGTGGATAAAACTTGGATGACAGTGGATGCTGGTGATGAATCACAACAAGGACTCATTGTTGGGGATATCCTGTAATCATCCATCAACTAAATCTCCCTTGGGGATAGACTAACACAATAGTCTTATCACATAAGCCATAATCCCAGGAAGTGCAAAGAATTCTGTGTGGGTTAGAGTCTTATATTAGTATGACTACCCATCAAGAAGTATGACTTTCTTGAGGAATGCTCTTTTGGGAATAAAATCCAATAGAGATAGAGATAAAACTCTCGGGAATAGTGATAATAATCACACCACGTCTATCATCATATAGAATTCACTATTGGAGATTAGTCATTATAATGACTCTCATTGATGCTTTTAATGAGAGAGGGCTTACTGTGGGGATGGTGTCCACAACTATGACTCTTTTGGAGAATGAAGAGAATTCTTTGTTGAGGATGAAATAAGCTCTTTTGGGTGATTTGATAATAATCACGTTGGATGCAGAATGTGACAATAATTTCTCTACAGGGATAATAACAATCATACTGAGGATATATGCTATAACATAGACCTATATGGATGCCTATCAAAGATAAGGCTTCCTCTTGCAGGGGATATGTGAAAATAATCACTCCGAGGGGATAGGTTATAATAATAACCCTCATGGTCGTCAATCTGTTGGGGATAAGTTATAATAATAATCTATATAAATTCCTAATAGAATAGGGCTTTAATAATCATAACAATGATCTTTTGTGCCTATTAATTATGGATTTAGAGAGGTCTTGTATGAAATAACCTTCATATCTTATTGAAATATCCTACTTCCACTAGGGATTTTTTACAAGAGGAGTCGTTCTAATTGGAAGCTCATCTCTTCTAGATTTGACAGAGTGTCCTTCGCAACTAGGTGAAACATCGACCGTGTCCCCATGAAGGAAACTTTTGCTTTGATGTGACAAGACATCTTTCGCAACTGGGTTAAAACCATTGACTTTATGGGGGATTTTTTTAATAATAAGGAATTTTTCTATTGAGATTTTCCTTTGGTCATGAAAAGTGTTCTTAACAGCTAGGTGAAACATGGATATTGTTGTCCTATAGGAAACTTTGGTTTCAGTGTGAGAAAATGTCCTTCACAACTGGGTTAAAAGCGTCGACTCATAGGGGACTTTATCACTTTTAAGGAGGATTACACATAATTTGACTCCTTTTGGTTTTACGAAATGACCTTCCCAATTGGGAGAAAGAGCGTCCAAACCTTTTATCCTCTTTCGTTACATGGACGGGATGCATGTTGTTTATCATGAATAATGACGCCTTATTTAATTGTGGCGTGAGGAAGCTTTGACAAAGGATATAATACGATCGGCGTAATCAATAGAGACGGGGTCTGGCGATTGATAACGGCTTAGGAAAAATGATTTGATAGAAATCCTATTAAGGATTTAGATCACTTTCTATTCAGTACAAACCCTTGTAAACTCTTGAACGATTCAAGTGCGGAAATGTTTGCTTGAGTTTGAAGCCAAGAACCAATAATGAAAAGATGACAGAAAGAAACAACACAGCATTTTGTTTATAGATGTTCGGAGTTAACTCTTCTACGTCACCCCTTCTTCCAACCACTGAAAGGATTCACTAAACTTTCAACGAATCAAATACAGTCGCACGACTAGCTCACTGTTGAACAGAACAGACTTTGTTCAACTTATAATATGAAGAATATCACTCAGCTAATACAATTCTTTGATTCTAACCCTCTCTCGATTGAACACTCAATAAAAGAAAGAAAGCAGCTCACTCAATATGACAGTTTGTATGTTTAAGATAAAATAATCTGAGAATCGATAGATCAATGATTCTTCCATCGTCCTTGAGGATCTTTAAATAAGGGGTAGGTACCAACGGTCGAATCTACCATAATGACACGTGGCGAGCTTCCATTGGAACGCCTCTATAGTACACAACAGACTATGAGCACTAGGATCGTGGTCGTATCAATATGGTAGTGCGTCAAATATTTTTCAAGGATATTCCTAAAAAACAAGTAGTGGGAAGAATATTTTCTTACGTGATATTAATCAATTGGTTGCAATTGGCTGTCATACTAATCTTCACTGGAAAGTGGAGCAGAAGTAGCGTATATCCCTTCAGACTAATCTGAAGGAGTTAGACTGCACGTCTAACTTCCATTAGTTAGACTGCACGTGTAACTATACATCCCTTCACACTAATATGAAGGAGTTAGACTACATGTCTAACTCTCACTAGTTAAACTGCACGTCTAACTCTCACAAGTTAGACTGCATGTCTAATTACGTCTGTTAGACTGCACGTCTAACTCCGTCTGTTAGACTACACGTCTAACTACGTCTGTTAGATTGCACGTGTAATTCCGTGTGTTAGACTGCACGTCTAACTCTGTTTGTTAGACTGCACGTCTAACTACGTTTGTTAGACTGCATGTTTAACTCTGTGTGTTAGACTACACATCTAACTCCGTCTGTTAGACTGCACGTCTAACTCCGTGTGTTAGTCTACACGTCTAACTACGTCTGTTAGACTGCACGTCTAACTACGTCTGTTAGACTGCACGTCTAACTACGTATGTTCGACTGCACGTCTAACTTCGTTTGTTAGACTACACGTCTAACTACGTGTAACTCAATGCATCTAATGCTAAATTAGTCTAATGAACCTCATTAAGACTAAGTCTAAGATAACCTATTTTCGATACATCTGCACCAAAACAATTAGACGGCATATATTGAGTTTTATATACATTCATCATCAAAATTCCAATAGTCAAACTACTTTAACACTTAGTCAAAATAATTTGACCCAACAATTTCAACATTTTTGATGATGATGTTACAACTTTGTATAAGTAACAAATTAAACATCCATCACATAAAATGCAGAATAAAACTTGTTCATTCATCTTATACAAACATTTTCAAAAACTAATGTTCAAAAATATAATTTCAAGAGCATAGTTTATAAACTAAGAAAAGAAGAGATTATTGTTCTTCCCTTTTTACGCGTGGATCAATTGGATAGGTAAAACATTCACCGCTCATCCCTTCACCAGTATACTCTTGTCTAGTGAGCAGATTGTGAAAGGGAGGAAGAGAACGGCCACCGAGACCAACTACATCACTCCTGCCACCACGAGCGGCTCCGTCATTTCGGACACCACGAGTGCCACTAGCTACGACCATAGCTACGACCACCGCCTCTTTTATTCGGTCTGCCGCCATCATCGCTGGTATGCTTTCGCTTGGATCTGGTGCCGGTACCAATCTGGTAGTGTGCCAAATATTCTTCAAGGATATTACTGCAAAAATAAGTAGTGGGAAGAATAATTGCTTACGTGGCATTAATCAATTTTTTGCAACTAGCTGTCGTACTGATATTTACTAGAAAGTAGAGCAGGAGTAGCGTATAATTAGTTGATCGTGGGTAGACGGGTGCTAGCTTCATGCAGCTGCTTAATCCTAGCATTAGACGTATTTCACTTAGACGACCACGTCTAATGAAATTAGACGCCCCTGTCTAATATCAGGATCCATTAGACCACCTTGTCTAATGGAATTAGACAACATGTCTAATACTACATCCCTTCAGACTAATCTGAAGGAGTTAGACTGCACGTCTAACTTCCATTATTTAGATTGCACGTCTAACTATACATCCCTTCAGATATATCCCTTCAGACTAGTCTAAAGGAGTTAGACTGCACGTCTAACTTCCATTAGTTATATTGCATGACTAACTATACATTCCTTCAGACTAATCTAAAGGAGTTAGACTACACATCTAACTCTCACTAGTTAGACTATACGTCCAACTCCGTCTATTAGACTGCACGTCTAACTACGTCTGTTATACTACACGTCTAACTCTGTGTTTTAGATTGCACGTCTAACTCTATTTGTTAGACTGCACGTCTAACTACGTCTGTTAGACTACACGTCTAACTCCGTGTGTTAGACTGCACGTCTAACTCCGTGAGTTAGACTGCACTTCTAACTTCGTGTGTTAGTCTGCACGTCTAACTCCGTGTGTTAGACTGCACATCTAACTCCGTCTGCTAGACCGCACGTCTAACTCCGTGTTTTAGACTGCACGTCTAACTACATCTGTTAGACTACACGTCTAACTACATGTGTTAGACTGCACGTCTAACTACGTCTGTTAAACTGCACGTCTAACTTCGTCTGTTAGACTGCACGTCTAACTACGTGTAACTCAATGCATCTAATGCCAAATCAGTCTAATGAACCTCATTAAGACTAAGTCTAACATAACATGTTTTCGATACACCTGCACCAAAAACAATTAGACGACATATATTGAGTTTTATATACATTCATCATCAAAATTCTAATAGTCAAACTACTTTGACACTTAGTCAAAATAATTTGACCCAACAATTTCCCACTTTTTGATGATGATGTTAAAACTTTTAATAAGTAACAAATTAAACATCCATCACATAGTTGCTTCAAGAAAACATTTTCAAACACCAATATTCAAAAATAGAATTTCAAGAACAGAGTTCATAAACTAACAAAAGAAGAGATTATTGTCCTTCTCTTTTTACACGTGAATCAATTGGATAGGTGAAACCTTCACCGCTCATCCCTTTACCATTCAACTCTTGTCCAGTTAGAAGATTGTGAAAGGGAGGAAGAGAACGGCCACCGCGATCAGCTCCATCACTCCTGCAACCACGAGCGGCTCCGTCACTTCAAAGCACGAGTGCCACTAGCTACGACCACAACTACGACCACCGCCTCTTTTATTCAGTCTACCGCCATCATCACTGGTTTGCTTTTGCTTGGATCTGGTTCCGGTAGCAACACCGTCACCTCTTCTATCTCTATTTGCCTCGCCCTAAGTAATGAGATTTTGCTCTTTCTCAGCATCAGCTTTAACTTTCTCTTCAGCTTGAAATTTCCTTGCAATGGAATCAGCATACTCTAGTTTTTCAGCATCTGTTCTCCTCATGCTGCCTTGAATTTCAACAAACTGATTTTGAACTAAGCCCATTCCTTCCATAACCTCACGTTGAAGATCAACATTGATTTGTCTTTCAAGGTTCATCATTTCAGATTGTCGATTGAAGAGTTTCTTTTCAAATCTTAAAAATTCGTATTGGAGACTTGAACCTCGTACGTGTTTTTCTTCAAGGTTTTCTCCAACTCTTTATGAGTTTTAACAAGATCAGCAAAGTTCTTCTTGTCCTCCTTCTAGGTCTTCATGATTTTCGTCATATTAGATTGCATTACTGACACATTCTTCTGGAGCGTTGCTAACAAAGTTGACATGGACTTTATGAGATTTGTACCATCAACCGAAGATCCTTCATTAGATGAGATTTCTTGCGAATCTGCTGCAAAGGTTTTAATAGGGCTGAAGTGATCATGATCCAGCATAGACTTCTCCAGTTTATCTGATTTGCTTTCAGATTTATCTTCTTCTTCATTTTCCATTTCTTCATATGCCCTGTCAATTCTCTCTAACAGATTTCCTGAATTGTGATAAGGGTGGAGAATATTGTCATAAATGTTTGCAACATTTATATCCGGAAATGGTAAAGACTTAGATGAATTAACATTAGTTTGTTCCCCCTTAGATGAAGAACTCTTCTCCAATACTTTGTCTTTTGAGGGTTCCCCCTCTGATCTGGCAACATCAGGCTGACTGACTTCAGCCTCTTTCTCTTGTGATGCCTCTGTTTCAAGAGCAGGGGTCTTCAACACTTCTTCTTCATGGGTAATAAGAGCTTGAACTAGCTCTTTAATAACTTCTTTTTCTTTCGAAATAAGAGCTTGAACAGGCTCTTGATCAGCATAATATTCAAGAGCTTGAACATGCTCTTGAATAACTTCTTCTTCTTCAATAGATGAGTTCAATTGAATAGGTTCCTCGGCTTGCTCAATAGAGGGTTGAGCCATTAGAAGTTTTTCTTCGGCAGAAAAACATTCAAGTTCAATCTGAAGAGCGGCAGCTTGCTCATCTTTATGAGTAGCAGGATCATCAGAGATGTCCATTCGTTCATCTTCATCTGAGGAACTACCAAATGGGCTAGCTCCTGAGCAGCTTGCTCCATGAACCTACCGTGTAACCACCAAAATATAATTCTCCATGATCTCGTCCAATCTCTTCAAGGCTTTCTCTTCAGCTTTGGCACCCTTTTCTAGAGGGTTAAAATTTGCTCTTCTTGCCTGCAACATGGGAAAGAGAGCTCTTCCTCTCAAGTTTGCTTCCACTAGCTCTTTTCTCTTAAGAGATTCATGCACTTTTGAAGTCTTGGCCCACTTCAAGACCCTTTTCTCCTTTTTAACGAGCTGCAACCATTGACTAGTTATGCCTTTGCCTTTGATGACCTCAGTGTACTTGATAGACATTCTATTTAGTACCCAAGTATCGAAGATCTCTATCTTTTCAGCAGCAACAGCCTTGTCCTGATCCATCATGAGATCAACAATACATGTTCCTCAGAAACTTCCTCATCATGATTCATAGTAACATCCTTCCCTTTTCCGATCACTTCGACGGGCTTTGGAAAGGGTCTTGGTTCCTTAAAAACGATTCTAGTGGATCTTCTTGCAGAACGCATGATTTCATGGGCAGACAAGGGTTTGACGAAGAGTCTTGGTGTAGGTTCGGCTGGAACTATCTTGCCACTCACCAAAGACTCTGTTGGGACAATATTTGGAACGTGAGGCAGTTCCATTAACATAGAAGTAGCCTTCTTAGGTTAATCATCACCAATAGAGGTAAGAGCAGCACCTTGCTCTAGTTCAGCAGAAATTGTAGCACCCCCTGCTACGAGATCAGATTGATGAATAAGAGGCTCAACCCTGTCAAGAATTTTAGTGGTTGGACCAACTGGCTCAAAAGTTGGCCCTACAACAGATTCCTTAACAGGAATAAAATCGGAATTATCTTGTTCCATCTCAGGAACATTAAATTTGGGCACTTCGGCCAAGGATTGGGGAGAGGTTACCTTCGATGAAGCTTTCATCGATTTAGACGCGTGAGGCGCCTTTGACTTTTCTCCTTTAGAAACAGAGGACCTTGATGATCTCCGCAAGTGACTAACAGCCGGAGACAAGGGGATACATGGGAATGCTGGCAAGTTCGACTGGACCTTGCCTGACTCTGGAATCAACTATTCCAGAATCCTTCTTCGAAGAGCTCTTAAGGCTGGTAGAACTAGCCTCAGACTTGTTTACAGTTTTGGTTCGTTTGGCTCATGTAGATAGGATAGAAGCCGCTAGATGTTTGGACCGGGTAACAGACTTTCCTACTGTCTGTTGACTTGAGGCTCTAGATAGCGACTCTTTGTTGTTCTTCATTCTGACTAGGGTGTTAGCGACTATGAAGACAGTGTACACCCTGGTCGGGTTGATTGGTTCAGAATCCTCCATCGGGACCCCAAATGCTCCAATAGACGACTTATTTAAGCAACAAAGTTTATGCTCTCCTTGTTCTCCTGATTGATTCTAAAACAGAGGTTCTGGTATATCGTTGAGGCCCAGTTGACCTAAATCCCTTTTGAATTGGCAAACATGTAGTCAAATCGATCTTGACTGTATAAATTAAAGGACCCCGCCTTCCCTTGGAGCGCCATAGCCACCACATCATTCAACAAGATAAATTGAGGTTTGAGAGCCTTCTTACTCCCGTTGACTTTAATCGTCGAACCGTCGGCTGAGAAGACCGTCTTCATTTCCTCCATCACCTCCGATGGCAGATGTCGATTGAACGTATGCCCTTCTGATGGAAGTTCAAAGACCTCCGCATAGACCGCTTTGTTGAAGGAGATTTTGGTTCCATTTACGATTGCCACAATAGAATCGCCCACTATTGTTGCAGATTTGAAGAACTCCCTCACTTCTTTTTCGTGGAAGATGTACGACCCTCCCAGATACTTTCCCTGACCGGAATATTCAAGGGTTTTGAATATTTCGACCACCTCATGCTGATCGAATGTGTAAACGGAAGGAAAATCCACCTGCAAAGTACAATGACCAAGCGTGATTCTCTTGTTTTCCATTTTCAGAAGAATATGAACAGACACACAAAGAACGAAGATTTTTGAGAGGGAAAATCAGACAAATCTAGGGTTCTTAGAAATCTTGAGTGAGAAAAAGTTTTCAATCTCATGCAAAATTGTCCTTATATAGACTACCAAGAGTCATATAGGATAACCTTCGTTTTTCCTAAGGGTATGGCCCATCAATTAATTTTAGACGTCATTTTCAAAGATTCATCATTATATTGAGGTTATATTAGTCAATCTCTCTAAACATTGAAAGACACGTGTCTTCATGTTATTTGGAGATGACTGTTTTTATGTTTGAGCGGGAAAAACAGACATCTCCTCACATGGGACAGCTATTCTTGATCGGTCTAATACACACGTCGTTATATGTTTTTCTTACTGTACCCATCTATTAAATCTAAACGTCTATTATACGTATGGGTCTATTAGACGCATGCGTCTAATCACGTGTGATATATATGTCTAATGTTTATTAGACGTGTAAGTCTAATTACGCATGAACAACACATATTAAACGTGTGTTTGGTTACACGTGAGCATCCACTTACTCTTGACGTAAAAACGTCTAACGTCTATTAGACGTGTACGTCTAACCGCGTAGGATATAAACCAAGACATATAGACTTAGATGCATAGAGTGTCAGCAAAAATACGTCTAAGTACATGCCTCTTCCTTTAGACAACCTCGTTTAAAAGACCGATTAAGGCCTTTTGTTTGAGTGTATCTTTATTTATTTATTTATTTTTTAAAATAATTTCTCCCTCTCATTTTGTGCATGTACAAAATTAATAAACAAATGTTTTGAGGTCCTTTGAACTAAAAGTATTTTTAATACAAAAATAAAGAAAAACATTTAGTCTTCTAGAATGGAAAAAGCGATTGTTGATCTCTAAGATGTATACTCAAAAGAGTTTTCTCATTGCTTCCTTCCTGTAGTCCTCCTGCATCACCTACATAAGAAACTATTTACAAACTTTGGTACCCATATTTAATTGGGTCCTTGATCAATTAGTCCCTTAGGAATCCATATCTGAGATATTCTAATGGATTTCCCATTTTGTGTTGTGATTAATGCGTATGATTTTGACTTAGCAGACGACTTCCTGCTAGCCTATGATCCCTTAACTTTTGAAAAAGACTTTTTTTAAAACTCCTTGACTTTGAGTCAGGTTTTAGATTGTCAGACTTGTTATCTACTTCTAACTTATTTTTCAGCCAGCTAACAGTCGACAGAACATAAATTATTTCATTCTTGAAAGCTACTTCTTCATGAATTGGATCAGATTCAATATCAGTCAAACTTCCTTTAACAAAGCTTATTGTCTTAACCTTGTTATTCGATGAGTTTGACTTTTTAAACGACAGGTTTGAGTCATTGCCATCAAATCCTAGACCGGATATAGATTCAGCAGGTTTTAACATGTTGATCTGATATTTAACAGCTTCTCTAGACCTTGTCCATGCACTGACAACATAGTTTAACCTCTTGTTTTCAGCAGAAATAGTTTGAATAAGTTCTTTGAGCATCTCATTCTCAGATGAGATCTCTGCAACCTTCTTTTCAAAAACATTTGATTCAAAAATTTGAGGCAAAACAGGTTGAGACACTTCAGGTGACGATTTTGTTTCATTTAGGAATTCTGCTAGCTTTCTGTACTCTATGACCATGTCATCTAGTGCAGCTACCAGTTGTTTCCTTTAAAACTTTTCAAAAGAGAAGTCAAATACCTCAGTTTCGTGAGTCTCTTCTTCATCTTCTCTTGCCATGAAGAAGGCCACTTCTTCTTCATCACTATCACTTGATGAGAAGTAAGAGTCACGGAAGTTTCGTCTGTTCTTTACGTCTCCTGCCATAAGAGCCTTCAGCTCTTTTTCATCATTCTTCTTATCTTCACGCTTAGGCTTCCGGCATTCAGATTGGTAATGACCTGCAATGCCACAGTTATAACATTTAACATTAGCCTTGGATTTCTTATTATCATTGGAATTTGAAGAGCTTGAGTTAGAGTTGCTCTTCTTCATGAAGTCACCAAACTTCTTCACAAAGAGAGACATGGCATCGTTGCTCAGTTACTACGCCGCCATCTTCACATCAGTATCTATTGGTGGCTCTTCAGCAGTCACCAATGGTTTGGCGATGATAATAGATGTGGATTGATCTTCTTCAATCATACAGTTCAGCTCGAACTCGGAGGCCTTGAGATCAGCAAACAGATCGAAGAGAGAGATCTTGTTGAGATCTTTGGATTCCCTCATAGCCATCGTCTTTATGTCCCATTCCCTCGGAAGAGCACGCATGACCTTAATAGCAAGCTCCCTGTTGCTATAGGTCTTGCCAATGATAGATAAGGAGGAGACAATCTGGCTGAATCTGGTATCGAACTCGTTCAGTGTTTCACCGGGACGCATCTTGAAACTGTCAAACTGTTGAGTGGCAACCATGAAATTGTTTTCCTTGGTTTGCTCGTTGCTCTCACACAGTTGGGTGATTCTATCCCAGACCTCTTTAACAGTATCATACTCGATGATGTAGTTGAACATGCTGTCATCAAGAGATATGTACATAACATCAAGAGCCATGTTGTTGAGGTTGTTCTTCCTCTCGTCTTCACTGATCCATTCAGATTTCTCCTTATCGATCTTGATAGGACCATCTATGATGACACTCCACATGTCGTCATGGAGAGAAGAGAGATGAGCACGAACTTTCTTCTTCCATACCATATAGTTTTCCCTAGAGAAAGTGGAAATAGCGGTAGCACTGGCATCTTTGGTTATGGTCGACATTCTTGGAAAAGCTTGAGAACAGAAATAGAGCTTTGATACCAATTGATAGGATCGGCGTAATCAATAGAGACGGGGGTCTGGTGATTTATAACGGCTTAGGAAAAATGAATTGATAGAAATTCTGTGAAGGATTTAGATCACTTTCTATTCTGCACAAAACCTTGCAAACTCTTGAACGATTCAAGTGCGGAAATATTTCTTGAGTTTGAAGCCAAGAACAAAGAATGAAAAGATGACAGAAAGAAACAACACAACAGTTTGTTTATAAATGTTCAGAGTTAACTCTCCTACGTCACCCCTTCTTCTAACCACCGGAAGGATTCACTAAACTTTCAAAGAATTAAATATTGTCGCACGACTAACTCACTGTTGAATAGAACCGACTCTGTTCAACTTACAATATGAAAAATATCACTCAGCTAATACAATGTTTTGATTCTAACTCTCTCTTGATTGAACACTTAGTAAAAGAAAGAAAGTAGCTCACTCAATATGACAGTTTAAATGCTTAAGATAGAATAATATGAGTATCGATAGATCAATGATTCTTCCGCCTTGAGGATCTTTAAATAAGGGGCAGGTACCAACGGTCGAATCTTCCATAATGACACGTGGCGAGCTTCCATTGGAACGCCTCTATAGTACACAACAGAATCTAAGCACTAGGATCGTGGCCGTACCAATCTGGTAGTGCGCCAAATATTCTTCAAGGATATTCCTGCAAAAAAAAGTACTGGGAAGAATATTTGCTTACGTGGCATTAATCAATTGTTTGCAACTGGTTGTCGTATTGATCTTCACTAGAAAGTGGAGCAGGAGTTGCGTACAACTAGTTGATCGTGGGTAGACGGGTGCTAGCTTCAAGCAACTGCTTAAGCCTAGCATTAGACGTATATCACTTAGACAACCTCGTCTAATGAAATTAGACGCCCCCGTCTAATATCAGGATCCATTAAACCAATTGGTCTAATGGAATTAGACAACACGTCTAATACGACATCCCTTCAGACTAATCTAAAGGAGTTAGATTGCACGTCTAACTTTAATTAGTTAGACTATACACCTAACAATACATCACTTCAGATTAATCTGAAGGAGTTAGACTGCACGTCTAACTTCCATTTGTTAGACTGCATGTCTAACTATACATCCCTTCAGACTAATCAGAAGGAGTTAGACTACACGTCTAACTCTCACTAGTTAGAATGCACGTCTAACTCTCACTAGTTAGACAACACGTCTAACTACGTCTGTTAGACTGCACGTCTAACTCCGTCTGTTAGACTGCACGTCTAACTACGTCTGTTAGACTGCACATCTAACTCTGTCTGTTAGACTGCACGTCTAACTTCAGGTGCTACACTGCACGTCTAACTCCGTCTGTTAGATTGCACGTTTAACTCCGTGTGTTAGACTGCACGTCTAACTATGTGTGTTAGACTACACGTCTAACTACGTCTGTTAGACTGTACGTCTAACTACGTGTGTTAGACTGCACGTCTAACTCCGTCTGTTAGACTGCACGTCTAACTACGTGTAACTCAATGCATCTAATGCCAAATCAGTCTAATGAATTTCATTAAGACTAAGTCTAACATAACCTGTTTTCGATATACCTGCACCAAAAACAATTAGACGACATATATTGAGTTTTATATACATTCATCATCAAAATTCAAATAGTCAAACTGCTTTGACACTTAGTCAAAATAATTTGACCCAACAGACTATTTGAGGATGGACTACTCCCTATTTTGTTTCAAACAAGGTTTGAGAATAGAAGAATCTTGATCCTTTTCATGTATTAGGGTAACTTAGATTCGAAACGTATTCGGGGCTAAGCTACGAGCATTCTTGCAATTTAATAAAGATTGTCTCATTTTGAAAGATCCTGAGTTTTTTTTTCTCCTGTGTTGAGATATTTATGATAAATTCAATCTCGTGTAGACGATTATCCAAACCATTAACTCGCGGGAAAGGTGATCATTAAAATAAGGTCATGTTTAGTTATATTTTTGGTTGCTTTTGCCATTGGCCACATACCCAAACGTGTCTAAGTGTACTAATATCCTTGAATATTTGCATGTTGATGTGTGGCGTCCCTCTAGTGTTGCTACAAATGAGGGGAACCAATATTTTCTATCCATCATTGATGATTATTCAAAGAAAATTTGGGTGTTACTTTTGAAACATAAGTATGATGTTTTTGAAAAGTTTAAGGAGTGAAATATTTTGATTGAGAATCAAACAAGTAAGAGGAACAAAACTCTTAGGAGAGATAATGGTCTTGAGTTCTTTAATAAACCAATGAATGATTTATGTGTTACCTGGGGTATTAAAAGACATAGGTCTGTGTCGTACACACCACAACATAATGGTGTTACTAAAAGGATGAATAAGACACTTCTAGAGAGGGTTAGAGTTATGTTAGCGTCATTTGGGTTGTCTAAGAAGTTTGGGGGGATGCTTTGCATACTGTTGCTTATTTAATAAATAGGTCCCCTAGTGTTCCCTTAGGAGGGAAATGTCTTGAATCTGTGTTCTTAGGTAAATCTCTTGATTTGAGAAAATTGAAAGTTTTTGGCTGTGTTGGCTATGTGCATCAGAAGGTTGACAAGTTGGAGCCTAGGTCCAAGAAATTTGTGTTCTTAGGCTACCCTAAAGGGGTAAAATGTTATAGGCTTTAGGATAGGAGTGAACATGGGCTTAGGATTGTGATAAGTAGAGATGTTGTCTTTAATGATAATGATAATCCTTGCTTGCCTATGTCCCCCACTCCTTTTAATGATGCTCCTAATAAGGTGGAGCATATGCCTGTAATTTTTTATCAACCTGTTGAACATGATGTGCATGTTCTCAATGAGGTGGAGCATGATAATGTGCATGATATTGATGATTTGCATTATTCAAATGTTTTGTCTGATTCACATAATTTTCTTGATGATTTGAATGATTCAAATGTGTTGTCTGATTCACATGTTTTATCTAATGATTTGCATGACTATCAACTTGTTAGGGATAGAAGTAGAAGAATTATTAGAATGTCTGCTAAATTTAGGGATGATAATTTGAATAATTGTAATATGTCTGAATTTGATTTGAATAATTGTAATATGTCTGAATTTGCTTTAACATCTTTGAATCCCTAGACTATAATGAGCCTAGCTCTTACAAAGAAGCTTTGAGGTATAAGTTTTCTACTAAATGGATTGTTGCTATGAATAATGAGATGAATTTCCTGAGAATCAATGATACTTGGAAACTTCTTCCTAAACCTCATAATTTCTACTTAGTGGATTGTAAGTGGTTGTATAATGTGAAGCAAAAGTCTGAAAAATTTAGATTCAAGGCTAAGTTAGTAGCTAAGGGATTTACTCAAAAGGAAGGAATAGATTATGCTGAAAATTTCGCTCATGTTGTCAAAATCACTACTGTTAGAATTATGCTTGTTTTAGTTGCTCACTTTAATTGGGAATTGAAATAAATGGATGTTACTACTGCTTTCTTACATTGTGAACTTGATAAGAATATTTATATACATCAACCTGAGGGGTTTGTTGAACCCAAGTTGTCAGATCATGTTTGTTTGTTAAGAAAAGCCTTGTATGGTTTAAAACAATCTCCTAGGCAATGGAATATCAAGTTCGATAAGTGCATGAAATCTTTAATGTTTAAAATAAGTTCTTCTAATCATTGCATTACTTCAACAATATAGACTTTGTGTCTGTATTTCTTTTATTTTATGTGGATGACATGTTGATTGTTTGCCCATGTCTAAAGTTTGTTATGCATGTGCAAAAATCTCCTTGTGAAAATTTTGACATGAAAGATTTATGTGATGCTAAGTAGATTTTGGGCATGAATATTGTTAGAGATAAAACAAAATTTTCTCTTATGTTGAATGAAAGTGCATATGTTGCTAAAACTTTTAGTAAATTTTCATTGTCTGATGCTAAATTTGTGAATGTGCATCTTGCTTCCCACTTTGTGTTCAGTAAGGATCAGTCTCCTAAGACTGAAATTGAAATAACTGAAATGAAGAATGTGCCTTATTCCAATGTTATAGGGTCTATTTTGTATCTCATGATTAGCACTAGGCTTGATATTGCATATACAGTTAGTTGCTTAAGTAGATTTATGTCTAACCCTGGTATACCTTATTGGAATGCTTTGAAATAGCTTTTGGGATATCTAAAAAACACTATTGATGTTGGCTTGACTTTCTCTAAGTGTTCCGTAGGTACTAAGTTGGTTGGTTATGTGGATTCCAATTATGTTAATGATAGAGATAATAGAAAGTCTACTACCTCCTATATATTTACTTTGTGTGGCTCTTGCATAAGTTGGAAGTCTCAACTTCAACCCATTGTTGCTTTATCTACTAAATAGTCTGAGTATATAGCTGCCACTGAAGCTTTTAAGGAAGCAATTTGGCTTAGGAATATTTTGTCTGAAATTGGTTTTCTTGACAAAAATGTGGTTGTGTTTTTTGATAGTCAATATGCTATTTAACTGTGTAAAAATCCTATTTTTCATGATGAAACTAAACACATTGATGTTAAGTTTCATTACATTCGGAATATTGTTGAAAAGGGCATTGTTAAGTTAGAGAAAATCCCTTCTAGATTTAATCCTACTGATATGGGTACTAAGCGTTTATTTGCTGAAAATTTTATTTTATGTCAACGGCTTTTAAACTTTGACTTAGGGAAAACTCTTTGAGGTTTTTCCTTTGTGGGCATGGCATGCTTTGTGATTTTGCCTTCAATCCTTGTGATTTTCCAATTGTTTGTGCTCTTGCGTTTGATCTTTGTGTTTTTCGCATTTTTTGTGCTCTTGCATTTGATCTTTGTGATTTTCGCATGCTTTGTGCTCTTGCGTTTGATCTTTGTGATTTTCCTATGTTTTGTGCTCTTGCGTTTGATCTTTGTGATTTTCGCATTCTTTGTGCTCTTAAATTTGATCTTTGTGATTTTCGCATGCTGTGTGCTCTGGCCTTTGGTCTTAGTGACATGAGTTTACCTTGGGTATTCTCTTTGTTGCCTCGGTGGTAATAAATTGGCGATGATGTGTCTTTTGATTCCGTGATTGTGTTTTGCACTGTTTTGGGCCAAAGGTGGAGATTGTTGGGTATTGGTTGGCCCAACATTGTGGGCCAATCTCTAGTAACCCACTTACTAAACTTGACCTAATAATATAAATAGATACTACTCTCTTGGTGGGAGGTAGACGTCAAGCTCCTTTGTGGTGTTTGGAGACTATAGAAAGAGTTGTCGCCTTTAGTGAGGTAATGGTGCAACGAAATCAATAAACAAGAGAAACTGAGTCAAACTTTAACTGCATTCCCACTCAACACGACTATTTTGGATGATAATTCATACTTATGTTCATAAAATTTCCTTGACTATTAACTATCTTTGAAAATTCTAATATTATTTATATTTGGAGACATTCCTTGTAACAATCTAATTGTGTTGCTAGGGTTTCAACTTATATAAGTCTAACTTATAAGGGTCAAGATTTAATATAAATATAAAAAACTAAGAAAAATGAACTAAGAGTAATATTGAAGATTAATTCTTGGTCTTTTACTTAATTCAAGTTACATGGACCAATAGAAAATATATTTGTTTTATAATAAAGGTCTTAAATCTTATCCTATTTTATATCTTATCATTTATTGTTTAATAATTTCTTTTATTTGAAAATAAAATAAAGTATAATAATAAATATATATTGATTATATCGAGCAAAATTATTTATATATAAGTAGTTATATTAAATATTTTATTCTAAGTAAAACTCATGAATTGACTTAAGAATACATACTCATTTTTTTGTTTTACATCATAAATTTAATAGTTTACTAAATAATATATATATATATATATATTAATGTAGACTTTAATTCACTCAATTTATTAAAAAATTAAAACAAATTTTAAATCTTTAAAATAATATTTTATGTAAAAAAAACTCCACAATAAGATAATTATTTTAGATAAATGTTATATTCATAAATTTAAAATAATTAACACAAATTAAATAATTATTTAAAATAAATTTTTTGTTCATCAACCCAAATTAGATACAATTTATTAAATTGAATAACTCTTTATGATAAATATTATATTTATCTAAATCCTAAAATAATTAAAAATAAACCCTTAATATATATAAAAAAAAATAAACATAATAAAATAGACAAAATAATTTTTATGTCTATTTGTATATTTTGTAAATTAAAATAATAAGAACAGTTGTAAAGTTTGATTTTTTTAGAAAATCAAACACTGCAATTACTTGACTTAATGATGAATTTCAAAAACCAAATGACCATGCTTGTTAATCATTTCACCTATGTATGTTCAATTATTAACTAAATGGATTGAGTTCATCCGATGAAGACAAAATTCTTTAAGTTGCTTTTGGCCAAATTCTATCATCTCCAAAGATTAAGCGACCTACGGGGTATATAAATAGGATCTCCCGTGCAAAACGAGGAGAACCAACCAAGCAAGACATCATCAATATGGCTCTTTTATAACCTGTCATTAAAAAAATAAAATCAAACTTTTAAGTTTTTTTTTTTAAACCTTGTATAGAGCTTCCAAGCCCGGTTATAATCCAGCCAAACACTTTAATAAAAATTTAAGAGTGTTTTTCAATTCATTTAAGCTATCATGCATGATATAATTCCATATTACACGATTCTTTAATTTTTTATTTGAATTTGATCCTAGGATTAATTGAAAACTTTACGATGAAACCAATTCAGATTAGTCCAACTAAATAAAAAAAACATAATTTTGAATTTAGAAAAAATATAAAATCGAGTTTCTGTTCCCTAACAACATTTCCAAATCAAATTCGAAACATATGAGACATTTTGGTCTAATTTCTAAAATTTTCTAATAAGTTTGGAATGGCTACGATGGGTAACAAGTTGTGTTTAAAGACTTGGTTTCAATCCCAATAATCTTTGGGAAGCTTTTCGAAAGCTTAAAGTTCAAGTTAAAAGTTTCAATCAAAAAATGATTTTTTAAACCTGATTATGTTGGAGCTCCGTCGAACCTTTTCTCGGTCGAATAACACTTTAGGAATATGATCAACGAGTTCTAAACTGGATTCTCCATCGAAGTCTTCTAGCCGAAACTACAAACTTGTAATTTTGGTCATGGAGGTTAAAGGCGAACTTCAACTCAGCCAAAATTCAGTGTGTAGTAGCTTAGTTACCCGTGTGCCCCGGTTCAACCGCGCGCACCTTGCTCTATACTGACAAACAACCGAACCATTTGATTTTTATTTTACTTGAGTTTTGTATAAAAAAATTATTTGATTTATTTTTAAAAATTTATTAATTATTCCACCTTTTAAATACCCAAGATAAAAATATAAGATTATACTTTTTAAATATATAAAATATAAAGATTAAATAAAAGATATTAAATAAATAATATCTTACTGTATCATGAATAAAAAAATGACTCAATATAAATAAAATTAAATGAGAAAAATATTAAATTGTGAGTAAAAATTTCAAAAAATATAAACTCTCATATTTTTCATTATTATTATTATTATTAATAAATATATATATATATATATATATATATATTAAAGTTTCTTTGATTATAGTTATTTAAATGATAGTTTTTTTAAATAATTTTTTTATATCTCAAATTGTGTTTATTTGTTTCATGTCTAAATAATATTTATAATAAATAACTAATTTAAAAAAATAATTAATATAAAGTATATTTTTAAAAAGACTGCTCCGTTAATGCGATAATATTTTTAAATATCATTTTCCCTTAATTTATTTTGAGCTAATTCAACAAACAAAAAATTATTTAATTTTATTTTAAGTCCACCTTATCTATATTTTCTAGATCCGTCCTTGACCCCAGTACAGACTGTCCAAAGTCGACCCGCTTCGCCAACCGCCACCGCTCATAACTTACATAAATCTGAGATGAATATTTTCTTCCCGCCGGCAGTCTTGTGAAAAACCTTACAAATAACCCATTCGTGACTTTGGACTTGTCCTTCAAGACGATATTCATGCATAACCCAGTTCGATTTCTCTCCTTTAGGAGCCCTACCCATGTAAAAACCTAGAGTTCTTTTCATTCCTATCAAGAATTTCACCCGGAAAATCTCCCTGTCTTTCCCGGTTGCTTTCCAGTATCCTTCCTCCGTAGCTCTGTTCGTTCTTAAACCAGTCGGATCTTAAAATCAAATTAAAT